>NC_084575.2:22565566-22713066 GCF_033978685.3 Nerophis lumbriciformis
ACACAAACAAACACGGCGGAAAGAACAGCAAGCTATAGCGACATTAGCTCGGATTCAGACTAGGATTTCAGCGGCTTAAGCGATTCAACAGATTACGCATGTATTGAAACGGATGGTTGTAGTGTGGAGGCAGGTAGCGAAAACGAAATTGAAGAAGAAACTGAAGCTATTGAGCCATATCGGTTTGAACCGTATGCAAGCGAAACCGTCGAAAACGACACGACAGCCAGCGACACGGGAGAAAGCGAGGACGAATTCGGCGATCGCCTTCTAACCAACGATTGGTATGTGTTTGTTTGGCATTAAAGGAAACTAACAACTATGAACTAGGTTTACAGCATATGAAATACATTTGGCAACAACATGCACTTTGAGAGTGCAGACAGCCCAATTTTCATGAATTAATATATTCTGTAGACATACCCTCATCCGCGCTCTTTTCCTGAAAGCTGATCTGTCCAGTTTTGGAGTTGATGTCAGCAGGCCAGGGAAGCTAGGGTCGATAGGGGGTTTAGCTCGCTCGTCTGCGGGAACAAACTGCCGCCATTGCTTGCCGTGCTACCGGGGTCCTTTGTCCCTGAATTGCTCACACACTCCGGCAGATTCAATGGGGGTCTGGCGGCAGATTTCTTTGACTTTATCGTTGGAAATGCATCTGCTTTGAGTGTCGCAGGATATCCACACATTCTTGCCATCTCTGTCGTAGCATATCTTTCGTCTGTAAAGTGTGTGGAACAAACGTCCAATTTCTTGCCACTTTCGCATCTTTGGACCACTGGTGCAACTTGAATCCGTCCCTGTTCGTGTTGTTACACCCTCCGACAACACACCGACGAGGCATGATGTCTCCAAGGTACAGAAAACAGTCGAAAAAACGGAAAATAACAGAGCTGATTTGACTCGGTGTTTGAGAAAATGGCGGATTGCTTCCCGATGCGACGTCACGTTGTCACGTCATCGCTCCGAGAGCGAATATTAGAAAGGCGTTTAATTCGCCAAAATTCGCCCATTTAGAGTTCGGAAATCGGTTAAAAAAATATATGGTCTTTTTTCTGCAACATCAAGGTATATATTGACGCTTACATAGGTCTGGTGATAATGTTCCCCTTTAATACACGCTTTGTTTGTTTTGGTTTGTCAGACAGACCTTCAAAGTAGGATCTATCGCATGCCTGCGTTTCACCAATCAAATGCAGTCACTGGTGACGTTTGACTCCGTTTCACCAATCAAACAGAGCCAGGCGGTCACATGATTAACAAGCGTAAGCTTACATGAACTCAACGTCAAATTTGAGGAAGCACATCGCGGTAAGTAACGTTAGTAGATATTTTTGGCTGTCACCGTAGGCTGATGTTAGCTTCCCTGCTATGAATCACTGTCAAATGTACATCGTGTGGGGACATTTATTAACGCACTGCAGCATCATAGACAGACAGAGACACACGCACTCACACGCATAGTCGCACACACTCACGCATGCATAGAAACACCAATCAGAAGTGCACAGTGTGTTCCACACCTATCAGTTTATGGTTTGCGTAAAGGCTAACTTGTTATTTTCCTTTGTAATCTCTGCCTACTGAGCCTATGGTACTGTTAAGTTATTGTGGCTCAATTTGCCTCAATTTTTTTTATGTTAATGTATTATTATTTAATATATATTATTGTTTTAGTTGCTTAAGAGATATTCCTGGCTCTGAATTTGCTCATTGCTATTTTTATGTTTTTGTGCATTATTTGTTTAAACGAACAGGTTACTCATCAGTTACTCAGTACTTTCACAACATACTTTTTACTTTTACTCAAGTAAATATTTGGGTGACTACTCCTTACTTTTATTTGAGTAATACATCTCTAAAGTAACAGTACTCTTACTTGAGTACAATTTCTGGCTACTCTACCCACCTCTGATTTTAGGCAGTACATCCCGCCCTCTCATGGCTTCTACGTAATTTTGTAACTACGTGCATGTGCATTAGCTTTCGGTGTCGTTAGCTGATAACAGCCATTTGGATGGCTAGCGTTAGTTGTCATTGAAGGTATACTTAATCATAACAACAACATGACTGCAACTTGTTCATTGCTTCTCTTGAGCTACTTTTGTATGTGTGCACGCGCTACCTGTGCGTACGTGTTGACGAGACCAGGTGAGTGACAGCCATTAAGACCAATCGTTTGATTCGGGCTGGTAAAAAATGTTTTATTACATAAACTTTGTAACTGTGAAAAATATAGAACATTGTCAATCAAATGTGTTCTGTTGAAACACTTAATAGTAACATAAAGTGGTGTTCTTGTTAGATTTTTAGCTTCAAAAAATGTAACGGTTGAAGTTGCAAACCGCACCTTTTATTTCACAACAAAGAATGTAGAAAATCACAGACATTTCTTAGAGATTTTGATGGTATTTATTTCTGTCGGAAATAACCATAATGAAATATTAATAATACTTTGTTTATGTTTGTGTGCTAATAAACAAATTAAGTATATTATTAAAATAAGACTAATAAAGTCAAGCCACCAAAAACAACCAAAACGGAAAGTTCTTAAGTGGGGCTTTTATACTAATATACTTAGTCACCTACTTTACATATATAATATCTATTTTTACCTTCTTTTTTTAAATAAAAAATATCACAATGGCACCCCATACATGACTTTTGAGTATGGTGGAAAAAGTCTAGACATCTAAAACATATTCTATTAAAAGCTCTCAGGAAGAAAAAAAATACTTAAAATATAAACAAAGTTTAGTTAGTTAGTTAAAAAAATTAAAGAATACTAACTTAATTCATTTAAAAAATTAAAACAACCATACGAAATACTGTTACATGTGTAACTTAACATTAATATTTTTGTACGTTTTGACAGGTTATTATTTTTATTCTATTCTCACATGGGGAAAAAACAACAGTAAAATTTTTAAAAAATTGCAAAAAAAATTTAATTATGTAATTAAAAAAAGCTGAAATGTTCCAACTACCGTATTTTTCGGACTATAAGTCGCAGTTTTTTTCATAGTTTGGCCGGGCTCCAGTGCGACTTATGTTTTTTTCCTTCTTTATTATGCATTTTCGGCAGGTGCGACTTATACCCCTATAATATAGTCACCTATAATTCATAGCTGACATCTGTTTTTAGCATTTTTTGGTAAATACATTTTTATTTTAAAAATTCAGTATGCGGCCTAAGGTGGAAAAAAGTTTGGACACCCCTGAACTAAAGTATCAAAAGTATCGATATTTAGATTTGACGATCAATATTAGAGCATAAAGATATGGTATTGATCCAAACATCACTACTCGTGCAGGTTGTGTCGAAAAAAATGTACCGGCATAATGCCTGAGTAGGAAGATGGAAACGTGACGTTTTAATCGCAGTTATTAGCAAAACCGGTTAACTGTTGAATCCCAAAAACGAACATCAAACTGGGTTCAAGTAAAGAACCCACTCCTACCGTTCAATAAAGTTAGCGACTGCCATAGCAAGTAACGGAAGGATACAGGTTGGAAGAATTTGGTCCGTCCTCCTAATCCATCATAACCACTTTTCACCTAAAATGAAGAGTAACTTTAGTTATTTAAATGACAAACATGTTTCCAAAAGATGTCAGAGAGGACTTGTTCACATACAGCTCCAAGCTTCCTCTGAGGGTCCAACATGCTCCCAAAAGTCTTCTTCCTGAAGAGGAGGGAGTTCCTCAAAAAAGGATCTTCCTTTCGGACCTGAGTGACAAAATGCTCCAGGTATACTCTGAAATTTAGAAATAGACCCTCTATGAAATGATCTATGAAATGTACCTTGCTTAACGACGACGCCTTCTCTTTGTGTTTTGAGACGGATGACCTGGTAATTGAAGCAGTCATAAATGCTAACAAATGCACTTCTTCCAGTAGTCAATATGACGTAATATAGAAATATAGCAATGACACTCGACAGTAGTTAGTGTACAGCTTGTATAGCTCAGTGATGTGATCTGGGAAATACAAAAAAAACCCAACAGCAATATTGGGATAGTCTTCAAAGTTTGCGGCTTCACTCTATCATGGAATTAAATTAAAAAAAAAGCATATTTAAAGTATTTTTTATGCTGTAGACAAATGAATTATAGTGAATAATTCCTACATGGTGGAAATGCAATTACCACGGTCGGGCTAAGGACCAATTAACATTGATAATTGAGGGAATACTATTATTATGACAGCTTTCTATAACATGACAACGAAACCAAACACACCTCCATGATAAGTTCCTTGCTGAGGCAACAAATTTAGTTTAGATCGGATTTTTTTTAAATATTTCATTAAAAAACACGGAAGTGATATTGTGACGCCAAAAAAATTACCGTATTTTCCGCACTATAAGGCGCACCTAAAAACCTCCGATTTTCTCAAAAGCTGACAGTGCGCCTTATAATCCGGTGCGCCTTATATATGGACCAATATTGAGCCACAACAGGTCTCGCAACTACGGGATGCATAACGTAACCCCAGCCTCTACTGTAGCGTCTATTCCAGGGGTCACCAACCTTTTTGAAACCAAGAGCTACTTCTTGGGTACTGATTGATGCAAAGGGCTACCTGTTTTCATCCATCCATTTTCTACCGCTTATTCCCTTTGGGGTCGCTAGAGCCTATCTCAGCTACAATCGGGCGGAAGACGAGGTACACCCTGGACAAGTCGCCACCTCATCGCAGGGGCTACCAGTTTGATACACACTTAAATAAATTGCTAGAAATAGCCAATTTGCTCAATTTACCTTTAACTCTATGTTATTATTAATAATTAATGATATTTATCTTTGTGGAAACACTGATCATCTTAATGATTTCTCACAATAAATATATATAGAAACAGATAAATATCAATATGCAACACTTTATTTTTATATTTTCTCTAAGTGCACATTTTTCAAATTAAACATTTTCAAATGATCACTTCTAAGACAGTCTTGTGAAATCCCAATATCCCATTTTAACTAGCTAGCCACTAACATTTTTTAACAAATCATGAATTACTTTGCACCATGTTTGTACAAATAATAACTCATGTAAAATACAAAAGTCAACTCTCAAATTTTTAAATGAATCATGTCACACTTTGAACTGGACACCAAATCTGTTATCTGTTTCTTTGTCAGTGAGTGAAGACCAAGTCTTTAAAATATTTTCTTGGATTTTCAAATTCTATTTGAGTTTTGTCTCTCTTAGAATTAAAAATGTCGAGCAAAGCGAGACCAGGTCGCCAGTAAATAAATAACATTTAAAAAATAGAGGCAGCTCACTGGTAAGTGCTGCTATTTGAGCTATTTTTAGAACAGGCCAGCGGGCTACTCATCTGGTCCTTACGGGCGACCTGGTGCCCGCGGGCACCGCGTTGGTGACCCCTGCTCTATTCTATGCGCCTTATATATGAACAAAGTTTTAAAATAGGTAATTAATTGAAGGTGCGCCTTATAATCCGGTGCGCCTTATAGTGCGGAAAATACTGTAATGTTTAAAAAAGCAAATTTCCGCTGACATTTCACATGCCTGTCGATCTCACGAGTGAGGGAAGAGTGGATCGTGAGATCGACAGGCGGATCGGTGCGGCGTCTTCAGTAATGCGGACGCTGTATCGATCTGTTGTGGTGAAGAAGGAGCTGAGCCGGAAGGCAAAGCTCTCGATTTACCGGTCGATCTATGTTCCCATCCTCACCTATGGTCATGACTGAAAGGACAAGATCACGGGTACAAGCGGCCGAAATGAGTTTCCTCCGCCGGGTGGCAGGGCTCTCCCTTAGAGATAGGGTGAGAAGCTCTGTCATCCGCGGGGAGCTCAAAGTAAAGCCGCTGCTCCTCCACATCGAGAGGAGCCAGTTGAGGTGGTTCGGGCAATTGGTCAGGATGCCACCTGAACGCCTCCCTAGGGAGGTGTTTAGGGCACGTCCGACCGGTAGTAGGCCACGGGGAAGACCTAGGACACGTTGGGAAGACTATATATCCCGGCTGGCCTGGGAACGCCTCGGGATCCCCCGGGAGGAGCTGGACGAAGTGGCTTGGGAGAGGGAAGTCTGGGCTTCCCTGCTTAGGCTGCTGCCCCCGCGACCCGACCTCGGATAAGCGGAGGAGGATGGATGGATGGATGGATTTCACATGCCTGCATTTACACTGCTTTCAAAGCTGTACATTGACTACTCTAAGTTTACACCAAGTTTCATTCCTACAGTATTGTCCCTAGAAGGTACAGGGGTCGAGGTGCACTGACTGTTGTGAGATAAAAAAATAATAAAATACATACAATCGATGGTCTGAAAGCATCTTCTTGGATGGGGCCTTCATTGGTCTCTTGGTCACATCATCTGGGGTCTTTAGGTCAAAAGTCATGTTCAGGTCAACGTCCTCACCATCCACAGGCTGGTGGAGGTGTGGTTTCAGCTCTATAGGAGCCGGGCTGAGGGGGTAGCAGGGAAAAGTCAGGTTAGCACAAATGTGGGATTTTAGTCCAACTGCGAGGGGCGTTTACCTCTCAAAGACCAGCCGACTGAGTGCCTCGTTGGTCCGTGTTGGCGTAGTCAGAGACTTCTGCAGGAACTCCACCTTCTTCTTCAGACTCTATGGTAAGACACAGTGTGTAATGTATGCATGCAGCTATACCAACATGGATTCCTCTCTATGATTCTCTTGCAGTGCCTTACAGAGATCTCTTTGTCAGCACCCTCCAGATCCTTTTGCAGAGACTCCTTGTCCTCTTTCGCTTGATTCACTGCCATTGAGGCTTTTTGGAACTAAAGAAAAACACCACTTTATAGAGACATAAGCATATTAAATATGATCACTGACTCGCTAAGGTGATGACACCTTGTTGTTGGAAGTGAACACTTCCCTCCTCAGCCTCTCGCACGCGTCGTTAGAAGATTTTAGGCTTCCCTTTAGGTTGTCATACTCTCTGGAAAGAAGAGGTGTCGATGACGACAGAAGTGTCATTCATGGAGACTCACAGTTCTTGTGGAAGGAACTCAATAAGGACATTTACTTACTTTTTGAGAGAGATACAGTAGATGGAGAGCTGCTCCACAGCAGCATGACTAACCCCCATGTCTGTAATCATGGACTCCACTTCTGATCTTTGACCTTGTAATAAAACATTCAGGCTGGTGGCCGACGAGCAGTGTGAGCACACAAAGTTGGTAGAAGAACAAAAAGCACATTTAGTATACAGTTCAGTTAAAGTACCAATGATCGTCACACACACACTAGGTGTGGCGAAATTATTCTCTGCATTTGACCCATCACCCTTGATCACCCCCTGGGAGGTGAGGGGAGCAGTGAGCAGCAGCGGTGGCTGCGCCCGGGAATATTTTTTGGTGATTTAACCCCCAATTCCAACCCTTGATGCTGAGTATCAAGCAGGGAGGTAATGGGTCCCATTTTTATAGTTTTTGGTATGACTCGGCCGGGGTTCGAAGTCACAACCTACCGATCTCAGGGCGGACACTCTAACCACTAGGCAACAGTGGTACCTACCTTTTTGTATGCCTCACTTTTTATGAATCCGTTTACCCGTTCACTATTCCGCCGAATCAAGTGCCCAAACAAAGAATCCCATGTCTTTCTGACTCAGTCTATATGCTTTTTATAACCGAGTATGACTGCAAAATAGGGCTGTATGATAAACATTCTTAACGATAAGTCACGTAAAAACACCCGACATTTTTTTCCGTAAAACCGTGATTGATAACTGCACTTTGAAAAACACACACGCTGGCTAGTGCCACCTCTCTAGCTAGCCTAAATGCCAACATGAATCCAAGAGACATTAACGTCTTTCCCCATAAAAAAAACAACACATTTTTAAATTAAGATTTCAGTGCGTCGGGATGTCAAACTCGTTTTCATTGAGGGCCACATCGCAGTTACGGCTGCCATCAGAGGGTTGTTTGTAACAACGAATAATACCCCCCCAATTCAACCCCGCCCCCCCAACCCTGCCCACCTCAACCTCCTCATGCTCTCTCAGGGAGAGCATGTCCCAAATTCCAAGATGCTGTTTTGAGGCATGTAAAAAAAAAAAAAAAAGAACTTTGTAACTTCAATAATAAATATGGCAGTCACGTTATCGATGGGAAAATTCATTTTTACACAATATGATTTGCCTGAACGGCTAGGAGACACCAAGGGTAACAAGCGATAGAAAATAGATTAGAAAGGAAAGATAATATATATATATATATATATATATATATATATATATATATATATATATATAATAAAACAACTTTTTTTTTTTACTTGGGACTCCCTGTGGGCCGGATTTTGGATGCTGGGGGGCCGGATCTGGCCCGCGGGCTGTAGTTTGGGGACCCCTGCTCTAACCACTAGGCCACTGAGCAGGTAAATTCAAGAAAGAGGCACAGAGAAGTACCGTATTTTTCGGACTATAAGTCGCAGCTTTTTTCATAGTTTGGCCGGGGGCGCGACTTATACTCAGGAGTGACTTATGTGTGAAATTATTAGCACATTACCGTAAAATATCAAATAATATTATTTAGCTCATTCACGTAAGAGACTAGACGTACAAGATTTCATGGGATTTAGCGATTAGGAGTGACAGATTGTTTGGTAAACGTATAGCATGTTTTATATGTTATAGTTATTTGAATGACTCTTACCATAATATGTTACGTTAATAATAATAATAATAATAACTGGGATTTATATAGCGCTTTTCTAAGTACCCAAAGTCGCTTTACATGTAGAACCCATCATTCATTCACACCTGGTGGTGGTAAGCTACTTTCATAGCCACAGCTTCCCTGGGGTAGACTGACGGACGCGTGGCTGCAATATGCGCCAACGGCCCCTCCGACCACCACCTATCATTCATCATTCAATTCACCGGTGTGAGTGGCACCGGGGGCAAAGGGTGAAGTGTCCCGCCCAAGGACACAACGGCAGTGATTTTTGGATGGTAAGAGGCGGGGAGCGAACCTGCAACCCTCAGGTTTCTGGCACGGTTGCTCTACCCACTACGCCATGCCGCCCCAACGTTAACATACCAGGCACGTTCTCAGTTGGTTATTTATGTGTCATATAACGTACACTTATTCAGCCTGTTCACTATTCTTTATTTATTTTAAATTGCCTTTCAAATGTCTATTCTTGGTGTTGGGTTTTATCAAATAAATTTCCCCCAAAAATGCGACTTGTACGGTATATGTTTTTTTCCTTCTTTATTATGCATTTTCGGCAGGTGCAACTTATACTCCGGAGCGACTTATACTCCGAAAAATTACAGTACAAAGGTACCTCTACCCTCCCCTCTCTCTGTCGTCTTCCCGAACAAGAGGCTTCAATAAAAGGTAACTCATTTTATTTGTTACTAAGTATGCATGTGAAACTATAATGTATCTCAAAAAATTTGTTTTGTTTTAATATTTCTAGGCGTCTTGGACACATTAACTGGATTTACATTATTTATTGTACAACCTTTTGGAACGGATCACTAAGGAAGAACTGACCTAAGTGAGGTCAGTATAATTGGTTTTAATGCACTCACCTCTCATAGGTTTTCAGTTTGGTCCTCAGTCTGCGAGCCTCCTCCTTAACAGCCTGGGTGTCATTACGTTGAGTCTCCAGGTAGGTCATTTGTTTCTGTAAAGTCAAGTAATCAAAAAAACACCATTAGACATGCAATAATAAAGAAATGCGTTTCAATGTTAAGAAAACAGACTGCGTACTCTGAGAGCAGAACACAACTTCTCCTTATCTACAACGTCTTTCCTCAAACTGTCCAAGTCTCTCCCCTGCTTGTCCACAGTGTCCTTAAGAGCCTCCACGTTTTTTTGTTTGTCCCGCCAGTCTTTTTCTACATAAAATAAGACGGTGAAATCTCAGCTTTGGCGTTTTCTTAGCGGTAATCATGTCACAAAACAAATATCAATGTTACCTTTAGAACTTAGAAGGACCCTTAGCCTGCCAAGTTCATTCTAAAAAAAAAAAAAGGGGGAGAAGGGAGACAAATGTCAAACAATGTCTTAAGTCACAGAGGGAATATTTAGAATGTTTAAATAGTACTCGTACCTGCAAGTATTCAGGATCTGTTGAACACTCTTCCTCTGCAGGAATGTTGAAGAAGAGCCTGCTAATAACATGCCTGCTGCTGACCTATGCAATACATTTGATATGAGTTAATATTAGTTCATTGAGCTGGTTGAACATGTGCTAGAACAGGGGTGTCCAAACTTTTTCCAGCGAGGGCCGCAAAAATGAAACTATGCTGCAGGGGCCACTTTAATACATTTTCTACATGAAAGATCCTAGAACCAAAACATCATAAGTCATTCAATATTTGCTAAACTATCTGAACACAACATCCATATCTTAGCTTTGTGTTACCAGTAGCAAAACATAATATACCCTGAATTCAGCATTTTCAAGCGTAAACATGGATGAATGAAGTAAAAATACCAATATTATAGTAAAAACCCCGTTTCCATATGAGTTGGGAAATTGTGTTAGATGTAAATATAAACGGAATACAATGATTTGCAAATCCTTTTCAACCCATATTCAATTGAATGCACTACAAAGACAAGATATTTGATGTTCAAACTCATAAACTTTATTTTTTTTCCTGCAAATAATAATCAACTTAGAATTTCATGGCTGCAACACGTGCCAAAGTAGTTGGGAAAGGGCATGTTCACCACTGTGTTACATGGCCTTTCCTTTTAACAACACTCAGTAAACGTTTGGGAACTGAGGAGACACATTTTTGAAGCTACTCAGCTTAAGTTGTTCAACAGTCCGGGGTCTCCGTTGTGGTATTTTAGGCTTCATAATGCGCCACACATTTTCAATGGGAGACAGGTCTGGACTACAGGCAGGCCAGTCTAGTACCCGCACTCTTTTACTATGAAGCCACGTTGATGTAACACGTGGCTTGGCATTGTCTTGCTGAAATAAGCAGGGGCGTCCATGGTAACGTTGCTTGGATGGCAACATATGTTGCTCCAAAACCTGTATGTACCTTTCAGCATTAATGGCGCCTTCACAGATGTGTAAGTTACCTATGTCTTGGGCACTAATACACCCCCATACCATCACAGATGCTGGCTTTTCAATTTTGCGCCTATAACAATCCGGATGGTTCTTTTCCTCTTTGGTCCGGAGGACACGACGTCCACAGTTTCAAAAAAAATTTGAAATGTGAACTCGTCAGAACACTTTTCCACTTTGTATCAGTCCATCTTAGATGAGCTCAGGCCCAGCGAAGCCGACGGCGTTTCTGGGTGTTGTTGATAAACGGTTTTCGCCTTGCATAGGAGAGTTTTAACTTGCACTTACAGATGTAGCGACCAACTGTAGTTACTGACAGTGGGTTTCTGAAGTGTTCCTGAGCCCATGTGGTGATATCCTTTACACACTGATGTCGCTTGTTGATGCAGTGCAGCCTGTCCGGCGCTGTCTCCCTGTCTTGGTGAACGTCACGTGTGTTCGCCTTCTGTCATCCACTGTTCCCACGCATTTAGCAGTCTAGCTTCGAATGCCCTGTTGACACCAATATCTAGCGGCTGGAGGTCTTTTGTCAATCCACCCGGAATGACGGCGAGTATTGAATTAAGCGCGAAAGCGTGTCTCTTAATGTGATGTAATGAGCTAGCAAATATAACAACTACACTACCCAGCATGCAACGATAGTGACGAGCATGCGCGGTAGCCCTGAGAAGCGTTGTATGCTGGGAGTTAGAATGTGGTTATGAGCACGCTGTGAGTAAACGTTGAGAACTCAGTTAACACGCCTTGTCTGCATTATTTATAATTAGACAGACAACACACTTAATAGGAGCCATTTTGGGGTCTTTACATAAACACACAAATGGAAATGAAACGTCACATATCCCAGCATGCACCGCGCGCTTCTTCTTCTTCTACGGGGAAAAAAGATGGCGGCTGTTTACCGTAGTTGCGAGACCGAAACTTTATGAAAATTAATATTAATATTAACCCATATATAAGGCGCACCGGATTATAAGGCGCACTGTCAGCTTTTGAGAAAATTTGTGGTTTTTAGGTGCGCCTTATAGTGCGGAAAATACGGTAACTTGGTACTCAACACATGCTAATTGTTAACATCCATCCATTTTCTACCCAACATGCTAACTTTTTTTTTTTTTTTTGCCAATTTTGCAGCTAATAGCATCAGAATCATACAACTCGGTACTTGACACATGCTTACTGTTGGCAAGCTAACTTATTTAGCCAACTTTGCAGCGGAACGCCTCAGAGTCAAATAACTTGGTACTTCATACATGCCAACTGTTAGTATGCTAACTTTTTTAATCCGAAAGCCTCAGTCATATAACTTCAGCTTCAGTTTATTTCGAACATGAATACGATACATATGCTTTTTAGTCATAGCTATATGTAGAAGTGGCTGGTTGCATCAGCTCTGCTCTTTTAATGTCCTTTGATGTTTCCCTCCCCACATGTAAGAGGGATGTGTGCTATGGCTTTGAGTTGTTTATTTCCCTTGGCCTCAGTCTGGAACCCCCTCTCCAGGGGCCCAGGCTTAGACCGATTCTTATTTTTATTTTTTTCTCCCCCTCATTGTTTACCTGTATCTCATCTTTTTTGTAAGGAGCGCTGGAAGTTGGCAGACCCGTCAGCGATCCTGTTCTGTCTCCCTGTAATGTTTGTCTGATCTTGAATGGGATTGTGCTGAAAATTTTATTTTCCCCTCGGGGATTAATAAAGTATTTCTGAACTGAATCACATTTGTGATTTGTTTGATTTCTTTGGTTAATCCATTCCATAATTTAATTCCACATACGAATATGCTAAAGGTTTTAAGTGTTGATCGGTAGGTCGTGAGTTCAAAGCGAGTCATACCAAAGACTATAAAAATGGGACCCATTACCCCCATAATTAGGGGTTTAAATCACCAAAATAATTCCTGATTCGCTGTGCCTCTTTCTTGAATTGATCTGCTCAGTGGCCTAGTGGTTAGAGTGTCCGCCCTGAGATCGGTCGGTCGTGAGTTCAAACCCCAGCCGAGTCATACCAAAGACTATAAAAATGGGACCAGTTACCTCCCTGCTTGGCACTCAGTATCAAAGGTTGGAATTGGGGGTTGAATCACCAAAAATTATTCCTGGGCATGGCCACTGCTGCTGCTCACTGCTCCCCTCACCTCCCAGGGGGTGGAACAAGGGGATGGGTCAAATGCATTGAGTAATTTCACCACACCTAGTGTGTGTGTGTGACTATCAGTGGTATTTTAACTTAATGGTGATTTGACATGGATACGTCTTTAAGTCAATTGACTTGGTACTTTTAGCACATTGTAAATGTCAGCATGCTAACGTTAGCATTTAAGTTGGTTTTGCAGGTTTCAGCATCCGAAGGCAATTTTTCCCGAAATCGATTCCCGGGGGCCGCAGTTTGGACACCCCTGTGCTGAAAGAAGTGTGCTGTTCAACCCTTTTTCGATTACGCATGCACCTCCTGGTACCCCAGCACCTCCAAAACCCTCAAATCTAGACTCCAAACATCCCAGAACAAGCTAGTCAGGTTACTTTTAGACCTCCACCCCAGATCCCACCTCACTCCTACCCACTTCTCCAAAGTGGGCTGGCTCAGGGTGGAGGACAGAGTAAAACAACTTGCACTGAGCCTAGTCTATAAAATCCGCTACAACTCCGTGATACCGAAGTACATGTCAAACTACTTCCTTAACATAAATGACCGCCATAACCACAACACCAGGGGGAGCTGCACTAACCACGTTAAACCCAGATTCCGATCTAACAAAGGTCTTACCTCATTCTCCTTCTATGCCACATCAATATGGAATGCACTCCCAACAGGTGTAAAAGAAAGTGCATCTCTATCCTCCTTCAAAACCGCACTAAAAGAACACCTCCAGGCAGCTTCAACCCTAAACTAACACCCTACCCCTTCCACATCCCACCTCCCCGGATTGTAAATAATCAAATGTAAATAATCAATGTATATTCTTGTTCTTATGCTTTCTGAACTCTCTATGTCCACTACTTGTTGTACATATCCTACCAAGTCAGACCTACACTGTTTCAATGTCCATTTCTCTGATGATGCAATTGTTGATGACCGAAGTGCTGATCAATGTTCCCTCTAAGGTGCGCGCCTGTGCAATTGCGCACTGCTCAAGCGTCCTCTGCGCACGGCAAATCTATGCCACGCACAAAATCAAATAAAAAAATAAGCTCATAACAATTTTCGACACCACACGGACACGACAGAGAAAACCGTTTTCGTCATCATTGTTCAAATGTTGTAACGTCTGTCGAGACGCTTTGAGGACATGAATTCCATCGATCACTTTACTGAGCAAAACTCTTTATTGTCGGCCATAAACACATCACCAAAACATTAGTAAAAAAAATTATATCTAGCAAAACTGGTCATTTTCTGCAGTACAAACCAGACCAAAACCAACTTTGTTATATCAACAGCAGCCGCTCGCTCTTTCTCACTTGCGCCAACACATGCACATATGGCACTTAGCCAGTGATGCGTTTATAGCCCCACAAAAAGTCAGACAACTCCAACACCACACATAAAGTGTAATTCCAGGTCGTTACACTATGATTTACCGATCAAATGTGTGCTTATTCTAGTGTCATTTATTAGGAATCTTAATTTATAAATATTAATCATGAAATGCTGTTAGTATATTAAATAAATACCGGTACTAATAAATAGGGATGCCCGATAATGGCTTTTTGCCGATTTCCGATATTCCAATATTGTCCAACTCTTTAATTACCGATACCAACCGATACCGATATATACAGTCGTGGAATTAACACATTATTATGCCTAATTTGGACAACCAGGTATGGTGAAGATAAGGTACTTTTTTAAAAAAATTATAAAATAAAATAAAATAAATAAATTAAAAACATTTTCTTGAATAAAAAAGAAAGTAAAACAATATAAAAACAGTTACATTGAAACTAGTAATTAATGAAAATTAGTAAAATTAACTGTTAAAGGTTAGTACTATTAGTGGACCAGCAGCACGCACAATCATGTGTGCTTACGGACTGTATCCCTTGCAGACTGTATTGATATATAATGTAGGAACCAGAATATTAATAACAGAAAGAAACAACCCTTTTGTGTGAATGAGTGTGAATGAGTGTAAACGGGGGAGGAAGGTTTTTTTGGGTTGGTGCACTAATTGTAAGTGTATCTTGTGTTTTTTATGTTGATTTAATAAAAATAAAAAAATTAAAAAAAACGATACCGATAAAAAAACTGATACCTATAATTTCCGATATTACATTTTAACGCATTTATCTGCCGATATTATCGGACATCTCTACGAATAAAAATATATTTTTTACAAATAGGAAGTTGCAGGAATGTACACATGATCCCCTGCTTACATCTCATTGTGCAACATGTGAATGTTTTAATGGGAACTAAATGCAATGTCTGAAAGGGGTACAAATTACTTCCAAAGCAGGACCTCCACCCAGACAAACAATACAAGTACACAGTTCATGAAAAACAATATTTTTTGTTATTGTCATTGTAAGTGGGCCTAAACACTTATATTAGAAAATAACCTCATGGAAATGACTGCTGTCATTTGATTATAATAATAAGAGCATGTTGTCTGTCTATCTGTGTTGGCCCTGCGATGAGATGGGGACTTGTCCAGAGTGTACACCGCCTTCCGCCCGAATGCAGCTGAGATAGGCTCCAGCAACCCCCACCACCCCGAAAGGGGCAAGCGGTAGAAAATGGATGGATGGATGGAGATTGAACTTGTTATTTAGTCAGGTTTGGGACAGGTGTGCTGCTGGTGTAGCCACAGTGTGCACGTCTGATGTTGCTCACATGGGCTCCACTGAATGCTCAGGGAGTTTTTGTGTTTGCTCACACACATGAACAATTAGATGGAACATTGGTGCTGATGGCTGGGGAGAGGGAAGTCTGGGCTTCCCTGCTTAGGCTGCTGCCCCCGCGACCCGACCTCGGACAAGCAGAAGAAGATGGATGGATTGGTGCTGATATCAACCAAACCTAACCCCCCCCCCCACATCCCGGATTGTAAATAATGTAAATAATTCAATGTATATACTCTGATGATTAACTTGTGTGATGACTGCATTATGATGATAGTATATATTTGTACCATGAATTGATTTAAGTGGACCCAGACTTAAACAAGTTGAAAAACTTATTCGGGTGTTACCATTTAACACCGGGGGGAGCTCAAAGTAAAGCCGCTGCTCCTCCACATCGAGAGGAGCCAGATGAGGTGGTTCGGGCATCTGGTCAGGATGCCACCCGAACACCTCCCTAGGGAGGTGTTTAGGGCACGTCCGACCAGTAGGAGGCCGCGGGGAAGACCCAGGACACGTTGGGAAGACTATGTCTCCCGGCTGTCCTGGGAACGCCTCGGGGTCCCACAGGAAGAGTTGGACGAAGTGGCTGGGGAGAGGGAAGTCTGGGCTTCCCTGCTTAGGCTGCTGCCCCCGCGACTCGACCTCGGATAAGCGGAAGAAGATGGATGGATGGATAGGTGTTACCATTTAGTGGTTAATTGTACGGAATATGTGCTGTACTGTGCAATCTACTAATAAAAGTCTCAATCAATCAATCAATGGACGCATCCTTACCTGCTTCCTACACTGCGGACATGACTTTATAGGCGCTGCTTGGAACCACTGAAGGAGGCTAACAGGCAAATAAATAATGTAACAATGAAAAAGGAGACATTAAATTAAAAAAAAAAACTTCAATTTGAGGACGTTACCAGTCATGATGGAAAATGTGGCCGCAGTGGATGGCAGCAACATCTTTGAAGGGATCAAAGAAATCGGCGCAAATTGTACAAACTGCTCGAATAGGCATTTTAATCCCCAAAGAAGCGTCCTGTTGTTATTCCGCAGTAAAATAACGTAGATGGGCGCCATACATGGGTAAATGTGAAACTTAACAGCTAGCTTACACAACGTTTAGCTACTAGCTGGGCTAATAATCACCCACGGAGAATGTTATGTCAACTGCAAAGTCCGCCGCCACACACTCGCGTCAACATTATCCGTTCCGTCCAATTCGAGGTATTTTAATACTGACTTCTTCAGGCAAATTGGAGTAAGTTAATCACAAAAGACGACGCATCGAGGCTACTCCATGTTTCCCCGCTGCACGTTCAAACACAAGCCCCGCCCCCTCATATACAAGCCCCGCCCTACTTTGTGAGTTCCGTGGTTGCTCGTAAACATACGGTGGCCCGGGAGTGCAAAACACTTTTATTTCACGAAACAAATTAGAATCTCCAAAAAAACACAGAAACAATAAAATACTTTAATGCCCGCAGAGCCTGAATGAAGACGTAAAGTTTCAGCGAAGGTGGACACAATGATTGGCTGATTTAGCTGTCAATCTGTAATGTTGGACATTCCCCTTCCTGATTAAGAAAGCGTAAATTGTTTCGGATTTTGTTTTTGTTTTTTTCAAAAATTGTAAAGTGTTTGTTTTTTTGCTATTTTTTTCTGAAATTGTGAGTTGTTTCGTCTTTTGTGGCTTCTTTAGTTTTAATTTTTTTTATGTAATGTTAGTTTTTTAGTCATCAGCATGCGACTGTGAATTATATCTGTGGAGCTGTAGATGATGTCAATCATCTGTTTGTGGAATGTGAGAGTGTCCATGTGTTTTGGGAGGAGATCAGAGATTGGCTGAGAGACAAGGGTGTTGAGACGTCCCCATTCTCTACAGAAGAGATCAAATTTGGTATTTTTTATAAACGACTGTAACATAGAAATGTTTGTCAACATTATTATGCTCCAGGCAAAAAAAAATCGACATAAATGTCAATTTGTGAAAGTAAGGCCTACATTTCCTAATTGGCTTAATGGTTTACAATTCTCAATCAAATCTTGGAGGACGATTAAGAGTACAAAAGCCTATAAATTGTATATATTTGTTAAAAACATTTAAAGTGATTTAGGTAGCACTTTTTGTCTTTTTTTTCTTCATATTTTTTATTATTATTATTTATTATTATTTAATACTCCATCTGTATTTGCTTTTGTTTTCTTTCCTTGACATGTTTCGCTGATGTTGAAAGTGCCTTGACTTTTGTGTGCATTATAAATGTATGTTTGTTGTTCAATTTAAAAAAAAAAAAAAAAAAAAGAATTTTATGAAATGTTATGTATATAAACCAGGGGTCCCCAAACTTTTTGACTCCGGGGCCGCATTGGGGTAAAACAATTTGGCTGGGGCCGCGCTATATATATATATATATATATATATATATATATATATACATATATATATATATATATATATATATATATATATATATATATATATATAATAAATAAATAAATGATAAATGGGTTGTACTTGTATAGCGCTTTTCTACCTTCAAGGTACTCAAAGCGCTTTGACACTACTTCCACATTTACCCATTCACACACACATTCACACATTGATGGAGGGAGCTGCCATGCAAGGCGCTAACCAGCACCCATCAGGAGCAAGGGTGAAGTGTCTTGCTCAGGACACAACGGACATGACGAGGTTGGTACTAGGTGGGGATTGAACCAGGGACCCTCGGGTCACGCACGGCCACTCTCCCACTGCGCCACGCCGTACATACATATATATTATTTGTAAATGTGTGTGTGTATATATGTATATGTAAATGTGTATATATGTGTGTGTATATATGTATATGTCTATGTATATGTATATGTCCATGTATATGTGTATATATGTACATATATATGTATATGAGTGTATATATGTATATATATATATATATATGTATATGTGTATATATGTGTGTATATGTATATGTGTCTATATGTGTGTGTATATATATATATATATATATATATATATATATATATATATATATATATATATATATATATATATATATATATATTCATACATATATATTCCTCGTGCACTAATTGACTTAAAGAGCGCACTTGCTGCATGTCACGTTATCGATGGTAAAATGCATTTTGAGACAATATGATTTTCCTGAGTGGCTAGGAGACGGTAGAAAATGGACTAGTAAGGACAAATAATTAAAATAAATAAATAATTAAAACAAAAAAAAATTGTAATTACTTTTTTTTTTTTTTTTTTTTTTTTTTTAACTTGGGACTTCCCGCGGGCTGGATTTTGGACGCTGGGGGGCTGTATCCGGCCCGCGGGCCGTAGTTTGGGGACCCCTGGTATAAACAGTCGGTTAAATCAGAATCAGCTTTGTAAACCATGTATGTTTAACACACATTCATTAATTTGTTTTACAAAAGATTAATTGAATAATGCTTGAATTCGTCTATAGTTAATTTAAATGACTAAACAAGGTCAGGTTAGGTATCCTAATCAACAAAACACTACAACAGCTGTAATAATGGCGTGATTCAACAATAGGACTTCATATCCCACAATTCTTACTTCCGCTTCCGGGCAGAGGATAGAGGCATGTTGTCGAAACAGAAGAAACAAGACGACGAAGTGAGGCGATTTTCTGCCAGCGAGTTATCTGCCGTGGCTGTTTGAAGATAGCTGAAGGAATGAAAGGTATTTTTCTGTTCAAATGTAACAAACTGTTATCTATGCGAGTGCTTCCTTAATGTCAAAACTGCGACACAGTAAAACTTAGCCAACTCATCCAATGTAATTGTTGCTGTCAAATAGTAGCAACTGTCTCTTTACATGCAAAGTAAAGCATAAAATACCGGCAAGTTATTATGTTTTTCCTTTATATTTTAATATTATATAAGTCTCATTTGGGCAAAGGTTGGTCACCGACCACAACATTGGGTGTGTACTTTAAACGTGCCTCCACGGAAATGAAAATGTTCATTTTGATTGACATTGATAAAGAACTAGTTATCTAATGGGGAAACTACTCAATACTACGGCCCCTGAAGGCACCAAACTACTGTACTACATTCTATAATGCACACAAACGTCATGAGCGAGATGTCTAAAACATTTTATTTTTTTTATTTTTTTTTTCAAGTACAACCTCAGAAAAAAAAGTACCACCATAACTACTGACGTTCAAATACAGTAGCGTAGTAGGCGTAAGTATTCATTTAAAACAAGGCAGGGGTTTTATTCGACAAGTATATTTAATATTTTTGGCCACTGTAACATTACACACATTTTGAACAGTAACACTGTTTTTGAATATAGGAAAATAAAACACTGAATAAGTAAGTAAATAAATAAATAAATAAGTAATTAAATCTTTGGCATAACAATAGATGGACCCTAGTACATACATGCCAACCCTTCCGATTTTCCCGGGAGACTCCTGGATTTCAGTGCCACTCCCGAAAATCTCCCGGGGCAACCGTTCTCCCGAATTTCTCCTGATTTCTCCCGATTTCCACCCGGACAACATTATTGGGGGCGTGCCTTAAAGGCACTGCCGTAAGCGTCCTCTACAACCTGTCGTCACGTCTGCTTTTCCTCCATACAAACAGCGTGCCGGCCCAGTCACATAATATATGCGGCTTCTACACATACATAAGTGAATGCAAGGCATGCTTTATCAACAGCCATACAGGTCACACTGAGGGTGGCCGTATTAACAACTTTAACACTGTTACAAATATGCGCCACACTGTGAACCCACACCAAACAAGAATGACAAACATATTTCGGGAGAACATCCGCACCGTAACACAACATAAACACAACAGAAAAAATACCCAGAACCCCTTGCAGCGCTAACTCTTCCAAATATACAAACCCCGCTACCACCAAACCCCCCCCCCCCCTACCCCCCATCTCCCGAATTCGGAGGTCTCAAGGTTGGCAAGTAAGCCCTAGTATCACAGTTTGAGAACCACTGGTGTAGAAGAAAGTTGGCTGACTTTTGATGTGTCGGAATGAAAAGGTGTTTAACCATTACACCTCCTCAAAAGTCAGCCAACTTTCTTCTGGCCATTTTTCTTATCTTTATTGCATTTAAAGACATACATCCCTCGAGTCTGCCTCCCCCTGGAAGCCTTGCAAATGTCTATTTTGTTACAGGAACTTGCAACATTTCTCTAATATGGTTGGTTGTGACATTTTTAGCGTTTTTCTTTTGGTTTTGTTTTGGATCTCGCAGCGATAATTCAATTTCAGAATTGTCCTGTTCTCCTTTTCTATGCTGAGTGTGTTCTTAGTGTTGGTATAAATATTTAATACACATTAATTCTTAGTTTTTCTAAGTCCAAACCATTGGCAGGGGAAAAGCCAAAAGTGGATACATATTGTATATTAATTTCTAGTTTTTAAGTTGTCAATTAGTTTTCACAGTGCACTTTTTGCTGAATTAAAATTGTAGGTACATGGTAGGTTAATTTATTATATTGCACAATTTTAAAACAGCCACCCCTTCTCCAAAGTGCTGTACAAATTAAAAACAGAAAGGTAAAAAAAAAAGTACAATATAAGTCACAATAAGTAAAAAAAAATTTAAAATCCTATATATATAAAACACAGCTAAACAAACCAATCAATAAAATGTTTAAAACAAAATAAGCAATAGAAAAAAAAAGGAACATCCATAAAAATAGTATTTAACACTTAAATATTAACATAAAAATGTCCCAAAATAATGTCAATATTACAGATAATATACATGTCATTTCATTATTTTGTACACATTTTTTGTAACTTGGTTTTTCATACCTTGCCTTTTGTAGTTAGGATAGGCTCCAGCTCATTTCAGATATTTTCCCTCAATTGTATGATCTAAATTCTGTAACAAAGGAAAACAAATGGTGGGTTTCATCTGGCCAAAAGTGGATGTGTACAGTATATATATTTTTATACATTTAAAAAGCTGAAGATGACTTTTCTCCAAGGTGTGCACCCATCCTATCCGTAATAGTGATGGCTGGAGAGAACCAAAGGCCTTCTGTGCCATGGGAGAATGGCACCCTAACACCTGTGGACCGTCTTCGCATCGAGAGGGCCGACAGTCCCACACCGGGTCTGGTTGAGGGAACCGAACCAGGTGAGGCTGGCCTAGCACTCAGCGGCATATTTTCTTGCATTTTTAGGTTGATGCGTTCTGAAAATTCATGTGTAATTGATTGGTGCAAAATATATTTTTTTAAATCCCATCGTAAAGCATTTTGCTTTGTAATGTTGACAAATATTTTTTTGTAATTTGACTGAGGTTAAATTTCTAGACATATTTTCCAAACGAACCTGAAACTGTGCAACAGTTCAATATCAGATTAGATGTGGTTGAATGACAGCTGTGGATGCAATACCAATTTAGGGATCAGAGATTACAGGGAAGTAGTTTTTCCCCCTTTCGTATCCTAAATCAACCTTCTCCACTGAAATGAATATAAATCAATTACCATATATTCCGGACTAAAGGCGCACTTAAAATCCTTTTTTTCTCTCAAAACTTGACAGTGCGCCTGATGTACGGAATAATTCTGGTTTTGCTTACCGACCTCGAAGCAATTTTATTTGGTACATGGTGTAATGATAAGTGTGACCAGTAGATGGCAGTCAAACATAAGAGATGCGTGTAGACTTCAATATGATGGCAATATGACTCAAGTAAACAGCAGCAACATTTTATATGTTCCATTGAAAATATAGAACATTACACACGGCGCTCAAAAATCTATCAAAATGTTTTAGTACAACTTTGGTAAGCTATGAAGCCACACCGCTTGATGGATTGTCGGCGCATTAAACATACAAGTATTATTATGGTGTGTGTATAAGGTAAGACATATTATCTGGCGTTTTGTTTCGCAATATTATTCAATAGTAACTTTTCTTACCTTCTGGTACCTGCTGATCTGTATTTGGGATCTGATAAATCCTGAAAAATTGCGTGCGCCCGCCTTTGTAGTCCATGGCGACACCGGAGTCGATAAGCTTCTTCTTTTTCTCTATCTTCTTGTTATGGGACATTCACCCTCCACTGTTGCCATTTCTAATATAAAGTAGTGTAAAGTTCTTACTTATATCAGTCAGTAAACTCGCCATTAAAGTGCTAAAACATACCGGTGTAGTGAGTTTACATTATTCACCCAAGGAACTTTAGTTATTAGAGCGTTCCGGTCAGACGGTTTTTCACGGGACACATTTCCGGTGTGGTGGTTTCCAGATGAGGAGATCCTGCTCCGTTATTGATTTACCGGTAAGTAAAGTCTGAATGTCATTAAAACAGTTAGTTCCATCGTTTTACACTTCTTCCACTCCTGTCCTTGCATGCTACACAGCCTCACCTTTTCTCCTCCAAACATACTGATGGGTGTTGTAGCCAAACAGCTCAATTTTTGTTTCATCTGACTACAGAACTTTCCTCCAGAAGGTCTTATCTTTGTCCATGTGATCAGCAGCAAACTTTAGACGAGCTTTAAGGTGTCGCTTCTGGAGCAAGGGCTTCCCAAGGGTGATGGGTCAAATGCAGAAAATAATTTCGCCACACCGAGTGTGTGTGTGACAATCATTGGTACTTTACTTTACATCTTGCATGGTAGCCTCTTAGTCCATGGGGATGCAAAACACGCTTGACTGTGGACACTGACACCTGTGTTCCAGCAGCTTCCAATTAATTGCAGACCTGCTTTTTGGTGGTTCTCGGTTGACTCTTGATCATCCTGACCAATTTTCTCTCAGCAGCAGGTGATAGCTTGCGTTTTCTTCTTGATCGTGGCAGTGACAAAACAGTGCCATGCACTTTATACTTACGAACAATTGTCTGCACAGTTGCTCTTGGGACCTTAAGATGCTTTGAAGTGGCTCAAAGTGACTTTCCTGACTTGCTCAAGTCAATGATTCGTTTTTTCAGATCTGTGCTGAGTTCCTTTGACTTTCCCATTGTCGCGTTTGTAACCGAGTCTAATGACTGCATCACATGAGCCCTATTTAAATGGGCTCAGAGAAGTCAACAGGTGTCGGCAATCATAATCACTCACATGAAGTTAAGAGGCCATGAGCTAATTTGATTTAGATGTAACTTTTCTACATCACCAAAATTGATAATGTATGTTGCTGTATGTATGCTTTTGACCCAGTAGATTTGGTCGCATTTTCAGTAGACCCATAATAAATTCATAAAAGAACCAAACTTCATGAATGTTTTTTGTGACAAACAAGTATGTGCTCCAATCACTCTATCACATAAAAATAAAAGTTGTAGAAATTATTGGAAACTCAAGACAGCCATGACATTATGTTCTTTACAAGTGTATGTATACTTTTGACCTCGACTGTGTGTGAGTGTATGTATGTATGTATGTATGTATCTATCTATCTATCTATCTATCTATCTATCTCTCTATCTATCTATCTATCTATCTATCTATCTATCTATCTATCTATCTATCTATCTATCTATCTATCTATCTATCTATCTATCTATCTATCTATCTATCTATCTATCTATCTATCTATCTATCTATCTATCTATCTATCTCTCGGTCATTCCTGCTTTAGAGTTGTATTTTTCAACAGTTTGAGATTTATTGAATGTTTCCTGATTGGTGAGTGAAAGGAAGAAAAAGGGTAAGTGAGATGTATATATTGTTTGGCCGTGTTTTATTTGTTTTTTTAAAGTGATTGTTGATCGATGTCATCCTTTCGACAACGGGGCAAAAGCTACACTACTTGATATACACACAAAAACAACACGATCCGGTAGATTTGTAATAATCGCAAACATTGTAATGATAAATGTCAATACACAGCAGGCCTTTTACAGAAATAATAACTAAAACATTAAATATGCTGGATCTCTGGTTCATTGAGGGCTCTGCTATTATGCATGCTCAGTCTCTTGACCGGCTTTATGGGGACAATTGATGGAACAGTCATCATTGGTTAATGTTAGTGTTCAGTGTTTCCACCTGTGCTTTTCCTGCGTTGACAAGTCACAGTAGTATCTGCAGGGAAAAAAGTACCCATTGTACCATGAAGAAACATGCATACTAGATGACATTGTCACTTATTAACTTTCCTTTGGGGTGAAAGCGGTCGCATGCGTTAACTTGCTACAGACATGCAGTAGGATGCCAAAACACGCTATTACCTGTACTTGTTTTTAACGCTTCAGTTTTCATTTTTAGTTCTCATTTTTGATATTTTGGTTAGTCGCATTGTGTGTGTGTGTGCGTGAAATATGACTGAACTAAACTACATGAGCAAATTGTATCTTGTGTTTCTCTAAGGTTATGGTTTTTGAGCACCAAATCCTTTTTTTTTACCCTATTGCTTGTATTCGGACACGTGACTTCTTCCTGGAAGTAAACAACTGTGGTGGTCAACCAAACCAATATGGTTACTGTGCAAGAAACAGAATGTGAACTATCAAAGTGTGCAAGGGGCCTAGATCTTCCTGCAAAAAGCAGGTATGAGCAAAAAAAATTAAATTATGCAATGGGATAGATCCCCATACTTTATCAAAAAAAAGATTTGTCGAGTGATATCAAGGATTAGCCTTCAGTGGAGTTCCCAGACATATCGAACTATCCTGCGCTTCACATGTCATTCTATATGACAAAACAGATGAAAGCTTGGAAAAGCATGGAGGTCTACAACTTATTTGTGTGCGGCTGAGTCAAGGAAATTGGTATCAAAACTTTCCCGGATTAATCATGCATCGTTTTTGGTTGGGTTTGCATTTCATGATTTAACTTTGCGTCGACAGCATTGTTTGTTCCCTTATTGTTGCATGCGCAGTTTACGAATACGGATGTTTTTCCCCGTCTTTATCAAAATATATAACTATAGATGTCAACATTGTGGCCCTGTGATGAGGTGGCGACTTGTCCAGGGTGTACGCCGCCTTCCGCCCGATTGTAGCTGAGATAGGCTCCAGCGCCCCTGCGACCCCAAAGGGAATAAGCAGTAGAAAATGGATGGATGGATGTCAACATTGTGTATGTGCAGAAAGCTTCATTCATGATTGCTGCCTTTGGTAAAAGCGAAACTATTTTTTTGCTCACATTTGCTTTCTTTTATTTAGACTTGCCGAGTTGATGCTTTTCGAAACAATCGTAGCAAAAATGCGTTTTAAGAAAGACAAATAATATCATGATAATACTATAATGGGAAATTCTAAATGTTAAAAGTATATCAAACAAACCTATTAACGAAGTGATCACTCCCTTGGACTGGAATGTGTGCTGTTTTTCTCGTCGTTTTTCGTAAAATATTATAGTCTTCCGCCTTTCTTGATTACCTCTCGAGAAACTCTGAAGAAACGTTGATCCTTTTTGCAATTTGAACGGTTTGTACAGCCGAAACCAACGCAAGCTTAGGGCATTTGTCTTCGAGAAAGGCCAAATGGCCCCTATTACTCATCAAGAATAGACACTGGCTGGACCACTACGCATATTTAATGAGCCGGACGTGAGGTCGTTTAAATCCAAGAAATATGGATACAACTCTTGGGACACATGCCGGAGTGAATGATTTAATTAAGTAATCTCAACATTGGACTCAATTCCATTATTCTAAATCTTGATGCTGCTGCTTTGACATTTTGGACAAGTTTGGGAAAGTTATCTTTTTTCCAGTGCTGTTAGAGGTCCATAAAGTCATGCTTAAGTGAGTTTGGTGCGTAAGAACATGACTATCCCACACACAATTCTGATTTCAACCCCATCAAACACCCTTGGGGTTAATTATTGGGGTAGTATGCTATTTTCTACCGTTTTCTGCCAAGTGTCCTAAAACACATGTTTTTTTTAGTCTTTTTTAAATGTCAGTTTTTATATTCATCTTTGGACCTATGTATTTAATTTTTGGACTTAAATAGAGCAGCTACACACAACTACCCGCACAGAAGGCTTTGTGGATCTTTGGAAATCTGCATCATGTTGTTTTTTCTGAATTTCGCATAAACGGTCTGTGTAACTAACTCCATTCATCCATTTTCTACCGCCTGTCCCTCTTGGGTTTGCGGGGGGTGCTGGAGCCAATCCCAGCTGCACTCGAGCGGAAGGCGATGTACACCATGTACAAGTCGCCAGCTCATCGCAGGGCCAACACAGATAGACAGACACTTTTTGACTCCACCCCCAAAATGTATCCCGTGTACTAGAGATGTCCGATAATATCGGACTGCCGATATTATCGGCCGATAAATGCTTTAAAATGTAATATCGGAAATTATTGGTATCGGTTTCAAAAAGTAAAATTTTATGACTTTTTAAAACGCAGCTGTACGGAGTGCTACACGGACGTAGGGAGAAGTACAGAGCGCCAATTAACCTTAAAAGCACTGCCTTTGCGTGCCGGCCCAATCACATATCTACTGCTTTTCACACACGCAAGTGAATGCAAAGCATATTTGGTCAACAGCCATACAGGTCACAGTGAGGGTGGCCGTATAAACAACTTTAACACTGTTACAAATATGCGCCACACTGTGAACCCACACCAAACAAGAATGACAAACACATTTCGGGAGAACATCCGCACCGTAACACAACATAAACACAACAGAACAAATACCCAGAACCCCTTGCAGCACTAACTCTTCCGGGACGCTACAATGTACACCCCCCGCTACCCCACCCCCTCCACCTCAACCCCGCCCACCTCAACCTCCTCATGCTCTCTCAGGGAGAGCATGTCCCAAATTCCAAGCTGCTGTTTTAAGGCATGTTAAAAAAAAAAAAATGCACTTCGTGACTTCAATAATAAATATGGCAGTGCCATAATGGCATTTTTTTCCATAACTTGAGTTGATTTATTTTGGAAAACCTTGTTACATTGTTTAATGCATCCAGCGGGGCATCACAACAAAATTAGGCATAATAATGTGTTAATTCCACGACTGTATATATCGGTATCTGTTGATATCGGAATCTGTAATTAAGAGTTGGACAATATTGGATATTGGCAAAAAAGCCATTATCGGACATCTCTACCGTGTACATCTCTATCACGTGCTAGTTTTTTTTTGCTATGTTCTCAGGTATACAATACAGCTCAGAGTCATATATTTTGAAACTTGACGCATGCTAGCTGTTAAGGTGCTAGATTTCTTCTATTCTTCTTTTGCAGGTATACACCAGAGTAATATTTTAGTCCTGAGACAAATGCTAACTGTTAGCATGCTAACTTTTATTTTTTAACAAATGCTGCATATTTTGTTAGTTGACTGTATTTGGCTAGAATATTAACTATTAGCATTTCAATTTGGCTTCGCATTGTCAGCATTCACATGCAATTACTACGGAAACTACTGTTTCTAGTTTGTTGATGTTTTTTCTGTGGAAAAACTGTTGTTTCAGTCTTTCATAAACTTTCTTGCTCATTGAGAGCTTACACATGCATACGTTCTATTGCCAATGACCATTTCTCTGGTTCACACAGGCGCTGGTCAGAAGAGTGCCATGTTTGTCCATGCACAGTCCTTTGAGGATCTGACTGCTGAACCTGAAGAGTCGCACGGAGAGACTGATGTGCTCAAGTCTCAGGACTGTGGAGAGGAGATCAGAACGCTGGTGGGTGAAGAAAGAGTCAAGGAGCAGCATAACATTCCATCAGACTGTAGCACTAAAGAGGAGGATGTGTCCAGCGAGGCATGGAGAAGCCACAAAAAGCACATGTTTGTGCTGAGCGACGCCGGAAAGCCAATTTACACCCGCTATGGCACAGAGGAGGCTCTGTCCAGCACCATGGGTGTGATGATGGCCCTTGTTTCCTTTGTTGAGGCTGAGAAGAATATCATCCGCTCTATTCATGCAGGTCAGAAGACACTTATAACGTTTATTTAGTTAAAAAATCTGTGGTATTTCTGTTAAAATCATGTAAACACGCCCAAGTCAGAATTTGATCAAACTCTTCAGGAAAAAATATGCCTTATAAAATCCAAAACTTTTGAAGTTAGAGTTGCTGTAATTACACGACAAGCCCATAAATTATTTAAAACCTTCAATTTGGTCCTTAAAAATATACTGTCTGTATCACGGAAGAATACACTGTGCTCAACATTGACTGCACTTGTTTTAACCACCGTTGTAGTAGCATCTATGGTATATGAATGTTTTAAAGATGATGAGGAGATGGGCAATCAAAAGTATCTTTATTGCAAAAAAAAAACTGGCTGCTATGGACGACTCCTTTAATTTAATAAATGTAATTATTGCATATATGTGATTCTTTTTACTGTATTTTATTTCATTCATGTTTTCTGACTTAAGTGTTAATTTAGGTATAAGATCGTGTGTGAATGTTGTCTGTCTATCTGTGCTGGCCTTGTGATGAGGTGGCGACTTGTCCAGGGTGTACCCCGCCTTTCGCCCAAATGCAGCTGAGATAGGCTCCAGCACCCCCCGCGACCCCGAAAGGCACGAGCGGTAGAAAATGGATGGATGGATGTATCAGAATTTTACTAAACTTTGACTTACATCCCAGTCTAGGATGGAACTTGTTCATAACCGGAGGAGAACCTTTTTTTTTTTTTTGCTTTTTCTTTAAAATGTTGTCACCCTTATTCTAACAGAATGACATTCAAAGCAGTGTCCAGCGGTGTCCCCGAAACTTTTACCAAAGTTCACCTGCATTATATTAAAACTTGTGTTAATTCACAAATTTGAAAATGAAGGGTATTTGATCTTTTAACATATTTTATGTATAATATATTAATTACAGTTAAGGGGGAACTGTAATTTTTTTAGGAGTTTTGACTATGGTTCACAATCCTTATGAGAGACAATAAGTCAAGTTTTTTTTTGCATTCTAACCTGTAACATTGTCTTGTTCTTGGTGGCTAGCTCACGGGAGCAGTCAATTCTACCTGTAAGTCACTTTAAAAATGCATTCAAAAACCGTCAATAATACTTCATTTACGTTCTGTATCCTGTATAATAACCAAGCCGTGGTGACATTGTTATTGTAAGAGCAAACACTGAGGAACTCCTTCTCTAGTGTAGTACTAGTAACACATCGACATGCTTCGGTATTAGCCGTAAAAGCTAGATAAGGAAATAGATAAGCTTGCTTCTGCTTCAACGCGAAGCGTGTTTGAGTTTGAATTGCACAACACTGTGATAGAACACCAATCCAGACTAGCTGAAATACATGAACAATCCTATTACAGTACCTGTAAAGTATCAGCCCACATTTCATGTTTTGTTTTGTGCACAGCTAGCCAGACAGCGTGTGTACTGTAGTTGTAATAACACGCATGACGTGCTGTGTGCATCATGATCAATATTATAGTGAGTCACTCGATGGACAGTTGAGCGTTTGGTCCAGTTGGCCGGGGATGTTTTTTCCGGTTTGTTTGGTTAAGCACTCCATTTATGTAAAAATATCATAGCTTCAAATTCCACATTTTGTAGCTTCGAATCACGCTGACCTCACTTTCTCGGCTTCCGTCTGCTCCAACTACTCACCTTTCCTTCGTGCTGGCTTCTATAAGCAGCTGTTCATCCTCCGTGTACTTAGCTTCAAAGAGATAAAGTTATCAATCCTCATTTGTCCAAAAATAGTCGTCTTTGTTGTCTGTTACCAGGTCTGCCTTGGTTAGAACACACACTTACATTTTGTTTCCGAAAGTAGGAGCACACAATTGTTGCCAGAAGTTGAAAGTGCGCTGCTGTGGATATGGAAATCAATACTCGGAGTAAGTCAGTCCCAGCAATAAAATTCGGTAAATATTGTACATATTAGATAATGTTATGAACGTTTCTGTTATTACATTATATATAGACTTGCAGTGTGTATATAAAACGTTTCGAAGTTGTTTTGAAGGGCTTTGAAGGCTACAATGGCGACTACTATTAGCAGCATCTTGCATGCGGTTGTCATGTTTAAAATCCCCCCAAAAAAGAGACTTGTCTCTCAAAATGATTGTGAACGATAGGCAAAATTCTTTAAAAAAAAGTGCAGTTCCTCTTTAAGAAGATAGTATTACATTGACAGTACTGCAAGTTCCACTGTTTGCAAGAAAGAAAACTGACTATCCGTGTGACCTGTTTTTCAGATGGCTGTAAAGTGGTTTTCCTCACCAAGAGTCCGCTAGTCCTGGTGGGCGTTTCTCGGACTTGTCAATCTGACAAGGAGCTTCTGAGGGAACTGCAGTATGTCTATTATCAAATTGTTAGCCTGCTCACTCTCACCCAGCTCAACCACATCTTTCAGCACAAGCAAAACTATGACCTACGTCGCCTGTTAGCTGGTTCAGAATATCTCACTGACAACTTGCTCTATCGGCTGGACCACGACCCGGGCCTGCTGCTAAGCGCTGTCACCTGCCTGCCTCTCGCTAGCTCGTCCAGGGACGTCATCTCATCGAGCCTGCAGGCCGCCAAATCCAAAAACCTGGTGTTCTCCATTCTGCTGGCAGGAGACCGCCTGGTCACTCTGGTTAGAAAAAAGGACCAGTTCTTGCACCATATAGACTTGCACCTTGTCGTCAACCTTGTCAGCTCCTCCTCATCTTTTCGAGAGGGCGAAGGCTGGACACCGATCTGTCTGCCAAAGTTCAACACTGCAGGGTTTTTCCACGCACATATTTCCTACTTGGAACCTAAGTCAGAACTGTGCCTTATTCTAGTCTCAACAGATCGAGAGGACTTTTTTAACATGTCGGACTGCAAGCAAAAGTTTCTAGACCGGCTGAGTAAACGCAGTGCCTATCAAGCCCTGAAGGAGGGGCTGAAGACTCCCAGCTATACTTTGGAACAAATTGGCATCACAGAACTCAGGCACTTCCTGTACAAATCAAAGAGCTCTGGACTATATACCAGGTGGGTTGCAAAAAATTCTGAAATACTTACATATGTTCATTATTGGTCTTTCTAAATATTGTTTTATTAGTTTAGCTTGCCTAACTCGTTCTGCTAAAAAGGCCATTATAACTCGTTTTTACATGTGAAAAGGACCTTTTTGTCTGTAGTACTCAAAAAAGAGAAAAGCAACATTGTATAGAATACTGAAAAACAGTGTAAATAACTAACTAAACCTTTTAAATATGAATTTGAAGAAGCTAACAAAAAACTGAAATCCGAGACTTACACACATACTGGGAATCTTGCCACATATGATTGTGCCAATCAATCTAGAAGATGCTCTAGAAGAAACAACACACCCCAGTTATAGAGAAGATAAAAACAAGTGTGAGTGTTAAGACTTTATGTTTTAATGAGAACTTAAAAGAAGCACATGGTACTCCATCCATCCATTTTCTACCGCTTGTCTTTCTTGTGGTCTGTCCTGGCAAAATAATTGCAAAGCTGAGTAATCGCTGCATAATAATTTTGCTTTGGTTAGGTAATTGAAGGATTACGTTTCTTTCTACCATCAGTCCAGAGTTACCTGTGGTGTACCAGTCCGATAAAGAGCAGGAGAGGCTAATGGGTTTGTACCAGGACCTCCACAGTTCTTTGCACCATCCAACCAGACCCGTACGCTCCTTTTACCGCAGTGGTGAAACTGAAAACATGATGGCCTGGGTAGGTGACGTGTTTTTTACACCCCTCACATTTCAGCAACCATTTTAATATATCTTCCTAAAGAACAATACTATAGAATTGAAACTTGAAAATAACTCTGATTAGTCAGTGTATAGCAGTGACGTGTGGTGAGGTATATAATGCAGGTTAGGCACTAGTTTTTTTGTAATTTAAGTTTCATATGCTCTCATCAATGTTAATACTTTAATTTCCATCAGGATCAATAAAGTATCTATCTCTTTATCTAATACAGGCTGCTCATTAAGTGGATAAAAATGTTATCAAATAATTAGGGATGGGAATTGATCCGATTTTTACAATTCCGTTTCATTTTTGTTTAGTTTAGAAAAACATGGGTGCCAGATAAAAATATTTTGTTTTGAAAATAACTTTTTATATAATAATAAAATAAATATTTTACTGTAGTAATAAACAAAATATGTTAAGTAACATTTTTCAAATTATTTAAGTATTATTAAACAATTATATATATATAGTGTACATGCCCCAAAATAAGTACCGTATTTTTCGGACTATAAGTCGCAGTTTTTTTTCATAGTTTGGCCGGGCTCCAGTGCAACTTATATATGTTTTTTTCCTTCTTTATTATGCATTTTCGGCAGGTGCGACTTATACTCTGGTGCGACTTATACTCCGAAAAATACGGTACAAGTATCAGTCAAAGACTAATACAAGCAAGTCAAGTAGAACTGTACAGTGTGCAATTTTTCAACCATTAACTCTGAAAATTAACCATCATTTTGTCGAAAATTAAGCATATCTGCTTTTTTAGGAAGCATACGTGATATTTCTGACTAATCGCGGTGTCTGCAGCTATGGAGAACAACCTTAGGAAGGAGGCGTGCAAACTGCAGGTCAGACGCCGACTCTGACTTTGTTTTTAATTTTTGCAGTATTAAATAGCAGACGACTTGCTGACAGGGGATCAAAAACCCGCCATTCATTCATCGTTACCACACCCTGTGTCTGCTAATGTTTCTGCTTGTGTTTTCTAAATGTGATGCAATATCCACGTGGCAAGATTTAAGAAGTTGCCCTGTTGTCTTCCTTTTTTGTGAACAATTGTAAAGTTTGTGCTGCTGTTCGGCGCCGTGTGTGCTGAAGTCATGCGTGCCCACAGGCATCGACAAGGGAATCGCTAACAAAACTGTCAAAAGATTCCCAGAAATCAAAACCCTGGGAGGCGGTTCTCAACAATGACCGGTTTTTGAATCCCATCCCTATAAAATAGTTCATACTCACATTTTTTTTACTATTATAAAGTTTAAGAACATTTGGGTTCTTACCTTTTTTATTTGTATGTGAAGTACATGCACCTATCCTCTTCCAGGAAAAGCTGATATACATGCACAATACTTAGATTATAAAAGTCTGATCACATTCTGTTTTGTCTAAAAGATCTGTTTGAAATGTTTCTGAGCTTGTGTATATATAAACCTCCATCCTGGTAGTCGGCGACTACTAGTCACATTCATTCATTCGGTAGAACATTGAAATATATTTGTTTTATTTTGCTTGTGTAAATATATATATATATTTTTTCTTAAACAAAAGCTGCTGGCTTCTTATGTGGAGAAAATGGTATGGTAGCAACAAGCACCTACCAGCTCACGTACGCCACCACAATTCATTTTGATTTAGAATGTGTGGTGACTGAGGGTAGTACAGCGCTTCTCAGTATGTTTTTTTCTGTATTTATAGTTCCATAGGCAAGAATAATGATGCCACACTTGCATAAATTACACGACACAGGCTGTAGATTTTACAGTGTACCCTGAACGCACCTGAATGCTTTATACATTTTCTGTCCTATGTAGTAAATAACTCCGCACAGCCACTATTGCCTTTAAATAGCAGATGTTTTCAATTTTGAAATGATTTCTGTGAAATCCCATCATAAATGCCCTACCCTCTCCCCACAGGTGACAAGCGGCTTTGAGCTTTACATGTGTTTCAGTCCCCTGGGCACAAAGGCGTTGGCTATTTCTGCTGTCAACAAACTGCTTAAATGGATCAGAAAGGAGGAGGATCGCCTTTTCATCTTGAGTCACCTCACTTACTGAGGCTTCTTTGCACAAACCCTGAACATGTTAACCTGGGATCACGCACAAATTTAGTGTTTATGCTTGGGTGGCAAGGCTATGCATGTCTCGTTTCCACTTAATTAATTCACAGTTATGTGATAAAAGCAGGTATTGTAATATGGAAATTTGAGGTCTTTTTTAGATGTTTTTTTAAAATGATTTTTTAGTATGGATGAGATCACTTCCAGGTGAAAGAGTTAAATGCTGTATATATCTTTCAGAATGAATGACAATATACTGTATGAACTATTCATATAGTATATTTACAAAAACTGTTTTTGAAATCAACAAAGCTCAATGGTAAAACATGAGTCATAACTGGAATTATTTTTGCTCCAATTTGTGCAGTAACATGAGTCATTACCGGTTTGTGTTTTTTTGTGATATACGAGGGCTATGGATGACAATATACCTCAATGCACATCCTTAAAAAAAAGCATTCCCGAAAGAAATGTCACAAATTTATTGCCGTTAATTTTTATGAAACTCATCTTAATGTACTGTTACTAATTTAAACACTAGTTGATCAGAAAGCTTTAATCAGTTTGTATTTAAGTAAATTGATGTGTTCATGGAAAGTTACTCTTGGTGTCTCTCTGCCTGCATTATTTATGCCTTAACTCAATGGTTCTCAACTTTTTTCAGTGAATTACCCCCTGTTGATTATTTTTTAAGCCAAGTAACCAGAGAAAAGCGTTTTTGGTAGGTAAAAAAAGACATGAAACACAGCACTTGATTGAATAAATGTCTAAATTATTGTTCTTCTGTTGTGTTTGGAATCAAATATACAAATTGTAAACAAAGTATTAACTTACTTATGAATAAAGATTGCTCCACATTAAATAAATATACCTAAAGTGCACTCTTTTGGGATTATAATACAAGTGTTTTAACTGCAAATACAAGTTAACCCTTGTGCTACCTTCAGGCCCAAAACTGGCATTACATGTGTTTCTAATGTGATATGATTGTTCAGTTTGAAGGTTAGCGGTTTGAAATTCGGCCAGGGAATGGCATTGTATTTTTGATTTCAACGTTGTTAGAAAAGGGTATAAACAAAGTATACACACTTTCGACTAAGAACTCTTTCGGCCCCTTTGACTCCCATTATTACTGCCCTGATACATTACCATGCTATGTCTATGAAAGCCAAATTAATCTCATTCTTGCCAATTAAAAAACAAGAAAATATTGTTTTGGTGTAATTCCGCCTTTGAACCACCATATATCGTCAAAAAACATGAGCATAGTTCTCAGAGCTTTGAAAAGCGTGAATGAGGTAAACTGCTACTAAACGGCTGAAATGCAATGGAAATTCTCTTGGGCAGGCATCTATAACATATATAAAATGCTTGTGTGGACTTAAATCATTTTAGTTCAGTAAAAATAAATAAGGTATTCAAGGCTGTAATTGGCCACCTTCAAATATTGCAAATATTTTTTTGAAATATTGCTTTTTTTGCATTTTCCCATATACGGTAAGTTATTTTTTGACAAAAAGATCATAAAACATAGGAAACCCATTAAAACAAAATTTAGATTTGAAGTTTTTAAAATATGTCAAGTTCTGAAAGTAAAATGCTGACTTATGACACTTTTATGAATAAGTGTATACTCCGTCAATTTAATGGTTGAACAAAGATTGATTGCACTACTTTTTAAAAAAAATAAAAGTTATGGACATATCTTTTTAGCGCCAACGTACAAAATCAACAGAAAAATGTAAAACTACTGTACTGAAAAAATATTCAATTTTTTATATTTGATATTTTATAGTACTGGTGCCTCTATTTGAGAACCAGATGGCCCTATGGTGCAAAGTGGTGCAGGTCAGTTGCAGTTGAACTATATTGTCGCATGAAAATATATAATATAATAAAACAAAGCTCTGTTTTAACTATATGTGTTATTTTACTACTGACTAAAATGTTGTCAGGGAAGGGTACATTTACCGTCATATCAGTTCTGTGGGCCTGCATTGAACATGCTTCTGTTTCCTAAACAAGTACAGGAAACTTTACAGTACATTAAGTACGCATGCAAAGTGTAATAAGATGCAAAAACTAAAACAAATAAATTGTGCTTATGTTTGAGACTTTCTGGTGTATTTGTTATAAAATACCTTCATTATTGAGGTGGTAGTTTGCAATTTTGTAGAACTGCACTGCATTAGCCACGACAACTGGGCTGGCTCATTTAGCAACAATAATGGTGTAACACTTGTTTTTTTTGCAAATATCTATTGTACCTGGATAACCTGCCATTGATGCCAGTTTAGACAGGTATGTTGCTGTGAACCTGCAGGTCATAGTTTCCACCAGTGCATGGCATCATGTATTAAAGACAACACCACTGCACAGAGATGGGAGGAGGTGAAGGAGGAGGAGGAGCAACCTTGCACAAGATCTGTCCAATAGCATGGACAAACCAAAACTGGTTGCCTTTTCCAGTCCTCAAGAAGACCAGTCTTCTCTGCCAACACTCTGAACCAACACTGCAGCTTTAAATCTGCCAAGTGCAGAGTTGGGGACGACCTGTACAGGTAAGATGTAATTTTAATTTATTTTTTAACAAAAGCTTTAAAATGTTTAAATTGCAATATATCTGTAAGGAAAAACCTGTTAAATAATCGCTCAAATGTATAGGTTACCTTTTTAGTATAATGATACATTTGATGATGGCAGTACTCTGTGGATAACCTTTGAGGTTTGTGCACCATAATATTATTATTATTATATTATTGTTAGGTAGACCGCAAACGGAAGCATAATTCTGCCGAGGTACACAATCAGATTACAGCTGATGAAAACTGGAATAGTAATACATTTTCAGAATTCAATTAAAATTGAACCAAGTAGAAACAGTCTGTGTGTGTGCAGGCTGCAAATACCGTAATTCATTCTTACACATTTAAAAAAATGAAATAAAAGTCCTGCGTGAACCATATATCCTACCACATTCTGCATGCTGGCTCAGGTTGGCTTGGTTTTCCATTTAATCAATACTTGACCTAACACGTTTCACATAATGACTTTTTGCACGTCTGCTCACATCCTCAATCCCCAGTGGATGCATCTTTATTGATTGATGAAGACTGGTGATCCTCTTTACTACTAACAGCATTGGTAGGCTCTACTGCTCATTTTAAATACAGGGCTAGTATTGCAAACATGGATGTTTGGACGGACATAAGACAATTTGAATAAAACAACTCCCTTAATCTGTTTTGTTTCATACAGTTGTTTGAGCAAAATAACTAAAAGCCATCTGCTCTCATTCAAATCATTTGGCTTCTAACCCCTATATTTCTCTTGTGTCTAAGAAACTACAGTAGGTCCCCTGATTAAGAGTTGGGAATGCTAGCCAATGAGCTCAATGCCCAAGCTGTCAGCTCATAGTCTAACACGATTCACTAAGGCTGGGGTGTCAAACTTGTTTTTATTGAGGTCCACATCGCGGTTTTGTCGGCCTTCAGAGGGCCGCTTGCATCAGTGAATATATATGTATAATCGCCTATTGATATTATTACACCGTTGCCTTTGCAAATGATTGATAAATTGCTTTGAAATCGTAAGTCAAGATGACAAGTATTTATCTTTATTTTTAGAAAAATGTGTGTGAATGTGAGTGTGAATGTTGTCTATCTGTGTTGGCCCTGCGATGAGGTGGCGACTTGTCCAGGGTGTACCCCGCCTTCCGCCCGAATGCAGCTGAGATAGGCTCCAGCACCCCCCACGACCCCAAAAGGGACAAGCGGTAGAAAATGGATGTTTTTGTTGCATGATCAGATAATACTAAAGTGGAAAATACATGCAATTGTATTCAGTACATACATGTTTCTATCAAAACGGAACAAATTAATAGGATTAGTAGAAATGATGAGTTACTTTATTGATGCACATAATTTGCAGGCATTTCAATAATAATGTTGCGGGCCAAATCTGACACCTATGCACTACGGCAGGGGTGTCAAACTCAAATACAGAGTGGGCCAAAATTTAAAACTGAACAAAGCCGCGGGCCAAGGTTGAACAAATTAACCTTTTAATAGGGACCCAAACAAGTTTTGCATTGAATATTGAACAAGCAAGGCTTATATAACTTTATAGTGACATGCAAAATCGAGTTTCAAATAATAATAATAATAATAATTAAAAAATATCAATGGCATATCAAATACAATTTAAATAAAAATTGAATGCCTCTCTTCTATTTGCAGCCTTCTGAGGTAAATATCAACATTAACTTTTTCCACAGGCTAATATATTTGAAAATAAAATAACAATGAATAAACCAACCATTCAGGACTTTAAACTGCTCAGTTTGCAACACACTGATCTAATATGATGTGCCCAAGCCAGATACCTGCCATCTTTTCTTGGATGCTAGTTCATTAATGCCGGGGCTCAGGCTTTGAGCTGAGGCAACCTTCATTATCGAACGAAGGTGTTCATCAGTCATTATATCTCGTCGTCCACCCGGACGACGAGATATAATAATAATAATAATAATAATAATAATATTATATATCAATAATAATTGAAAAATATCAATGGCATATCAAATCAATTTAAATAAAGATTGAATGCCTCTTTTCTATTTGCAGCCTTCTGAGGTAAATATCAAAATAAACTTTTTCCACAGGCTAATAATACATTTGAAAATAAAATAACAATACTGAATGAATCAAACATTCAAGCCTTGAAGTAGCAAGAGAAAGTGCATGAATAAAATGTTAATTATTGCTCAGTTTGCTACACTGATTTGCTTTAACACTGAATATGGAACAAGCAACGTTTATATAACTTAATAGTGCAAAATTAACATTAAAAAAACAAACGAAAAAACATCAATGGTACTTTAAATAAAATTTAAATAAAAAATGTAATGCCTCTTTTCTATTTGCAGCCTTCTGAGGTAAATATCAACATTTGGTGGTAGCGGGGGGTGTATATTGTAGCGTCCCGGAAGAGTTAGCGCTGCAAGGGGTTCTGGGTATTTGTTCTGTTGTGTTTATGTTGTGTTACGGTGCGGATGTTCTCCCGAAATGTGTTTGTCATTCTTGTTTGGTGTGGGTTCAGAGTGTGGCGTATATTTGTAACAGTGTTAAAGTTTTTTATACGGCCACCCTCAGTGTGACCTGTATGGCTGTTGACCAAGTATGCCTTGCATTCACTTGTGTGTGTGTGTGTAAACGCTGCATATATTATGTGACTGGGCTGGCACGCTGTTTGTATGGAGGAAAAGCAGACGTGACGACAGGTTGCAGGACGCTAAAGGCAGTGCCTTTAAGGCACGCCCCCAATATTGTTGTCCGGGTGGAAATCGGGAGAAAGGTTGTCCCGGGAGATTTTCGGGAGGGACACTGAAATTCGGGAGTCTCCCGGGAAAATCGGGAGGTTTGGCAAGTATGAGTATTAGCGGTGAATGCGGTGTTACAGCGGCACCGCCGCTGTATAATACAGCCTCAAGGGCCAAATGAAATTACACGGCGGGCCAAATATGGCCCGCGGGCCAGAGTTTGACACCATGCACTAAGGCATCAGGGAATGAGATTTACCAATGTACGTTTTTTCCACAGCTGCACCAGCTTGCATCCGTTACATAAACAATAAAACTATGTAAATTAGACTTAGACTTGGACTTCCTTTATTGTCAATTCAAATTTGAACTTTACAGTACAGATAAGAATGAAACTGTGTTGCATTAGCTCATTGTAGTGTAGGATAAAAGAGCAATAAGGTGCAGAGTGCTTGCATTTACAAAAGAAGGTGCAGATATAAATAGATTTACTGTACAGATAAATAAATAATAAATAAATCAATACGGGTGTTAATCTCTTGGCACCTACCGATTCTATCCGATTCCTGGGGTGATGATTAGATTCAGAAGCGATTCTTGATTCAACACGAGTTTAGAAAAGCTCCTTCTGGTTGGCCTATAACTTCTTTTAAAAAAATTGAGTCATTAAAAAAAATAATTTTGTTTTCTTTGAATCGATTTTTAAAAATGATGACTAGATTTACAACCCTATAAATAAGTGCTGGCAATTGATGCATTTAAAAAAACGTTTACATTTGGATTAATCGTGATTAATCACCAGTGTTGGGGCTAACGCGTTACAAAGTAACGCGTTACTGTAACGCCGTTACTATCGGCGGTAACTAGTAATCTAACGCGTTATTTTTTTATATTCAGTAACTCCGTTACCGTTACTACATGATGCGTTACTGCGTTATTTTGCGTTATTTTTTATGTAGTATCGGCTAGAAACTGAGAAGATCTGAGTGTTGCAGCGCTGCTGAAGAGGTGACAAAAAAGAGGCGCGCTGTCTGTGTGTGTGTGTGTGTGTGTGTGTGTGTGTGTGTGTGTGTGTGTGTGTGAGTGTGTGTGTGTGTGTGTGTGTGTGAGTGTGTGTGTGTGGGAGGGGGCGTGTCTGTGTCTACTATCAAGACGTCATGGCGAACCCCGAAGCCGAGTTTCTTAAAATGGAGATATTTTCAGTACGTTTCTTTTATCGACCACAAAGAAAAGAACATTTTAGTTGAATGTAAGTTTCAAATATGCTGAAACAGCGACAAAAACAACATGCTTCGACGAAGCTAGTAAAGAGACACACACTTCACTTCCACCTCCAACAGCGGCTGGATTTTAATGAGGCACTGCACACTGAAGGTACACACACTCTGTCAATTCTCTTATATACTCTTTCATTTTAGACTTTTAGAGTGTTTGATTATCACATCACTCTAAATGTTTAGACTATAAAGTTCACAAACCTAAAGAGGGATACTAGTGGGCCAGGCTAATATTTCCTTTTCTCTAAACTAAGTGGGGAAATGTGTAGAGTGTTCTGGGCTTCAGACATGATTTTATTTCAGAATTCCTTGAGAAAACGCCTGGTTAGGCTTTATGTATGTAGTGTGTGCCTTTCTTGTTTTACAGCTATGTTGTTATTATGCTGTTTGTTACTTATGTATGTTAAGTTGCAGCTATTTAAAATAGTTTTGTCAATTTGTTCTGGTCTGAAACAAATTGGCCCTTTAAAACATATCTTTGTCTTTGTGTGTTGTATGTAGACCACATTGCTTAGCAGAGTTCAGTGATGCAAATGCATGTCAAGTTGATCAACAGATTGTATTATTCTCCAGTGCAATAACAGTACTAAAATGAAGGCTAAAAGGGCATTAAATGGGGCCTTAAAAAAATTTAAAAATATATATAAGTAACTAAATAGTTACTTTTCACAGTAACGCATTACTTTTTGGTTTAAGTAACTGAGTTAGTAACTGAGTTACTTTTGAAATAAAGTAACTAGTAATGTAACTAGTTACTGGTTTTCAGTAACTAACCCAACACAGTTAATCACTGTTGACAACATTACACTCCGGCAGCGTTGTTTGTCGTCCACTGCTTATTGTCTGTGTTCTCGTCGCATTCTTTCTTGTGGCTGCCTCAAAAATGTGTTTTGCTTTCCGATGGTGTTTTAAACTTGTGCTTCAATGATAAAATAATGAATTGCTGCACTAAATGCAAACTTACCTTGGTTTTATGTACAGCCGTCGGAGTGTATTTGGACATACTATTACCACCGGACGGTGTACGCATTGACCTGATCACTGACCGTGCCTTATAAGTAACCATTTGCGGAGCATCCATCCATCCATCCATCTTCTTCCGCTTATCCGAGGTCGGGTCGCGGGGGCAGCAGCCTAAGCAGGGAAGCCCAGACTTCCCTCTCCCCAGCCACTTCGTCCAGCTCCTCCCGGTGGATCCCGAGGCGTTCCCAGGCCAGCCGGGAGACATAGTCTTCCCAACGTGTCCTGGGTCTTCCCCGTGGCCTCCTACCGGTCGGACGTGCCCGAAACACCTCCCGAGGGAGGCGTTCGGGTGGCATCCTGACCAGATGCCCGAACCACCTCATCTGGCTCCTCTCGATGTGGAGGAGCAGCGGCTTTACTTTGAGCTCCCCCCGGATGGCAGAGCTTCTCACCCTATCTCTAAGGGAGAGCCCCGCCACCCGGCGGAGGAAACTCATTTCGGCCGCTTGTACCCGTGATCTTGTCCTTTCGGTCATGACCCAAAGCTCATGACCATAGGTGAGGATGGGAACGTAGATCGACCGGTAAATCGAGAGCTTTGCCTTCCGGCTCAGCTCCTTCTTCACCACAACGGATCGATACAGCGTCCGCATTACTGAAGATGCCGCACCGATCCGCCTGTACTGCCAAAATAATTTGCGTGATTATGCTTTGTTTACACATGATTCATGTGATAGCTTTCAAAACCTTAATATCAAAAGTTTGAACAATTTGACAAAAAAAAAAAAATATTGTTCTCATTTCATTAGTACTCGATACTGATACCCTTGGTATCGAATGTGAACAAACAGGAAGGGATCTATGATGAGCTAAGCGCTGATGTATTGTTGTAATTGTCCCATCTTGATGCTTTAACAATCATTCATTGTTAAGTTGCTGAGCCTTAAGGAACACGCTGATCTCAGAATTTTTAAACTGGCTGCCTCTTCTCAATTTCAGTTTCTTTTCAATTAAACATGAGGAGGGTGACAGTAATCAGACCCACCCGTGTCTCCTGCGCATTCAAAAGCTAACTTTAAACTCACTTTCACCTGTTGAACTGTAACACCGCATCAAAAGAACAAGAGTAATAATAACTTCATACTTTTAACTAGACATTTTCAGATAATATCTCTTTCTTTTTTTTTCTTTTTTTTTTTTGCTGCCGATATTCAAAGTTGATGAAATGCTCTGACATGAGCAGACAAGCACTTTGATTGAAACTTTCCTCAGACTACCAGTCCGTGGACGTCATTTTCCTTGCAAGGCACGTAGCGGTTGTGACATGAATGTCAACTACAGAGGCCAGGGTTTGTGAGTACAGCCTAACTGTGATGCACCGAGTTAATGATCCACCAAGTAATGTCCGCTCATGATGGAGACACGTTTCAAACTGAAAATAAGGACAATGTTTCACGTGAAACTAGTAACAAACATATACACATAGAAATATTACAGTACTGTATTGGCATGGCATACTTATTGATAACAACATATCATTTTAATGACTTTCTGTTTCAAGATGAATAGACTACATACCGGTAGGTTAAAGGGAATATAATGACAGACGTGCAACAAATGTCTGATTTAACTACAAACAGTCTGAGGTAATATTTACACAAACTGATAGTCATGATGGTTCAGCTTTCTGTAAACCAAGCTATTACTAGTGTGACTTCCCGCTAAGGTTATCCAAACCGTCTTGCCATGTTTAATGTCATTGTTGACCTTTGGTCAACAAGTCATAAATAAGTCATGGTAGTAATTTGGAAGAATACAAGTGACCATTTTTTCTTTCTTTTTCTTTTCTTTCTTTTTTTAGTTTATTTCAAACATGAACCCACTTACAGTATAATACATCACACAATTTCATATCATTTCTCTTTACATCATGTCCGAAAAGGAGTAGGAAGAAGCAAAGCTTATTTAATCCTACTCACTTCAGAGCGTTTACAAATACATATGTTCATTTACTGTCTTCTTTTGTAACACAATTATGTCAGTGAATGATAAACACAGCAGTTCTTGTAATAGATAATTAAGTCAGTCATGATAAACATACTGAGATGAAGAATATCCCATTTTCAATAAGGTTGAAGGTATTTCTCATAATTCTTCTTTCTATCGAGTGTCTTGTCATTGCTTTCAAAATGAGATATACTTTTTAACATGTTACAAACAGGGTAAGTTAACGGTGGAAAGCCATCCCTCAGTGATGTTCATATTATACTTTATTCAATCTTTATCTTTGTAGAGGCAGATTGGTAAATAGACGTTTGAAATAATTGGCCACGATGCATTTTCATTTAAAAAAATAGCAAAACAAAAAAAGCAGAAAAAGCTAAACAAACATGTTTTAAAATTAGGGCTGTCAAAAATACCTCATGTGATTAATCACAAAAAAATAACCCATTATGCGCACATTAATCACACAGTTTATTTAGACCACACGTCCTCCTTTACATTAATCGTGGGTTGTTATACGGTCAGTGATCAAGTCAATGCATGTGCTCGCTGGTAAATTTCACCCCAAAATACACCCTGACTGGACTTTAAATAAAAACTGGTCCCAAGTTTTGAGCAAGTAAATGACATGCATTCAAGTAAAACACTTAAAATGTTTCCCATATGACATCCTGACAGTAAAACTGCATTTGTGTCCAAATATCAGGGTCTTTTTTTTAAGCCAAGTTAAATTATGCACGCGAGTAATAACCTGCGATTAATCATGACTAATCCAAATTTGGAACTGTGTTTATTCTAGTTAAAAATATTAATCATTTGACAGCTATTAAAAGTACAAAATGACTTTATTCTATTTTTTAATGACTCCAGCAAGATTTAGCTACCTTTGAATGATTTTGGATGGGAGCACGGGGGACGCAACAGCACCATGGATGTTGATTAGAGCAGTGTTTTTCAACCTTTTCTGAGCCAAGGCACATTTTTTGCCTTGAAAAAATGCGGCGGCACATCACCAGTAGAAATCATTAAAAAACGAAATTCAGTTGACCGTAAAAAGGCGTTTGTTGGATATGACTTTAAACCATAACCAAGCATGCATCACTATAGCTCTTGTCTCAAAGTAGGTGTACTGTCACCACCTGTCACATCACACCCTGACTTATTTTGAGTTTTTTGCTGTTTTCCTGTGTGTAGTGTTTTACTTCTTGTCTTGCGCTCCTATTTTGGTGGCTTTTTCTCTTTTTTGGGTATTTTCCTGTAGCAGTTTCATGTTTTCTTTTGAGCGATATTTCCCGCATCTACTTTGTTTTAGCAATCAAGGATATTTCAGTTGTTTTTATCCTTCTTTGTGGGGACATTGTTGATTGTCATGTCATTTTCGGATGTACATTGTGGACGCTGTCTTTGCTCCACAGTAAGTCTTTGCTGATGTCCAGTATTCTGTTTTTGTTTACTTTGTAGCCAGTTCAGTTTTAGTTTTGTTCTGCATAGCCTTCCCTAAGCTTCAATGCCTTTTCTTAGGGGGCACTCACCTTTTGTTTATTATTGGTTAAAGCATTAGACAACTTTTTACCTTCACTCTGCCTCCCGCTGTTCCTGACATCTACAAAGAAATTAGTTACCGACTGCCACCTACTGATATGGAAGAGTATTACACGGATACTCTGCCGGGCTCTAGACAGCACCGACACTCAACAACAACACATCATTTGCAGACTATAACTACTGGTTTGCAAAAAATATTTTTTACCCCAAATAGGTGAAATTAGATAATCTCCCACGGCACACCAGACTGTATCTCACGGCACACTAGTGTGCCGCGGCACAGTGGTTGAAAAACACTGAATTAGAGCGATACATCCTTTCATAATAGTCTCCAAAAGTCCAGTAAGATGAGAAAAAGTTGCTAAATTTGTTGTGAATACTTGCTAAATATAGCTACATCTAAAACGTTACTAAGTTGGCAACACTATTCCCTCTCAATCAGTCTTCTTATTCTCTGGCAGACCAAGAGTGTATGCGGTGTGTTCAGAAGCAGAGTTACGATGACACCTACTGTAGGCCGCTGTAATGAAAAGCTACATTCACAAACATTATAATGGGAGGGCGAGGGCAAACAGGTAGCGGCCGATCTAGTTTGTCAGTCCAAATGGATAATACATTTAATTAAATAAATATTTGGAAAACAAACACTGGGAAGTTGACCTACAGTACATCCACACACCCATTCTGCTCAGTACAACACATGAGTTAAATTCAGTTAGACATTCTCCCATCCCATTACAAATGATATAAAAATTGTATGTAATTAATTACATTGTTGGGATTTAGTTGAATGATTGTTTATTTTGTCCATCCAAATTTTCCAGGTATCATTGGCCGGCGTTGAAAATGCTTTCGCTCCGACGTCATACCTGGAGGTAACCCTGCTTTTCTGTGCTGCTGGCTCCTGGGCTACCCGGGGTGGTGATGGTCTACTGGACCCCCCGGTGGGGGACATGTGTCTGGCTTCAGACTCTTCTGGCCTCTGCCTTGGCCGTCTGTCCCTCACTGGCCCCAAACCCAGTCAACTTCTCTGTGATTTACACCATGCCATTCTTCCAAGCGCGGGGCCCCATCCAGAATATCGTCAACAACTCGCTCTACCAGGAGGTGTACGTAGCCTCTCAGAACGTGATCGAAGCCGTTAACAGAAGCTTGGAGAAGGCGTGGGTGCTTCGCACTGGCCCGGTGGGAAGTCCGGAGTGTCAGGTTTGCGATAAGTGCAAAATCGACAAAGACCCCAACTTCCTGGAGGACACGAACAATCAGGTGTTGCTGTTGGACACCCTCTTTATGTATTTGTATTCCTGTGGAAGCTCCCTATATGGTGTGTGCTATTTTCACCAACTCAACGATAGCGGAGAGCCGCCTTCTATTTCAAAGTGTTTGTTCCGAGCTAATTCCAACTCTGCGGCTTACTGTCCTGACTGCGTGGCCAGTCCTTTTGGTACCAAAGTCACCATGGTGGAGGAGGGTCAGACGGTCTACTTCTTTGTGGCCACCACAGTCAATGAAAGTGTGACTCAACGCTATGGCAGGAAGTCTATATCAGTTCGCCGACCGCTGGCGACAGAGGATGGCTTCTACAGTGATGTTCGGGGCCTGACTGTCCTTCCTGGGCTGAGGGCCACTTACCATATTGAATATGTCTACAGCTTTTTCACTCAGGAGTTTGTCTACTTCCTCTCAGTTCAAAGAGAAAGCCCGCATCAGGAATCATCGCCCTTTCAAACCCGCCTCGGCCGTCTACCACGCAATGAATGGGAGATGAAACGATATCGGGAAGTCATCCTAGAGTGTCGTTTTGAACCTAAACGGCGGCGGAGGAACGCAGCCAGCGAACCCTACAAGGATGTGGTGTACAATGTGGTTCAGGCAGCCCATTTTGGCAAAGCAGGCAGGGAGCTAGCGGACGAGTTGGGAGCAGAGGAGGAGGACGACATCCTCTATGGCGTTTTTGCTGTCACCGACGACAATGGAGTTACCGAGCAGGATTCAGCCCTCTGCGCTTTTCCTATGGACAATGTGAATAAAGCCATCGCCGTTGGAGTGGACGACTGCTGTAAATCTGGACCAGAGCAACTCTCTAGGGGGCTCTGCCACTTCCAGGCCTGTGAGAGCTGCCCTCATGAGGTAAGTCCTCTCAAACACTTCCAGTACAATGAATGACAATATGCATACCGGTAGTTATAATATAAGTTTGTATATACTGTACGAGAAAGAGTAGCTATTGGTGACTAATGGGAACAGGACGGCAATTTTAGAAAAGTGTATTCAAAACTATGAGATAATCATACTTGCCAACCCTCCCGAATTTTCCGGGAGACTCCCGGATTTCAGTGCCTCTCCCGGGACAACCATTCTCCCGAATTTCTCCTGATTTCCAGCCGGACTTAAGGCACGCCCCCTCCAGGTCCGTGCAGACCTGAGTGAGGACAGCCTGTCGTCACGTCCGCTCTTTACTTCATACTTCAGAACCGACTCCCACACTTGCCGTCAGGGTGCGCAACGTAAACCAATGGTTTAAAAAGTAACCACAGAACACTATAGTGTTCTGTGGTTACTTTTTGGTTGGCCAACGGTTTACGTTGTATTGCACACCCTGACGGCAAGTGTGGGAGTCGGTTCTGAAGTATGAAGTAAAGAGACGTAACTTCATCACCTCGCCTGGTTATTGACTCCAACCCAGAATATTACACCTACGCTCCTTCAAAGGCTGTGCTACTGGCTGCACAACATTGCACTTTCAAATACAACAATGAGTAGAGAAGAGTGTTATGTGTGTATATGTGTAAATAAATGAACACTGAAATTCAAGTATTTATTTTATTTATGTGTGTGTATATATATATATATATATATATATATATATATATATATATATATCCATCCATCCATCCATTTTCTACCGCTTATTCCCTTTTGGGGTTGCGGGGGGCGCTGGAGCCTATCTCAGCTACAATCGGGCGGAAGGCGGGGTACACCCTGGACAAGTCGCCACCTCATCGCAGGGCCAACACAGATAGACAGACAACATTCACACTCGCATATATATATATATATACATATATATATATATAATAAAATACATATTTATATATAGCTAGAATTCACTGAAATTCAAGTATTTATTTTATATATATATATATATATAAGAAATACTTGAATTTAAGTGAATTCTAGCTATAAATATACTCCTCCCCCTTAACCCCGCCCCCTGGTCCCGCCCAACTCACCCCAACCCACCCCCCCCCCCCAAATCTCCCAAATTTGGAGGTCTCAAGGTTGGCAAGTATGGAGATAATACACTTCATGTCACTTCCACATTTTTTTTCACTGAGGGCCACATACTGAAAAAATGAAAGAATGAAGGGGAGCCACTTTAAGACATTTATTCATTATAAATGCCAAAACTAGGGATGTGCTAATCCAGGGATGTCAAACTTGTTTTCATTGAGGGCCACATGGCAGTTATGGCTGCCATCAGAGGGCCGCTTTTAACAGCGAATAATGTATGAATTGGCCTCTGTATTTCATTATTAATTTTATATATATGTTTTGTAAGTAGAGTGTCGATTTTACAGTAAGAACTTTACATTTACAAAACGTTACTGTAAAATAGTGTTTTTTTTATTTTACATTTTGCGGTGAATATAAAAACAGTACCACTGTTTTGTTTTTTGTTTTTTACGGAAAAAGCTGGCAGCTTAATTACTATTAAATTTACATTGGTTTTCACAGCATTATATTGTTAATGTAAAAACAGTACAAGTTCCTTTTGTATTCTGGCAACTTCGCTGCCAGTTTTTCTACCGTAAAAACAAATGTACCGTCTTTCCATTTACATTAATACACCGTTAAAAACAATATTTCACAGTAAAAATATGGCAGGTCAGTCAACAGAATTTTAACACTAAAATGTTAGTTTTTTTCAATTTACAGTAATATGCTGTAATATGCTGAATTGTCATTTTTATTAATTTGATGGGTAGTTTGCTGTAAATTCATAAGTCAAGCAGATATTTAAGTATTTATTTTTATTTAGACAACATTTTTTTGGAATGTATGATAATATACTGTAATATTTGTTGCAATAATGGATACTATTAAAGTTTTAAAGGCATGCAATTTCAAGCAGTAGATATATTTTTTCCTGTCAAAATGAAAAAAATCAATTACATTTAGTGAGAAAATGTTAAGTACTTTATTGACACATATCATTTCCAGGTGTTTGCGGCCCAGATAAAATTATGTCGCGGGCTAGATCTTGCCCCTGGGCCTTGAGTTTGACACCTGTTTGCTAGTCGATCAGCCACCCATCAGTGCCAAACAACTTTCTTCAAAACGTATGTTATCGACCATTGCTGAATAATGCCTTTTTGGTCCCTCAAGTGACAGATGCGGCTAGCAGCTAGCTGTGTACATCCATACGCACCCCTAAGTTAATAATAATCACTTCCATTATGGCAAATTAACTGCATTTCGTAGTATGTTAACGAGGTCATATTATGATTTTTTTTCTACATTTAAAGCACTTCCTTGTTGTTGCTAATGGTGTTTTTTTTTATCAACATTTTGCATAGATTATGTTTTACAGACCATCTTCAAGCCGCCTTTTGACCGTCTCTTCAGGGGGCGCTGTTTTTTTGATTGATCGAAACTTCTATTAGTATATTGCACAGTACAGTACATATTCCGTACAATTGACCATTAAATGGTAACACCCGATTAAGTTTTTCAACTTGTTTAAGTTAATCAATTCATGGTACAAATATTTACTATCAGCATAATACAGTCATCACACAAGTTAATCATCAGAGTATATACATTGAATTATTTACATTATTTACAATCCGAGGGGGTGGGATGGGGAGGTGGTTGTGGCGGGGGGTTAGGTTTGGTTGATATCAGCACTTCAGTCATCAACAATTATATAATTTGAGAAATGGACATTGTAACAGTGTAGGTTTCACTTGGTAGGATATGTACAGTGAACATAGGGAGCTCAGAAAGCATAAGAACAAGTATATACATTTGATTATTTACATTTGATTATTTACAATCCGGGTAGGTGGGATGTGTTGGGGGGAGGGTGTTAGTCTAGGGTTGTAGTTGCCTGTCTTATTTACTGTCTTTTTTACGTTCCTCCACTTCGACTGTGTCTTCTCCTTGTCAGCCATGTTGTAGTTTTTATCGCTTCCATATGGAGTCTACTGAGGGATATAAGTTAGAACTATACGCTATTTTGTATTAGAAATGGCAACAGCAGAGGATGTATTTGCATATACGAGCCAGTGTGCTCCACAACAAGAGGAAAGACAAAAATAAGAAGCTTATTGACTACACCTTTGGCAGACTCGCGCAAAGCTTTTCGGGTAAAACCTTACCGTATATGGAGATATCCGCTGATGTCACACTTGGGGCAAATTCCAAATGACTCGTTTGGAGGAAGAATGAAGGGAGGCAAGATTGTTTTATAAATATCTCCGCCATGCCTCCATGGTTTGATTTCAAATGTTTGGGATGTATGCAGATCCCAAATACACAAAAATAGTTACCAATTGGTAAGAAAAGTTGGTTTTGCACAATAGGTACCCTTTAAGTATCATAATGTAACATTATCACAGACAGCAGATAGGAGGCAGATATGAACAGGAAATTAACAAGGTGATTTTTAAGAGAGGGAGGATAATAAAGCAACTGTTGAGTTCTGTTGGTGTGCAGCAGCCAGGAGTACACATCCTGGTAGGGCGAATCCATCCATAAATCTGTGGTGTTCATGTTTAGAAACTCAGGGAATAATTCTCTGGACAAAGAAAAACTTTAAGGGTAAAAACCAAATGTTTTAAATGAGTAGTAGATAGGTGTTTAATTGTTGCATACTATTGACTTTATTTTGCTCAAACAAATGTATGTAATAAAAGAGAATAAGGAACTAGTTTAAATATTTGATATTGGTACACTGTCAGTAGCACTCACCATACATAAATTACGGTAAAACGTTTAAAGTTAATACCTGTGAATGGTATCGGTATTGTATCTGCCGATGTCCCTCATGGATGATTGCATCGGAATCAGCAACATAAAAAAACCCTGATCGGAACATCCCTAGCTTAAACCAATTCAATGTTCCAAATATGCTAAGCTATTTGGAAAAATAAACATCAAGAGCTAAACTTTTGTGTTTTGGCTGACAAAGCAAATACCGTATTTTTCGGTATTTTCAGTTTCTTTCATAGTTAGGCCAAGCTCCAGTGCAACTTATATATGTTTTTTTCCTTCTTTATTATGCATTTTCGGCAGGTGCGACTTATACTCCGGTGCGACTTATACTCCCAAAAATACGGTAGTTATCAAATACATTTACTTAATTTCCAGAACATTTCAAGGGCCCAAAAAAATAGCTTTGGGCTGAAAATGGACCTGGACCGCACTTTGGACACCCCTAGCCTCGCTATATAGGTGGTTTGTAGAGGGAACAGGAAATGAACACTCTCTCAATTTGCATATCCAACTGGATCTGCATGGTGGACTAGCGGTTAGAATTTGTTGGCCTCACAGTCATAAGATGGAACGTTCGAATACTGTTAAGGCAGGAGTCTCTCAACTTTTTTTTTCTAAGAGCTACTTTTACAAAACTAAAATTGTCGAGAGCAACTTATTTTTGTAGCATTTATATTTATAGCTTATTTCAACCCAAACAAGGAGAATAAGCTTGTTTTGCCAGAACATCAACAAATTGTTAGTACCACAACACAACACATATTTTGTAATAAAAGAAAAAAAACATTTGTTCATCTGCATTGTGTATTACAGTATGCATTTATTTGTAGTTCTAGTTTCTAGTTTTTTTTATAAATCACTATTAGAGCTATTTAAGATGATAGAAATAGTGTTAATTTGTATTACTGGCAATATTTAAGTCACAGTAAGCAGATCTCCACTGAAACAGTGCGGCCATTGTCTTTGAGCTATTTTGTGGTAATTTATCAATAAATAGAGGCATATTACCTGAATTGAACAGTTAAAAATACTGAGGGTTTAAGCAAATATTCTTTGACCCTTTGGCAAGCTACTCAAAATCAACTGGTGAGCTACTTGTTGGAGACCTGTGTGTGAAGTTTGCATGTTATCTCCTGAAGTGTGTCCTATCTTGGTACTCTGGCTTCTTATACGGCCCCAAAAACATGAATGTTAGGTTTATTGATTTGAAGTTGTTAGGTTATTTGAAGACTCTAAATGTCTATATGTACCCCGCGACCAGTCTGGGGTTTACCTTGCTTTTTGCCCAAAGTCAGCTGGGATAGGCCCCAGCTCATCCATGACCCCAATGAGGACAAGCAGTATATAAAATGAATAAATAGGTATTTAAATAAGAGAGAACATATTTTCCTATACTCGTCTTTATTGTTATTGTCTTGAAAATCTGTTGATGCAATAATGTAAACCCCAAACACCATGTTGCTCACGAGGCAAAAGGGAGTGGCAAGATGTGGGCAATTCCACCAAGTATGACTAACCAGACAATCACTGACTCAGTGGTTATGATACATCTTCCTTAAGTTTTGTTTTCTGTATGAAAGTGAAACCATGTCACCATTACTCATACAAACGGGAATGTGTTTTCTTGCACTACAAAATACAGAGGCAAAAAGAAAATACAGTTTACACACAGGATTTTAAGATTGAACATAGATTGTGAAATACTTGCACAACTGCTGAAAATATGAGGAAAGTCAGCTTTTATGGTGAATTTACAGCAACCAGTTTAAAGTTAAAGTCAAAGTACCAATAATTGTCACACACACACTAGGTGTGGCGAAATTATTCTCTAGTTAGTGTGTTTGATCACATACGAAGTCAGATTTAACCACATGTCGCATCTTTTAAGACCAACTACTATCCTGTGTGAATCGGACAATTTAATAAGAAGCACCGATTAAATTACCGCTCATTTATTTTTTGGTTCTGCTTCATTCATGGATGCTCTGTTCTTGCTATTGTTAAAATATTGCTATTGCTGAAATATTAGAATAACACAACGGTTTCCAAACTGATCCATCTGGTAGACTGAGAATTCCAAGACCCCATCATTTCAAATGTCTTTCCATAATAGATATTTAGCTTTTGAACCATGTCTGTTATTTGGTTTTAAACTTTTAAAGAGCAAGACACATTAAAATGCAAGTTGATCTTCCTTTTTACCCCGGATTTCCACTGGATGCGTAACGGCAGGGGAACGGTGCCACCACGGCGACGGACTCTTTACATTTTTATTCAGTTTTCACTGCCTGCTGTTCCGCATCCCTGCGCTCGATATACACAGAGTTTCTATATTTTCCGATCGCCGCAACACGGCGGTTTAATTGAGCCAAGATCTGCTTGTGTTGGACAAAAGAATCATGCACAAACACACAATAAATTATCAGTTTTACTTTCAAAATAAAATGTTCCGTTTCCGTATTTTACACATTGAAATGTCCTTATGGACCGGGAATAGGGACGGACATGAATTCAACTTGTCAAAGGTTTTCAGACGTAATTTCACCTGGTTGACACAAATGGGTGAGGGCATGCTGATTCCGGCGGTCCAAAATTAAAGAATCTTATTACAGGCATATCCCGGGAAGCTATATGGGAGCCTGTGTCAAATACCAACTGATACGGGAGTTGAAATAGAAGTGTGCGTGTGCGTGTGCGTGTGCGTGTGCGTGTGCGTGTGTGTGTGCGTGTGTGTGTGTGTGTGTGTGTGTGTGTGTGTGCGTGTGTGCTCTTGCCTAACTATCCAACAGAGGACTATGGCGTCGTATCACCTTCACGAACAGGGGACCTCCGAGCCAAGAGTGGACATTTTTCATGTCCCCTTTTGGTCATGCCTTAAATCAAGCTAAAAACATGCCTAAAATAACTGTCATTGTTCAAAAAATAATAATGAGTTGTAATCAATATTGTTATGAATTATCGATCTATTAAGGCTCCAATTATTTCACATCAAATTTTACACTTGAAAATAGTTTTCGGAAAGATAATGTGTGTGTGTGTGTGTACAATTATCGCCAGGGATGATGTTACTCCTGTGTTACTTGCTATGAATGGAAAAATAAAGTTTTGCAAGGCAAAACTGTCGTCTTTTCCGCGAGTCAAGTCAAGTCAGTGCTGCCACAGACGCTCGCCTGTGAGTATTGATGGACGGCAAAGCTCGAGTCGTTCCGCGGTGTTGCCGATCAGCAGCCGTTACGTATCTCGAATGGCAGGACCAAGTTTATTCGCTTCGACTCCACTGGAGGAAAATAATGAACTAATACTACAATTCTCTTTACGTGATAACACGTAGATTTGCGAGATCTCGTAAAAGTCTGCGCTATTTCCCTGCACGGCGGAGCCGCAAATGAACGGCGGTGGGGATTGCCCAACAGCGGATGTCGGTGCCGTTCCGTGGCGGCGCCCTTCTGCTGCCATTATGCATCCAGTGCAAACCTGGGTTTAGCTTTGGTTGCTGGACTCAACTAGAGATCTAGAGATCAACCGATTATAGGCCGGGCTGATTATTTGCACCGATATTTGGCATTTTGACGTATTTGGCTTTTTTATTTACTACATCAGCAGATACAATATATACACATATGATACCAGGATTTTGTATTTATAATTTTTTTTTAATAAAAACTAAAAATCAGTGAAGTAGATAGTAATACCCACTGCTCAAGCACCAGCCCTTTTGCCCTGCATGAGAAAAATGCATTTTTTGATGGAACCCAATTTTTTATATTTATTTCATTGCATATTTGTGTATAATTTGCATTCACGTAAGTTTTCTGTGAGTACTGGAAATCTCATGTAAAAATATACAACATAAAGTAGCAAGAAACACGTCAATAATGAATAAAGCGAAACATGTTATAGACCAAAAATCACTTCATATTCTTTACTGCTCACTAGTGTTACCATCCATCCATCCATTTTCTACCTCTTAATCCCTTCGGGGTCGCGGGGGGCGCTGGAGCCTATCTCAGCTACAACCGGGCGGAAGGCGGGGTACACCCTGGACAAGTCGCTACCTCATCACAGGGCCAACACAGATAACATTCACACTCACATTCACACACTAGGGCCAATTTAGTGTTGCCAATCAACCTATCCCCAGGTGCATGTTTTTGGAGGTGGGAGGAAGCCAGAGTACCCGGAGGGAACCCACGCAGTCACGGGGAGAACATGCAAACTCCACACAGAAAGATCCCGAGCCCGGGATTGAACCCAGGACTGCTCAGGACCTTCGTATTGTGAGGAAGACGCACTAAAGTGTTACCATATCTGAGTTATTGTGCAGAAATATGGGGAAACAACTACAAATGTGCGCTTCATTCACTAACGGTGTTACAAAAAAGATCAATTAGAACAATACATAATGCTGGATATAGAGAACATACAAACCCTTTATTTGTTGAATCAAAAATATTGAAATGTAATGATTTGGTACATTTCCAAACAGCTAAAATTATGTACAAAGAAACCCAAGAATGTACAACAATTCTTCTCAAACAAAGAGGAGAATTATAACCTTAGAGGAAAATCAAATTTAAAATATTTGTGTGCCCGTACAACACTTAAAACCTTTAGCATATCTGTATGTGGAATTAAATTATGGAATGGATTAACCAAAGAAATCAAACAAAGCACCAATATGATTCAGTTTGAGACTGTTCAAGCTACAAGTGTTCACAAAGTACACAGAACAATAATTATGATGAACATCTTGAATCCTTTTTTTTTGTTTGTTTTTTTAGATAAAGATTATTTATGTATTTAATATTTGTTTACTTACTATGGTATATATTTTTTATTATTATTTATTCACTTTTCTGTTACAGAGAACAAGGAAATGGGATAAAATTGCTATGGTATGAAAAGGGGTAATATTAAATAAGCTCAGCTTCTTCCTACTCCTTTTTGGATGTGCTGTAATGAAACAACTGGAAATATGTGATGCTTTATATTGTATGCATGTTCCAAATAAACTGAAACTGAACTGAACTATGGTTCTCTCACACAGTCCAAAACGTGCATTATTGATTAATTAGAAGACTAAAATTGTCCATACATCAGAATGAGGGGTGATCAATCCAGCTGGGATAGGCTCCAGCTAACGCGAGAATTAATAAACGTTTTGTCAAGGATTCAAGGAACTTTATTTTAATTTCAGCCCAATAAGACACATGAGATAGCGTGAGATTTAGTACCGAAAGTTCCAGATTTAACCCAAAGTGTAACACAACAACAATAGTATGTACATACTAATTTAAACAGGATACACAACTTGGAGTGGGTTATAAACAGCATTGGTTAGTATGAATACAATGTAATCAGAACAGAATGAATGGAAAAATGTAATAGATTGTGATCTTTAAGTGCAAATACAATTTAAAAACAATGACGAAATCAAATAAAACCCCAATTTAGCACCGTTGGTACACGTGTGCAAGTTAAATTTCTGTCGCACCTTTGATGTCACAGTTTACTCTGCATTGTCTACTGCTTCTGGTCTTTTTACTAGGGCATGGAGAACAACGCCACATGCAGAGACCATCCAACAATGGTTTCCAAGCCTTACTACAGAGTGGACCTGTTCAACCGACAGATGACAAATGTTCTGCTCACCTCCCTGTTGGTCACCACAATTGACAACAAGACTGTTGCCCACATTGGCACCTCCACCGGTCGATTGCTGCAGGTACCTTACATTATTTATTCCTTTAGTGGGCGGCGTGGCTCAGATTAGAGTGGCCGTCCAAAAACTTGAGAGTTCCTCGTACAAATCGAGCTTCCGCCATCCTACAACACCTGGCAAAAAATATGGAAGCACCAGACTCGGAGAACGTTCATTCAGTTGTTTAATTTTGCAGAAAAAAAGCAGATAACAGACATGACACAAAATCCGGAGCTCAATTCAACTGACAATCTTTGGTGGAAATGAAAGAAAATGGTCCATGACAAGATTCAAACCTGCAAAGCTGATCTGACAACCGCAATCAGAGGAAGTTGGTGCAAGATTGATGAAGAGTACTGTTTGTCCCGTGTTAAGTCCTCAGACTGCAAGCTGTTATAACAGCCAGAGGTGGTGCACAAAAGTACTAGTGGTGTGTTGTAGTGTTTTTTTTGTTTGTTTTTTCATAATTCCATACATTTTTCCTCCATATTACCACCATAAATGTGTGACTGTGGAGTTAATGAATAATGGGTTTTAAGTGTCACACACTTTGAGTCACTCAAAGAAAGCGCTATATAAATCTAACACTTTATTATCAATATTATTATTAATAATAATATTATTATCATGTACAGTACAGACCAAAAGTTTGGACACACCATGGGTTTTAGTTATTATTATGACTATTTACATTGTAGATTGTCACTGAAGGCATCAAAACTATGAATAAACACATGGAGTTACAGTATGTACTTAACAAAAAAAGGTGTTTGTTAAGTACATAACTCCACATGTGTTCATTCATAGTTTTGATGCCTTTTACATTGACAATCTACAATGTAAATAGTCATGAAAATAAAGAAAAGCCATTGAATGAGGAGAAGGTGTATCTAAACGTTTGACCTGTACTGTATATACAAGCCAGTCTGTTTTGACTTTTGTGTTCTTCTCATCATATGTTGTGTTTGTGTTTGCAGCTTGTGCTGACGAGATCTAGCCCTATTATATTTGCAAACTACTCTTTGGTGGAGAACCAAAGGATTTCATCCATTGCTGCTGTTTACTCATCGGAGTATCTCCTGTTTGTGGTTGAAGACAAGGTACAGAAGCCCTCACAGGCATGTGAAAGAGACTCAAACATTATTTACGTCATATGATAGTGATGTTGGCTTATGGGGTGAAACTAATGTTACAATTACACGTGAGTGAAAAGTGTGACTGATGAGCTGCCACGGACATTATGGAGCTCGATAACAATGGTTACTGGTTATATATAATACCTAAAATAAATGATTGCACAAACTTCACGACGAAGGAAGTTCGCCAAACATGTAAACATTCAGTACAACTGAGCAATAAAGCCAATTTTCGTGGGAACTCGCCAATACGCGCACACAACAACATGCACACACACAGACACTTTTTTTGCGACACAGCACATAACAATAATTTTCTTCAAAAATAAAAGTTGTCGGATTTACAATATTATCAGGATATTATCAGAAACAAGTCAGTTTGTAAAAGCGTGAATTAAAACAAGCATTAGCCAAAAAATCAACATCATTACAAAATTAGGTGTAAACAATAAAACATTGAATAGTAAGGGTATATGAATATATATATATGACCCCATTCTTTGGCATACAGCAAGACCACAGTTTGAGAAACACTGCTCTCAAGAGACTTCAGCAGCTTGTTTTTCTGCTGAGGTAGTGTGACCTCTGTGGGTCATAAAAAAAATCAATTAGCTTATGTTTTTGAGTTGACGTAGTGTGTGTGGGCATGCTTGTGTGTTAGAGGGGCCCCTACAGCAGAATCAGGGTTAATCCCATGACTTTTTTTTAGACCCATATGATCTTAATTTGCTGAAATCTTGTTTTCAATACTTGCATAATTCCAAATGTAATTGTGAAAATTAGATTTGAAGGGAGGTTGTGAGCAGGAAGTAGAATTGCAATTCGAATTGAAGGAATCAGAAATGAAATTTCAATTGATAATTTTGGTGTTACTTCCCTCTCCATTACTTACTGCAGATCGCATTAGGAGTACATTAAGATTTGAGTACCCATGTAAGTTTTCGTTTGTGTATGAAGTGTTTCAAGAGCATAAGAAGTGTTTATAAGTGTGTGTGAAAAGCTATGTGGAGGGCTTAAAAATACTTTAAATGCTTAAATATTCATAAAAATCATAAAATAAATAGCATCTCGACTTTGCGGAAATTCACCTACTTTGAGGAGTTCCGCAATGTAACCCATATGCTAATCGAGAGAACACTGTATCTAGCAACATGCTTATTCTGTAAATATATTCCATAAAAAAAATGACTGTTTTACATAATTCAAAGAAATATTATTACGATGAACCTCATGTACACATTATATTTTAATTAAAGTGAATGTTTTTCATTGACAATAATTTAAAAAAAAGCATCTTCTGTAAAACAGCTTATCTAATTTAATGTATGATAACGTTCGAGTTATGGAGCATGGAAGGAAAATACTTCATTTTCCAGAATACTTTATTTTATCCAATTATCAAAAATGGAGGGAATTAGTGTTTGTGAAGCATTTTTAGCATTTAAGCCAAAACCTTTGTTAAATGTGACATGTTTATTTTGTTTGTTACTTGGCTTCGAGGAATTTTGCTAAATTCCAATTAATTTAATTCCACTTTCTGCAATTCCTATTTCACATTATGTGAGGTGGAGCCAATTAAATGCACATTTAAATTATTTAAAATAATAAATTGAAATTCCAAATATGTAATTATACAAAGGTCTAAATGTGATATGATTGATTTAGACAATGGTCTAAATCCCACTGGTAAATGTTGGTTAATATACAGAAACATGCAACAAACTGTAGTCTTTCTCTTCTGATTTATTAATCATTCATCTTTCTTCCAGATGATTCAGGTCCCCCAGAGAGGACCAGGCTGTCAACACTTCCTGACCTGCGCCATGTGCCTGACGGCCCCTAAATTCATGGGCTGTGGCTGGTGCTCCGGTGTCTGTTCATGGGAGAGTGAGTGCTCCGATCGTTGGAGGAATGAGTCCTGCCCACCAAGGATCACCGGGGTCAGGCTTGTTCTTGAACCGGTTATAAAATCAATATTGTTTGTAATTACTACAGATAATTTATTTCAAAGTAGTGCTACATATTCTGCTTTATTGACGCAGTTCTTTCCACGGACTGCTCCCCCTGATGGTCAAACAGAGTTAACAGTGTGTGGGTGGGAGTTCCAGTCCCCTTTAAGACCCCCTATCACCTCCAGAACCCACCAAGTACGACTGGGACCGACAGTATGCATTGTGCTTCCGGTCAAGTCTAACAACACACAGTGAGTAAACACCGTACTGCATGTTAGCTTGAGCAAATTGTAATATACTTTATATGTTTCATATACTGAGTGACCCAAAAACAGAGCCCACATATCTTTGACTAAATCTGTTCATTTTAAATGTTCTTCTTTTCTTTTCTGGATATACAAGTTGATGTATAAAATGATTCCCCAAAATGTTTTGGTCAACCAAGGAAAAACATTTTGCGTGGAGGCCTTTTTCGCCGACAAATCATACACCGTATTATTGCTTGCAAAATTTCGGAAAAATTTTCAGTGTTGACGCGCTTTATCAGAAAACAGAATTGTTGACGGGGTTTGGAAGTTAATAATAAGAGGCTATGCAAAATCCCAACGAGGTAGGGCCGTATTTGACTAAAGATTTTCATAGTTGAATCCGATTCGTTACATTTTCCCCATTGCCGACAATCAGTCGAATCTCTGGTGGGTTTTTTTTAAGAAAAATAAACTGATGGTGATATGTATTAGTGCAGACTATTTACTTTTTTTGGGGAATTACAATATTTTCGTACTAGTACTTCGGTAAGTACTAATACGAAAACATTCTAAGTTTGTCACACTGATGTGATTTTCCAACCAACGTACAAAACCCAAAACCAGTAATAGAGTTTTAACGTGCACTTACAGATGTAGCGACCAACTGTAGTTACTGACAGTGGTTTTCTGAAGTGTTCCTAAACCCATGTGGTGATATCCTTTACACACTGATTTCGCTTTTTGATGCAGTACTGCCTGAGGGATCGAAGGTCACAGGCATTCAATGTTTGTTTTCAGCCTTGCAGCTTATGTGCAGTGATTTTTCCAGATTCTCTGAACCTTTTGATGATATTACAGACCGTAGATGGTGAAATCCCTAAATTTTGTTGAGAAATGTTGTTCCTAAACAATTTGCTCACGCATTTGTTCACAAAGTGGTGACCGTCGTCCTATCCTTGTTTGTGAATGACTGAGCATTTCATGGAAGCTGCTTGTATACCCAATCATGGCAGCCACCTGTTCCCAATTAGCCTGTTCACCTGTGGGATGTTCCAAATAAGTGTTTGATGAGCATTCCTCAACTTTCTCAGTCATTTTTGACACTTGTGCCATTTTTTTTTTATACATGTTGCAGGCATCAAATTCCAAATAAATATAACACAGTTTTTCAGTTCAAACGTTAAGTATCTTGTCTTTGCAGTCTATTCAATTGAATATAGGTTGAAAATAATTTGCAAATCATTGTATTCTGTTTTTATTTACGATTTGCATAACGTTCCAACTTCACTGGTTTTGGGTTTTGTATTTAACCAAAGTTGCAATTTACTAGTAAACATTCTACTTTTTAACCAACGTCTACTGCAGTGGACGGAAAGCTATACAACAGAAGACTAGTAGTGTAAAGCCTTTAGATATTTCATGAGCTGTGACATGCTGATACAAATGTTTCTTTTTTTTTTTTTAGCCTGGTTTGTAAGATTCGATCCGGGACCACTGACCTGTCCAAACCAGTCAACATTACAGTGGAAGTGCATGAAGCCAAGTTAGAGGGACGCTACACTATTGACGGGAAGGCAGAAATGCCTGGCTTCACATTTCTGGTAACTGACCTACTGTATCAAGCTACAACACATCACATTGTAAATATGCCATGTCTTAACTAAACAACTTTCCTGAAGATTCCTAATGTCACAGAAATACAACCCAACTACGGCCCTCGCATTGGTGGAACGTTGATTACAGTAACTGGGGCGCACTTGGATGCTGGAACCACAAGGAGAGTTACGCTCAATGACGTGCCATGTCCAATTATGAGGTATTAAACTCTGCTGGGTGGTTTATCAGCAAAAATGTATAGATTTACAGCTTTCCCATAGAACAATTAAGATAACTCATTCTATAATGTTGGAAGCATAGTCGCCCCTGCTGCAGTGGGCTGCCCTGTTTTGCGTGAATAAGCACATGTAAAATGTCAATTATTGAACAAAATTTTACTGCAACCCCCCCACCTTTTTTCTTTCTGTCATTGATAAATACAATGGCAAATTCCCCCCAAATTCTCATTGCCCCTCGTGGTACACAATGTTGGTGCTGAACATATGTGAATTATATTTATATAGCGCTTTTCTCTAGTGACTCAAAGCGCTTTACATAGTGAAACCCAATATCTAAGTTACATTTAAACCAGTGTGGGTGGCACTGGGAGCAGGTGGGTAAAGTGTCTTGCCCAAGGACACAACAGCAGTGACTAGGATGGCGGAAGCGGGGATCGAACCTGCAACCCTCAAGTTGCTGGCAGGGCCACTCTACCAACCGAGCTATACCACCCCTTTACGTTTTAATTAGAATATGCAATTTTCGGAGAAATTGCATGTGAATGCCCAAGCTGAACGGAAATGCTAATGCGCAGCGTGACGGCCAGATAGCGTCAATTAACAAAATATGCGCATTGTAAGGCAAAATGAGCAGCAAACGCTAGCACACTATGCGCCTTGTTAGCATAGTGCCAAATAACAAGTTATCGAACTCTGGTGTGGATGATGTGTATGACTACAAAATTTGCTAGAAAAGCTAACATGATCAAATCAAATCAAATCAACTTTATTTATAAAGCACATTTAAAATTTACCACAGGGGTAGCCAAAGTGCTGTACAATGGGCAGGTTAAAAGATAATACGAGTACCGAGCAAACACAACACAACACAAACAAAACACGATAAAAAAATAAAATAGAATAAATAAAAACATAAAAACAGGTTCACAGCATGTGTATTATGGGGCGCCATTGCAGGATGGATATCACTCAGTGTTAAAAGCCATGGAATAAAAGTATGTTTTTAAGAGAGATTTAAAAACAGGAAGAGAGGAGGCTTGTCTAATACTCAGAGGTAGGTCGTTCCAGAGCTTAGGAGCAGCAGCGGCGAAAGCTCTGTCACCTCTAAGCTTCAGCCTTGTGTCAGGGACCGTCAACAGCAGCTGATCGGCTGATCTTAAGGATTGGGTGGGGCAGTAAGGCTGAAGGAGGTTGGAGAGATAGGTTGGCGCGAGGTTGTTTAGACATTTAAAAACAAATAAAAGGAGTTTAAAATTGATTCGATAACGCACAGGGAGCCAGTGATGATAACAGTTAGCACGTGTCAAGTACCAAGTTATGTAACTCAGAGGTGTACGCCTGTGAAATAGGCTAAAACAATGTTAGCATGCTAATGTTAGCATGCTTGCATTTTGACTTTGGAACAGTTCAAATCGGTTGAGAAATAAGGATGTAGTAACACTTTTTAATAGAGAATAAGTGTAATGGAAAATCGTAAAATCCACAATGTGTTTTTCAGCATTCACACAAAAAAAATGTTGCAATGAAAAGATAAATTATTGAACATAAGTTTGTTTTAGTACAAAAATGCATTAGATTAAATTCAAGTTTTGTGGAAAAAGGTTTTTTGTAATGAGGTGGGATGGCCTCAAAATACATGCTTAGTGCTCAAATGTATTCATTCATTCTGGTTGGTAGAATGAACAAAACAATCAGAGAATATCTAGTGATTAAACTGCTTGCTTCTGTTAATGACTTCCAAAGTATTTATGAAAGACACTTCGTCTCTTGATGATTTAATGCCGATTATTCACACTTACTGTCCTCTACATGTCTCTTTGCAGTGTGACAGAACCTAAAGGCAACATGTCGTCCATTATCTGTCTGTCGCAGCCTATCTCAGAGGTGAGGGACGTCCCTTTGGGCGTTTTCATCGACAAATCTCCTATTGTCACCACAAAAGTCTTTTACTACAAAGAAAACCCGAAGATTACAGCCGTCCTGCCTGACTGCAGCTTCGACAGGTACGGTAGCGAGACCTGGAGCTCCAAGTACATGCAGAATCAACGCTCAATGTAATTAAAATGTAATTCTTATAAATGTCTGTCTATGAACTCTAGGGGGTCAAAAATTGTGGTTGAAGGAGAGAACCTGGATTCAGTTTATCGCACCACCATCCGCTTCAAACCTAATGAGAGCCACCTTAAGCCTGTGACAAGGGTACAATCACTGTCCATCATAAGTGTACAATTTAATACAAGTAAAGACATCTTACTGTACCTGACAACTAGTTAGTCAGTTTTCAGTTTACAACACCTTTTTCTACATCATGTTGCACACTACCAGTGTTATACGTTAACGTAGTGACACAAGGACGTATGACTTAAAGCGTGATTGTTTGTTTGGTTACAGGAGTGCATCAGCAAGGCGTCGTCCACGAGGATGGAATGTGTTACTCCTGAATTTCTCCGGGATGAGACAGAAGAGGGATGGCTTTCTTTTAACATGGATGGTGCAGTGGGACTTTGGAACAAAGAGTTTTCTTACCACCCCTACGGCCGGCCAATACCATTTGAAACAGAGGGACACGAGCTGCATTTGTACCCTGGTTTTGATGAAGTTTCGCTACACGTAAGGACCTACAGGGATATCTACCGTATTTTCCGGACTATAAGGCGCACTTAAAATCCTTTTTTTACCTCAAAACTCGACAGTGCGCCTTATAACCCGGTGCGCCTATTGTACGGAATAATTCTGGCTTTGCTTACAGACCTCAAAGCAATTTTATTTGGTACATGGTGTAATGATAAGTGTGACCAGTAGATGGCTGTCAAACATAAGAGATACGTGTAGACTGCACTATGATGGCAATGTGACTCAAGTAAACAACACCAACATTTTATATGTTCCATTGGAAATATAGAACATTACAAATGGCGCTCAAAAATCTATCAAAATGTTTTAGTACGACTTTGGTAAGCTATGAAGCCACACCGCTTGATGTGCTTCAACACATGAGTAGTATTATGGTGTGTGTATAAGGTAAGACATATCCGGCGTTTTGTTTCGCAATATTATGCAAAAGCAGCTTTTCTTATCTTCTGGTACCTGCTGATCTGTATTTGGGATCTGTATAAATCCTGAAAAATTGCGCGCTTCTGCCTTTGTAGTCCATGTCCGTAGTCGATAAGCTTCTTCTTTTTCTCTATCTTCTTGTTATGGGACATTCATCCTCAATATAAAGTAGTGTAAAGTTCTTACTTATATCTGTCAGTAAACTCGCCATGAAAGCGCTAAAACATACCGGTGTAGTGAGTTTACATTATTCACCCAAGGAAATTTAGTTATTAGAGAGTTCCGGTCGGAACTTCTTCCACTCCCGTCCTTGCACGCTACACAGCTACAACAAAGATGACGGGGAAACGACGCTGCCGAAGGTGACCCACGTAAATAAGACCGCCCACAAAACGGCGCATCCGGTAGCGACTGTCGGAAAGCGACTTGAAGAGGATATGGGGGACGGCGTGGCGAAGTTGGTAGAGTGGCCGTGCCAGCAATCGGAGGGTTGCTGGTTACTGGGGTTCAATCCCCACCTTCTACCATGCCAGCAATCGGAGGGTTGCTGGTTACTGGGGTTCAATCCCCACCTTCTACCATCCTAGTCACGTCCGTTGTGTCCTTGGGCAAGACACTTCACCCTTGCTCCTGATGGCTGCTGGTTAGCGCCTTGCATGGCAGCTCCCGCCATCAGTGTGTGAATGTGTGTGTGAATGGGTGAATGTGGAAATACTGTCAAAGCGCTTTGAGTACCTTGAAGGTAGAAAAGCGCTTTTCAAGTATAACCCATCTGTAAAACATAATCTATGCAACATTTTGACTAAAGAACCACCATTACATGTTATGTAGACCAGTGGTCCCCAACCACCGGGCCACGGCCCGGTACCGGTCCGTGGATCGATTGGTACCGGGCCGCACAAGAAATAAATAAATAAAAATAATAATAATAATTTTTTTTTTCGCAGCTACAAAAAGGTTGGGGACCACTGATGTAGACCACAAGGAAGTGTTTTCAATTAAAAAAATTAAATAACAGTATGACCCTATAATTTGGTACGCCTTACATATGAAAAAAGATCAAAATAGACCATTCATCGGCAGTGTGCCTTATAATCCGGTGCGCCCTATAGTCCGGAAAATAGGGTAATTGCATGAAAGGACCCATAGCATCCAGATGACTGAAATTTTGGTAACAAATCCACTTGGCCTAGTGGCCTAGTGGTTAGAGTGTCCGTCCTGAGATCGGTAGGTTGTGAGTTCAAATCCCGGCCGAGTCATACCAAAGACTATAAAAATGGGACCCATTACCTCCCTGCTTGGCACTCAGCATCAAGGGTTGGAATTGGGGGTTAAATCACCAAAAAATGATTCCCGGGCGCGGCCACCGCTGCTGCCCACTGCTCCCCTCACCTCCCAGGGGGTGATCAAGGGTGATGGGTCAAATGCAGAGAATAATTTCGCCACACCTAGTGTGTGTGTGACAATCATTGGTACTTTAACTTTAACTTTAACTTTGCGTATTATCTGACAGTCATTTCCCATACTGTCTTTTCGTTTTTTAAGAAACGGTAGATAACTAACTACTTGGAACGCCCCTTCTTGGTGTGACGTCATATACAGAATTGCAGCCCATTTCCCCGCATAGACAGTGTGGATAAAGACATGTAAAACTATTATTTTGATCACTTAATTACATGTTTTTGTCGCCGTGGTCGTTGATTACTTCAAAACTGATAAAGTTAACATAAGAAAAAATAAATATAAAAGAATCACATTTTTTTTACTTTCCTGCTCTTTCATTTCCTCTTCCATAGACACCATACATAGCCTGTGTTTCCTCATGCTCTTTCACCATTTCCCCAGGAATCTTTAGGAAAACATCAGTAGAAGAGGACGTGAAATAGCAAACTAGCGGCTTAAGTTCTTTTTCTCTCCTTTCTGCTCTTCTTTTTCGACTGTCTTTCACCACTCGAGGGTGCTCCAAAACCCTTCTTTTTCAAAGTCAGAATCATTAAAATGATCATTGCAAATTACACTCTTGCTTGGTCAAGTCAATTTGACTCATTCCCATCATTTTCTAAATGTACACAGTTTGACCACTTCTTTAGTTGTATTGCAACAATGCATCTGGAAGACATATTCCTTCTAATTTTGGGATACAGATGCTACTAAAAACACAAACTATGCCATAAGAAATTGCCTCCAGTCTTTTGTAGATGATGTCAGCAGGCCCGCCCACTTTTTGAAGTTAAAAGTGGGTGTTACAAAATGTGCTGAAACTTGTTATTAAACTAGCCCAAAATCACTAGTGTGTCTATTGTGGGTGAAATCTTACCTGTAGACATAATTTTTAGGTCAAGAACTGTGAAATAAGTGCCAATGTTGTCAGCATTAGTGGGGCCTTTTAGGTCTCTTTTCCAATATAATCGCTCTGATTTTCTTTTTTTCCCCCACAGCATCAGAAACTGAACCTCGTGAGCTCCTGTATGACCATCATCATGACAGTGGCAGGCGTTGATTGTGACGCTAAAGTCCTGGATAATGAAATCACCTGCAGGATACCCAAAAATGTAACAATCCCCAGTGAAGGTCTGCCAGTAAAGGTTTGTCACGCTAGTGCTTTCTAGAAATATGCTGTACGTAGATCTGAAACACACAAAACTTACTTAGGGCCTGATCTACTTAAGATTTGCACGTATTAAAACAAATGCAAACTTCATAGTGCCTGCAAAGTTGCAGGGCTAAGTTCAAATAGTCGAAGATTCAATTTGACTGATTCGACTATCAACCTCACAGTCTAATCATCAAGCATTAAACCCCTCCACTCTCCGTGGGACAAAGACGGACTTACCTGCTGGGAATATAGGCTGATTATCAGAGCGTGCACAACAGTGGGTAGACGAGATGCAAATGTAATCATTTAGCGTCTACAATGAAATTATTAAATTAAATTATTGTAACAGAGATTATGAATTTGTAAAACCGGTAAGTGTTTGTGGCCGCTGTTTTCTGCATCTATATTTAGCAGCACGTTGGGAAGCTGCGTGCAGACTGGCACAATAAGTGGCGAAAAAACAGACAATGGAGAGAGATGATCTTGTGTGTGTCCACATACAGCGCATCTGGAAAGTATTCACAGAGCTTCACTTTTCCCACATTTTGTTGTGTTATAGCCTTATTCCAAAATGGAATAAATACATTTCTGTCCTCAAAATTCTAAATTTTTGTTTCATCTGACCACAGAACTTTCCTCCAGAAGGTCTTATCTTTGTCCATGTGATGTCAGATGAAACAAAAATTGAGCTGTTTGGCCACAATACGTGACTGCGTGGGTTCCCTCCGGGTACTCCGGCTTCCTCCCACCTCCAAAGACATGCACCTGGGGATAAGTTGATTGGCAACACTAAATTGGCCCTAGTGTGTGAATGTGAGTGTGAATGTTGTCTGTCTATCTGTGTTGGCCCTGCGATGAGGTGGCGACTTGTCCAGGGTGTACCCCGCCTTCCGCCCGATTGTAGCTGAGATAGGCTCCAGCGCCCGCGACCCCGAAGGGAATAAGCGGTAGCAAATGGATGGATGGATGGATGGCCACAATACCCAGCAATATGTTTGGAGGAGAAAAGGTGAGGTCTTTAATCCCAGGAACACCATACCTACCGTCTAGCATGGTAGTGGTAGTATTATGCTCTGGGCCTGTTTTGCTGCCAATGGAACTGGTGCTTTACAGAGAGTAAATGGGACAATGAAAAAGGAGGATTGCCTCCAAATTCTTCAGGACGACCTAAAATCATCAGCCCGGATGTTGGATCTTGGGCGCAGTTGGGTGTTCCGACAGGACAATGACCCCAAACACACGTCAAAAGTGGTAAAGGAATGGCTAAATCAGGCTAGAATTAAAGTTTTAGAATGGCCTTCCCAAAGTCCTGACTTAAACGGGTGGACAATGCTGAAGAAACAAGTCCATGTCAGAAAACCAACACATTTAGCTGAACTGCACCAATTTTGTCAAGAGGAGTGGTCAAAAATTCTGCCAAATGCTTGTGGATGGCTACCAAAAGTGCCTTATTGCAGTGAAACTTGCCAAGGGACATGTAACCAAATATTACATTTTGTTTTGTTATAGCCTTATTCCAAAATGGAATAAATACATTTCTGTCCTCAAAATTCTAAATTTTTGTTTCATCTGACCACAGAACTTTCTTCCAGAAGGTCTTATCTTTGTCCATGTGATGTCAGATGAAACAAAAATTTAGCTGTTTGGCCACAATTCCCAGCAATATGTTTGGAGGAGAAAAGGTGAAGTCTTTAATCCCAGGAACACCATACCTACCGTCTAGCATGGTAGTGGTAGTATTATGCTCTGGGCCTGTTTTGCTGCCAATGGAACTGGTGCTTTACAGAGAGTAAATGGGACAATGAAAAAGGAGGATTGCCTCCAAATTCTTCAGGACAACCTAAAATCATCAGCCCGGAGGTTGGGTCTTGGGCGCAGTTAGGTGTTCCAACAGGACAATTACCCCAAACACACGTCAAAAGTGGTAAAGGAATGGCTAAATCAGGCTAGAATTAAGGTTTTAGAATGGCCTTCCCAAAGTCCTGACTTAAATGTGTGGACAATGCTGAAGAAACAAGTCCATGTCAGAAAACCAACACATTTAGCTGAACTGCACCAATTTTGTCAAGAGGAGTGGTCAAAAATTCTGCCAAATGCTTGTGGATGACTACCAAAAGTGCCTTATTGCAGTGAAACTTGCAAATATTAACATTGCTGTATGTATACTTTTGACCCAGCAGATTTGGTCACATTTTCTGTAGAGTTGTAGAAATGATTGGGAACTCAAGACAGCCATGACATTATGTTCTTTACAAGTGTATGTAAACTTTTGACCACGACTGTAAGTAAGGAAGTGCATTCATCTGGGATGAATATTTAAATTGCAATAAAAATCTTTCATTTTGAAATGTATGGTGACTCTTTGTAGATCTCCATTAACGGACAAGTCCACAATGTGGGCACAGTCATCCGGGTCAACAACCACTCCATGCTTGGGATAACTTTGGGGATCCTAACGGCTCTGGTTGCCGGTGCGGTGCTGGCCTTTGCTGTCATGAAGCACATGAGGAAGAAAAAGAAAGGTAGACTTTTTGGACCTTGATCAGACCTGTTTATTCAACAGAGGCTGTTGGTGAATCACATAGCCTTTTCAAGCAGAACATCCTTGGTGTTTCATTCTCTATACTAGTCTGTGGTTGATAATTAAAACAATGTTGTGTAATGTTTTTCAGCCTCCATGTTGGAGACCCGTTTGAGTCACAGTGGTAGCCGTTCTGGGACAAACAATGTGGAGATGTCACCCATTGGAGACTACAGGAGAGGTGACATATTGGCTGAGAACTACAAATAGTCCGCTGCTACACCGTGGCGATAGTTCCTCTCTCTCTAATAATGTCCTCTGTGTTTTCGCTAGCAGTATCCCTGAGTCCTCCAATTCCCAGGGTTGGCTCTGTGTCCATTCCGAGTCGGGCCTATGCTGCAGGCGGTGTAGACGTTACTTTCACTCCTCTAATGGCTGCAGAGAAAATCTCCATTTCCAGTTTCAGGCCAGAGCTTCTGGAGGAGGTGAAGGATGTTCTTATTCCTGCGGAAATGCTTATTGTGCAGCACCATCGGATAATTGGGAAGGGTAAGTAAGACGGCACAACACTATGATAGTACGCCGGTACCTTACAATATAAAAAGGGAACTGCACTTTATTTTGCTTCATTCACAAAGAACACACGTTTTTCTTTATTTTGTGCAGTCTAAATTGTAAGGTTAAGGCTGGTACGAGGCGGCTTACAATGTAGCTAATGGGAGTCATCCATTCTGCTATTACAGCCCTCTAAAAATATGCCAACAATATTCCATTTACATGTTGTGACCTGTATATTAAGCATTAGCAACATGGGTATTGTGGGAGCGAACGCCAAGGAACTACTTTTAGTAACACAGCACCTTGATCACAAAGGTAACAAGCTACTGCAGCTGTTGACATACTGAGCCGGTGGGCTGCTGCATCGCCTCTGAGTTGTTAAAGGGGAACATTATCACAATTTCAGAAGGGTTAAAACCATTAAAAATCAGTTCCCAGTGGCTTATTTTATTTTTGGAAGTTTTTAAAAATTTTTTACCCATCACGCAATATCCCTAAAAAAAAGCTTCAAAGTGCCTGATTTTAACCATCGTTATATACACCCATCCATTTTCCTGTGACGTCACACAGTGATGCCAATACAAACAAACAGCAAGGTATAGCGACATTAGCTCGGATTCAGACTCTGATTTCAGCGGCTTAAGATAATTACTAACAACTATGAACTAGGTTTACAGTATATGAAATACATTTGGCAACAACATGCACTTTGAGAGTGCAGACAGCCCATTTCAGGCGCGCTAAGAACATATATTTTTCCACGATTTCAGCACTCAGGTTAACCATACCTAAATAGACACAAAATACTGCATTACACAAGACTACCCGAATGTACTCGAATGATTGAAAAAAATAAATGTTTTTAAGCTAAATTATTGGTAAACACAGTTTATGTATAATAATTTACGTAAAACCGCGAGTAATGAATAAAGTTTTCATCAATTAATATATTCTGTAGACATACCCTCATCCGCTCTGTTTTCCTGAAAGCTGATCTGTCCAGTTTTGGAGTTGATGTCAGCAGGCCAGGGAAGCTAGGGTCGATATTCTTCTCTTGATCATCTTCGGTGGCATAAGGGACGGTGTGAGCCAAAACATCCAGGGGGTTTAGCTCGCTCGTCTGCGGGAACAAACTGTCGCCATTGCTTGCCGTGCTACCGAGGTCCTTTGTCCCTGAATTGCTCACACACTTCGGCAGATTCAATGGGGGTCTGGCGGCAGATTTCTTTGACTTTATCGTTGGAAATGCATCTGCTTTGAGTGTCGCAGGATATCCACACATTCTTGCCATCTCTGTCGTAGCATAGCTTTCGTCGGTAAAGTGTGCGAAACAGACGACTGACGATTTCGTCGGCTTTCCCCACACCCTCGTATTTTGAACAAATTTCGTCCAATTTCTTGCCACTTTCGCATCTTTGGCCTACTGGTGCAACTTGAATCCGTCCCTGTTCGTGTTGTTACACCCTCCGACAACACACCGACGAAAGTGAGAAAAGGGCGGATTGCTTCTCGATGTGACGCCACGTTGTGACGTCATCGATCCGAGAGCGAATAATAGAAAGGCGTTTAATTCGCCAAAATTCACCCATTTAGAGTTCGGAAATCGGTTAAAAAAAAAAAAGGTCTTTTTTCTGCAACATCAAGGTATATATTGACGCTTACATAGGTCTGGTGATAATGTTCCCCTTAAAATGTATTCTAGAATATAAATCATTCCTCTGACTCGTATAGCAGAAGATTCTACACATAAACAAAAGTTAATTAACTTTGACATTTATCTTAGAACCAAAGACATCGCGGTCATCTTTTTTTTTTAATTTTTTTTTTTTAACCTGAGTGAGGATTGATAAATTCATCATCTAAAAGGGCAACCCACGTCTTGTGCTGAAAGATATAAACATCCCAGTAAGAGCAGACATTCTAAAATTAGTGATTGTTTTATAATGTTTGTAGTTTGTATTTCTTGTTTAGCACTTAGTACGAGTACTAGATGAGGCTTTGTGTTTCACTACAGCTGGATCTGCTTATCACTCAACTTCTAAAACATCCTTTGTATATTCAGGCTCAAAAATATAGGGATCACCATTTGTCCTAAAGTAGACGTTGTTGTCTCCCACTAAGTCTGTCATTATTAGCAGTAGTTGTCATCGTTGAAGGAAATAGCGAACGTTGTGATGCTCTCTGTGAAGTCAAATTTACGCCGTACTGCTTAGAATGACCAAAATATGTAAATATTACATGTCATCATGAATATGCCTGTTATAGGGTTGTGCGGTATACCGGTATTAGTATACTAACGCGATACTAATGAATCATATTTGGTACTATACCGCCTCTAAAAAGTATCGGGCCCCCGTCGTCGTCACGTCGTGTCATTGCTGGTTTACGAGCGGAGGAGCATGTTCGGCAGCGCACAATCACAGAGTACTTACAAGCAGACAATGTGTGTAGACAGAAAAGGGAGAACCGACGCATTTTGGCTTAAAAACTAACGAAGGTGAAGTTATAACACTGAAAGGCCCTCAGGAAGAGGTGCTTTAAGACATGGCTGGCTAGCTAACGGTTAAAGTCCATCCGCAGTCTGCAGTGTTTTAGCTACTTCTAAATCACTAATCCTGGTCTCCATGGCGACAAATAAAGTAAGTTTCTTACAAGTATCATCCCTGCAGGACGAGGAATAGCTAAACATGCTTCACTACACACCGTAGCTCACCGGCGTCAAAATGTAAACAAACGCCATAGATGGATCTACACCTAACATCCACTGTAATCAGTGGCCTAGTGGTTAGAGTGTCCGCCCTGAGATCGGTAGGTTGTGAGTTCAAACCCCGGCTGAGTCATACCAAAGACTATAAAAATGGGACCCATTACCTCCCTGCTTGGCACTCAGCATCAAGGGTTGGAATTGGGGGTTGAATCACCAAAAATGATTCCCGGGCGTGGCCACCGCTGCTGCTCACTGCTCCCCTCACCTCCCAGGGGGTGATCAAGGGTGATGGGTCAAATGCAGAGAATAATTTCGCCACACCTAGTGTGTATGTGTGTGACAATCATTGGTACTTTAAATTCTAACTTTGTAATGATACCAAGTACAGGGGCGTACCTAGTCGATTACATCGATATTTTTTGGCATCACAACATCTTCTTTCGTTTTTTCAAAATGTATTTTATGTTTATAAACTCAGAAAATATGTCCCTGGACACATGAGGACTTTGAATATGACCAATGTATGATCCTGTAACTACTTGGTATCGGATTGATACCCAAATTTGTGGTATCATCCAAAACTAATGTAAAGCATCCAAACAACAGAAGAATAAGTGATTATTACATTTTAACAGAAGTGTAGATAGAACATGTTAAAAGAGAAAGTAAGCAGATATTAACAGTAAATGAACAAGTAGATTAATAATTCATTTTCTACCACAAAATAATAGAATGGAAAATGACACAATATGTTACTGCATATGTCAGCAGACTAAATAAGGAGCCTTTGTTTGCTTACTTACTACTAAAAGACAAGTTGTCTTGTATGTTCACTATTTTATTTAAGGACAAACTTGCAATAAGAAACATATGTTTAATGTACCCTAAGATTTTTTGTTTAAATAAAGCCAATAATGCAATTTTTTGTGGTACCCTTTATTTAGAAAAGTACCGAAAAGTATCTAAATAAATTTTGGTACCTGTAACGGTACCAAAATATTGGTATCGAGACAACACTAGCCTGTTACATTACATACTGCTCATACTTACAGCATGTACTGCATATAAAATGTTGGAGGGTTTTTAGAGGGCTTAACAGGTGGAATAGATGGAATCCCCATCACTTGCATTGTTAGCTGGCTCTTGCCAGCGTTTATTTGCGAATTAGAATACATAAAAAAGAGGAATATATGTATAGGGATTGTGAATGATAGGCAATATTCCCCAAAAAAGTGCAGTTCCCCTTTAAGAGTGAAATAAGTCTCTCGACTAATTGTTGTGCTTTAAGTTACAAGCAAAAATTGAGTTACAAGCACATTGCCACAGTGAACCCCACCATATCTGCCCCAAAACATGGTCTTACTCGCCAGAATTAGCTTATTTTCCAATGGGAAGGAAGAAAGTGAATGTGAAGGACAGTACTGAGAAGAAGTGGATGATATTCATAGAATAAAAAAACCCGTCATCATAAACAAAACCGAGCCTGTCGCCAACTTGACAATGCAAGTCGAGCATTTCACTGCTAGTCTGCCCCATACTGAAGCAGCATGAGTCTAACGCCAGCCAAGAAAGGTAAAATAATATCTAAACAGCTGACTTTTATCTATTAAAATATGAAAAAGCTGCTGATGATGGAGAAGCAGCTGGAAGGAAATATTGCAGAAGGCCGCTACATACTGTACATATGGATCATACCATTACCTCCCTGCTTGGCACTAAGCATCAAGGGTTGGAATTGGGGGTTAAATCACCAAAATTATTCCAGAGAGCGACCACCGCTGCTGCTCGCTGCTCCCCTCACCTCCCAGGGGGTGGAACAAGGGGATGGGTCAAAAGCAGAGAGTAATTTCACCACACCTGGTGTGTGTATGACTATCAGTGGTACTTTAACTTTATATTACTTCATGGAACTATTGTAATTGTTAGTAGTATGTATTATCTAAAAGGCAGTTTCTCTTTTTAAAAGGTATGTCAAAATTGGGATGTTTTGGGGGGGCAAGCATCAATTAAATCGATTTCAATGAGTTTCAATAGGAGATGTTGATTTGAGATAAAGGGGTTTTGAGTTAAGAGCTCCGTCACAGAACCACAGAACTATTATCTTTTAGCGACTTTGAGCGGGTAATCCATGCTTTTATTTCATCACGTTTGGACGACTGCAACTCCCTCTACGTTGGAATGAACCAGGCCTCAATCGCTCGATTGCAGTTAGTCCAAAACGTTGCTGCTCGCCTTTTAACTGGCACTAAAAAACATGAACACATTACCCCCATTTTAGCATCCCTTCACTGGCTCCCAGTTCATTTTAGAATTTATTTTAAAATATTGTAGTTTGTTTGTAAATCTAACGGATTAGCTACACAATATTTATCAGACCTTTTAAAAATGTACACCCCCACAAGGTCTCTGAGGTCAGCTGATCAGTTTATTCTTGTTGTCCCTAAAACCTGATTAAAATCCAGAGGTGATCGTGCATTTTCTGCTGTGGCTCCAAAACTTTTGAACAATATCCCTCAATATCCGCCTTTTTAATGAGTTATAAATCAAGTCTTAAAACATATTTTTACTCTTCGGCATTTAAACCAGTATGAGAGTTGTGTGATTTTTAGTCTATTTTATTTTCTCTGATGTATTTTATGTATTTATTCTTTTATAGTTAAAGGAGAACATTATCACAATTTCAGAATGGTTAAAACAATTAAAAATCAGTTCCCAGTGGCTTATTATATTTTTCAAAGTTTTTTTCAAAATTTTACCCATTACGCAATATCCCTAAAAAAAGCTTCAAAGTGCCTGATTTTAACCATCGTTATAAACACCCGTCCATTTTCCTGTGATGTCACATAGTGAAGCCAACACAAACAAACATGGCGGAAAGAACAGCAAGCTGTAGCAACATTAGCTCGGATTCAGACTCGGATTTCAGCGGCTTAAGCGATTCAACAGATTACGCATGTATTGAAACGGATGGTTGTAGTGTGGAGGCAGGTAGCGAAAATGAAATTAAAGAAGAAACTGAAGCTATTGAGCCATATCGGTTTGAACCGTATGTAAGCGAAACCGACAAACGACACGACAGCCAATGACACGGGAGAAAGCGAGGACGAATTTGGCAATCGCCTTCAAACCAACGATTGGTATGTGTTTGTTTGGCATTAAAGGAAACTAACAACTATGAACTAGGTTTACAGCATATGAAATACATTTGGCAACAACATGCACTTTGAGGGTGCAGACAGCCCAATTTTCATCAATTAATATATTCTGTAGACATACCCTCATCCGCGCTCTTTTCCTGAAAGCTGATCTGTCCAGTTTTGGAGTTGATGTCAGCAGGCCAGGGAAGCTAGGGTCGATAGGGGGTTTAGCTCGCTCGTCTGCGGGAACAAACTGCCGCCATTGCTTGCCGTGCTACCGAGGTCCTTTGTCCTTGAATTGCTCACATACTCCGGCAGATTCAATGGGGGTCTGGCGGCAGATTTCTTTGACTTTATCGTTGGAAATGCATCTGCTTTGAGTGTCGCAGGATATCCACACATTCTTGCCATCTCTGTCGTAGCATAGCTTTCGTCGGTAAAGTGTGCGGAACAAACGTCCAATTTCTTGCCACTTTCGCATCTTTGGGCCACTGGTGCAACTTGAATCCGTCCCTGTTCGTGTTGTTACACCCTCCGACAACACACCGACGAGGCATGATGTCTCCAAGGTACGGAAAACAGTCGAAAAAACGGAAAATAACAGAGCTGATTTGACTCGGTGTTTGAGAAAATGGCGGATTGCTTCCCGATGTGACGCCACGTTGTGACGTCATCGCTCCGAGAGCGAATAATAGAAAGGCGTTTAATTCGCCAAAATTCACCCATTTAGAGTTCGGAAATCGGTTAAAAAAATATATGGTCTTTTTTCTGCAACATCAAGGTATATATTGACGCTTACATAGGTCTGGTGATAATGTTCCCCTTTAAATGTTTTATATTATTGACTTTAGTACTACAGTATGTCTCTACTTCTGTGCAGCATTTTGTGAAACTTCTATTGTTTTTTAAAGAAATGTGCTATATAAATAAATTGGATTTGTATCTGCAGTGTAGTTAGTTATGCCAGCTCACCGTGCCTTTCCCTTTTTCTGCTGCAGGTCATTTCGGAACAGTCTATCACGGCTACTTCACAGCCCTTAACAGCAGAGAAATACACTGCGCTGTCAAGTCTTTGAATAGTAAGTCACAAGTACTCATGTGTCCTTTACAAGAGTTTTACTGGCTGCTACTAAAAACATTGTGTTCCATCAGGAATAACCGATGTTGAGGAGGTAGAGCAGTTTCTAAAAGAAGGTATCATAATGAAGGGTTTCCATCACACCAATGTGCTATCTCTGCTGGGCATCCTTCTGCCTCAAGAAGGTCTCCCTCTGGTGGTTCTGCCTTACATGAAACATGGGGACCTGCGCCATTTCATACGCTGCGAGAAGAGGGTGTGACGATATTCCTTATCTGATGAGCATCATAACTTGTTTTTATTCTGTGTTTTTCCATGTGTCTTTTACTCAGAACCCCACCGTAAAGGATCTGATTGGCTTCGGACTGCAGGTTGCCAAGGGGATGGAGTATTTGGCTCAGAAGAAATTTGTCCACAGAGACCTTGCAGCACGTAACTGCATGTGAGTCAGTGAGGCGTGCATATAAAATCCACCTTTTATCCACACATTGTGTTTTTTTTCTTTCAGGCTGGATGAGTCATATACAGTCAAGGTGGCAGACTTTGGCATGGCCAGAGATGTTTTTGATAAAGAGTATTACAGTATCCAAGACCACAGAAAGGCTAAACTTCCTGTCAAATGGATGGCGATAGAAAGTCTGCGGACACAGAAGTTTACTTCAAAATCGGATGTGGTAAGCCAAAACAATGTGTAGATCCTTAGTCATTCAGGTCATGGTAATCCGCAAAAGTTTAATCGAGGCAACTTGTTGAAGATGTTTCACCTTTAACCCAAAAGGCTTCTTCAATTCCAACATTTGTAAGTGTGAAGTCTCCCAATATCGGTGTTTTTCAACCTTTTTTGAGCCAAGGCACATTTTTTGCGTTGAAAAAAATCGGAGGCACACCACCAGCAGAAATCATTAAAAAACGAAACACAGTTGACCGTAAAAAGTTTAAAGTCAATTGTTGGGTATGACTTTAAACCATAACCAAGCGTGCATCAATGTAGCTCTTGTCTCAAAGTAGGTGTACTGTCACCACCTGTCACATCACGCCCTGACTTATTTTGAGTTTTTTGCTGTTTTCCTGTGTGTAGTGTTTTAGTTCTTGTCTTGCGCTCCTAATTTGGTGGCTTTTTCTCTTTTTTTGGTATTTTCCTGTAGCAGTTTCATGTCTTCCTTGACCGCTATTCCCCACACCTGCTTTGTTTTAGCAATCAAGAATATTTCAGTTGTTTTTATCCTTCTTTGTGGGGACATTGTTGATTGTCATGTCATGTTCGGATGTACTTTGTGGACGCCGTCTTTGCTCCACAGTAAGTCTTTGCTGTTGTCCAGCATTCTGTTTTTGTTTACTTTGTAGCCAGTTCAGTTTTAGTTTTCTTCTGCATAGCCTTCCCTAAGCTTCAATGCCTTTTCTTAGGGGCACTCACCTTTTGTTTATTTTTGGTTTCAGCATTAGATACCTTTTTACCTGCACACTGCCTACCGCAATTAGCTACCGGCTGCCACCTACTGATATTACACGGTTACTCTGCCGAGCTTTAGACAGCACCGACACTCAACAACAACACATAATGTGCAGACTATATTACTGGTTTGCAAAAAATATTTTTAACCCAAATAGGTGAAACTAGATAATCTCCCACGGCACACCAGACTGTATCTCATGGTACACTAGTGTGCCGCGGCACAGTGGTTGAAAAATACTGCCCTATATATTATGTCTCTGGTGGGTGTGTCCCCTGATAATATGGTGGTTGTTGTCCAGCGTATCTGGCACACGACTGTCCTGCAAACAATAGGTAATTCACCCGTCTGGTGGCCAAACAGCCCGTTAGTGGCCAGTCTTCCCTTGGAATGAGACCATCTTAGGAGTAGAGATGTCAGGACATTATTTTAGGTAGACAATAGGTGATGTTTAGGAAGTGTCTCTTTCATTTGAATATAACGTGAATGTGCGCTTCTTCAGCATTTGCAAAGCCAAAATAATATAATACATGGTAGGTTTGTTTTCATGGTAAATGTATAAAGGAGCACAAATGTGTTTTAATAAAATGATAGCTTACTTCGGAACAAGAGAGTGTCCTTTAGATCGCCTACACCAGTGGTTCTCAACCTTTTTTCAGTGATGTACCCCCTGTGAACATTTTTTTAATTCAAGTACCCCCTAATCAGAGCAAAGCATTTTTGGTTGAAAAAAAGAGATAAAGAAGTAAAATACAGCACTATGTCATCAGTTTCTGATTTATTAAATTGTATAATAGTGCAAAATATTGCTCATTTGTAGTGGTTTTTCTTGAACTATTTGAAAAAAAAAGATATAAAAATAACTAAAAACTTGTTGAAAAATAAACAAGTGATTCAATTATAAATAAAGATTTCTCCACATAGACGTAATCATCAACTTAAAGTGCCCTCTTTGGGGATTGTAATAGAGATCCATCTGGACTCATGAACTTAATTCTAAACATTTCTTCACAAAAAAAGAAATCTTTAACATCAATATTTATGGAACATGTCCACAAAAAATCTAGCTGTCAACACTGAATATTGCATCGTTGCATTTCTTTTCACAGTTCTTTTTGACAGACATTTTAGTGAGAAACCTGAGCTTGTGCTTCACTGAGTTTATGAACTTACATTCATATTTTGTTGAGGTATTATTAAATGAATATATTTATAAAGGATTTTTGAATTGTTGCTATTTTTAGAATATTTAAAAAAAAATCTCACGTACCCCTTGGTATAGCTTCAAGTATCCCCAGGGGTACGCGTATCCCCATTTGAGAACCACTGGCCTACACCATGGGTGTCTAAACTTTTACCACCGGGAGCGTCATAATGAAAAGATGGCAGGGACCACTTATATTATACTATTTATTACATTGTTTTATTAAGTACAAAGGCTAAAAACATTATATACACACACAGTACAGGCCAAAAGTTTGGACACACTTTCTCATTCAATGCGTTTTCTTTATTTTCATGACTATTTATTGTCACTGAAGGCATCAAAACTATGAATGAACACATGTGGAGTTTATGTACTTAACAAAAAAAGGTGGAATAACTGAAAACATGTTTTATATTCTAGTTTCTTCAAAATAGCCACCCTTTGCTCTGACTACTGCTTTGCACACTCTTGGCATTCTCTCGATGAGCTTTAAGCACATATGTGAAGTGAAAACCATTTCAGGTGACTATTTCTTGAAGCTCATTGAGAGAATGCCAAGAGTGTGCGAAAAAATTATCAGAGCAAAGGGTGGCTATTTTGAAGAAACTAGAATATAAAACATGTTTTCAGTTATTTCACCTTTTTTTGTTAAGTGCATAACTCCACACGTGTTCATTCATAGTTTTGATGCCTTCAGTGACAATCTACAATGTAGATAGTCATGAAAATAAAGAAAACAAATTTAATGAGAAGGCGTGTCCAAACTTTTGGCCTATACTGTGTATATAGAAGGCTGTTAAACGATTAAAATATTTTAATTTCGATAATCACATTTTGTTCAGAGTTAACTCAAAATAAATCTCGATTAATTGTGTACAGGTATAATTTTTCATCGTTAATAAGTGTACCCGAGGCAGATACTTTTCAGGGGGCGCTATCCCAGCTGTAATCTGTGATATTTTTACCAGAATAAATGCTCCTGATATTCTGTACATTACATGTTGTACAAGTTAATGGTCTTCATATTGCTTCATGACAATGTTTTAACCTTCTCTATTAATTAATAAAATATAATATTGAGCCAGCAGCATGGTGACAAAGGGGTTAGTGCGTGTGCCTCACAATATGAAGGTCCTGGGTTCGATCCCCAGACTCTGGGTCTTTCTGTGTGGAGTTTGCATCTTCTCCCCGTGACTGCGTGGGTTCCCTCTGGCTTCCTCCCACCTCCAAAGACATGCACCTGGGGATAGGTTGATTGGCAGCACTAAATTGACCCATCTCTGTGCCACATTCTGAAAACCAAACAATACAAGAAAGTCTTCTTAAGAACTCTTTATCATTTAATTTAAGGCGCTACAAAACTTAAATTTAATGCAGCAGCGGAATTTCATTTTAGGCATCTGGTTGTTTAGTACAAGTATTAAAACCTGATAGTACTGTAGTGTCAATATTTTGTCACCCTGCTGGTACATTATGTACTGACTCTTGGTGTCTGTTCTTGATCCTTCCTAATGCAGTGGTCCTTTGGTGTGCTGATGTGGGAGATGCTGACCAGAGGAGCAAGCCCTTACCCAGAGGTGGACCCATATGACATAACACACTACTTATTGAAGGGCAGAAGGCTCCCCCAGCCTCAGTACTGCCCTGACCCTTTGTAAGTGTTCCATTGAATACGTCATACGGTCATAAGACCAGTAGGAAAAACCGATCAAGGGGAACATCCCTTTTTGGGAATGGCGTCCATCATCCACAATCCTTATGTGAGACAAGAACACAAATGTCTTTCTCTTTTCTGTGTATTCTAGAACTGCACTTTTTGAATTTTTTAAAATTTTGCCTATTATTCACAATCATTATGAGAGACAGAACACGCGTTTTTTTAAACGATTCTAAAGATGATTAAAAAAAACGCTTGTAAATACACACTGCAAGTATATATATATATATATATATATATATATATATATATATATATATATATATATATATATATATACACATGTATCACAGCCCCCCGCAACCCGAAGGGAATAAGCGGTAGAAAATGGAAATATATATATATATATATATGTATATATATACACATACACCGTATTTTTCGGAGTATATGTCGCTCCGGAGTATAAGTTGCATCGGCCGAAAATGCATAATAAAGAAGGGAAAAAACATATATAAGTCGCACTGGAGTATAAGTCACATTTTTTGGGGAAATGTATTTGATAAAACTCAACACCAAGAATAGACATTTGAAAGGCAATTTAAAATAAATAAAGAATAGTGAACAACAGGCTGAATAAGTGTACGTTATATGAGGCATAAAGAACCAACTGAGAACGTGCCTGGTATGTTAACCTAACATATTATGGTAAGAGTCATTCAAATAACTATAACATATAGAACATGCTATACGTTTACCAAACAATCTGTCACTCCTAATCGTCTAGTGTCTTACGTGAATGAACTAAATAATATTATTTGATATTTTACGGTAATGTGTTAATAATTTCACACATAAGTCGCTCCTGAGTATAAGTCGCACCCCCGGCCAAACTATGAAAAAAACTGCGACTTATAGTCCGAAAAATACGGTATATATATATATATATATATATATATATATATATATATATATATATATATATATATATATGTATATGTATATATATACATATATACAGTACATACACAATGTCGCTACAGTTTGGTTATTATACAGGTTACGAAACGTAAATGTAGTATTGGTTTTTGGATGCATTTTCAAAATGATTTAGATGCAGAATGGATTGATCTCATTGGCTGCATTGGTAGCCACCTAGAACGAGCTCATTATCGCAGATTAGAATACAAAAAAAAAGGTTGTCTCCTTGTCTCTCATTAGGATTGTGAACGATAGGCAAAATTCCAAAAAAAGTGCAGTTCGCTTTTAATAAAAAGCAGTGTAAGTAAGGCAATGTGTCACGATGCCAGACAAGTAGTTCCTCTTTGTTAACAAAGTCACTATAGCTTAATTAAATGGAACGTTGTTGGCGGGATTTTTTAATGTTTTCTTCACAGCGCTTCATAGGCATAGTCGATGAATAACATGACCTGCATTTTTAGCCGCCTCTTACTAGCACTTTTTCAATATTTAGTAAGGGGAAAACGTGTGTTCTTGTCTCAGAAGGTTCGTGACTGATGAGCAACATTCCAAAATAAGTGCAGTTCCCCTTTTTGTTGCCATTGTTATTAATAATCTGTAATCCCTAAATAATAGTGGAGAAAGTACTTCTGGCACGATGGTGACTCAGCAAAGTAAACATCTGTAAATTGTCCACCATTTGGTATTTCAGCACAGTTAGAGGTGATGTGTTGGAGTTAATGTTTACACCAGCAACACGCACACACACACTTAAGAAATGTTACCATTGAACTTGTTTTTGCTGTTTTTAGAAAATACTGTAATGACAAATCCCATTTCATGGCATGGATTACAATAGATGAGCCATTTATACTTTGCATGTTTAACATCCAACTTCAGTTTAGGGTCTATGGAAAGTAGGTGTATATTATTTACAATTCTTGTGAAGCCTGTTTTAAAATTACACTGGGTGTGTTTTGTTTACACAAAGGAACATACTTCTCTGCAGTGACAGGCTGTGTGTTTCCCACCTAGGCCTTCAGTGATGTCCTACTTATTAGTCCGACTTTAATGAATACCCCTCAAAATACCATAATTTATGTCACCACATGACCACGGCTGGAGAAATGCTATACAGAAACACACTTGTGCACTACTGGGCATTGAATCACCAACAGTGTACAAAACAGGCTATATTTCGGCACATTTAAAAATCAATGAACCCGCATCAGCATTTAAAACATACCTCACGTGGTACTGTAAAAATATATAATAATTGTAAAGAACATATTAAATGTAGAAAAATAAATAAATTAAATATTTGAACTTTTTCTTTGTGAGTTAAAAAAGTGAGAACCGATGATTTCTCCGTTGGCCGGGTATGGCTCTGGTGCCTTTTCCTGCTTTTCGCAAATTACAACTTGTGATTGGATTCTCACTTGGGAGTGACAAGTAAAAATCCAATCACAGTCACGTTCAACGTAGGGTTACCTAGAAGGGCTTCTGTCAACAACTCATGATCTGAATGGCTATTACAACTGTCTATCCGGCTGAGCTCATACAGCCCTGGCAACAAGCTGAATTCTAAGGGTGTAACGGTACGTGTATTTGAATTTAACCGTTTCGGTACGGGGGTTCCGGTTCGGTTCGGAGGTGTACCGAACGAGTTTCCACACAGACATATTAAGTAGCGTAACGCACGTTGTGTAAACAATGCACACCGAGGCACAACACACGGCATGCTAGCAGCTAACGGGCTACAATAGACTGACCATACGTCCTCTTTTCACCGGACATGTCTTCTTTTGCGGAGCTGTCAGGGCGGAGTTTCTTAAATGCCTCAAATGTCCGGCATTTTGAGTTAGGGTTGCGTGTATTTTCAATGTACGTTCAGGGTTAAGAAGGGGTTAAAAACAAAACAAATTGTGCGCGCAGCAGCATTCTTGAGGGAGGGGCAGAGACAGAGAGAGCGAGAGAGTTATGATAAACGCGCATGCGTCGCCAGGCTCTGCTTTTTATCCATTGATTTATCAGATTTAATTTTTTGTTATCTAGAGCAGGGGTGTCAAAAGTGTGCCATTTGCGGCCCACAGCTAACGTTTTAAAGGCCCACGGCACATTCTAAAAATACTATTAAAATAAACAAAAACATAACAAAAGTGAAATAAAAAAAACTTAAAGGTTAAATGTAATTTAGAAAAAGTTGCAATGTTGACTAATAAAACAAAGCTGTTTTTTTTTTCTTTCAAACTGTCATTGCTCAAAACATAATATTGAGTCAAAATCAATGTTATTATGAATTACTGACCTATCCAAGGTTCCCATTACTTCACATCAAATATTCCACTAAGAAAAATATTTTTGGTGGAAGATTTTGCAAATTTGGTAAATAAATAACCCAAAAATGTATATTTTGTTGTTTTCTTACTGTACCGAAAATTAACCGAACCGTGACCTCTAAACCGAGGTACGTACCGAACCGAAATTTTTGTGTACCGTTACACCCCTACTGAATTCTGATTGGATAAAAGCTCTAACATAAAAACAAACAACCCTGGGGCCGAATAAGACATGAAGAGAATATGATGAATACTTTATGGAAAGTAGATTAAAATGAACTTTTATTAATCTATGATCATGATTTATGTTAGGCCAGCAGAGAAGGCCTTGCTGGCCCTAACGGCACACTCTCTCTGACATTATTATTCACAGGTTACACAAAGAATATGAATGCAAGTGCATTCTTTGTAGCTGCAGTGTTGCGATCTATTTGGGCTTTCTTATCACTCGCTAAGTTGGCAACACTGAGCAGGAAAACGATGCTACGGAAAGACTCAGACTGTCCCATGTTTTTTCAGGTATAGCATCATGCTCCAGTGTTGGGACCCCGATCCAGAGCTGCGGCCTAACTTTGCCACGCTGGTGTCGGCCGTCACCACCATTCTGTCGGGCCTGGAGGGAGAGCACTACATCAGTCTGAACGTCACGTATGTAAACATGGACCAGCCACGGCCCTACCCAGCTCTTACCGAATCTGCTGATGAATACGACTCGACTGATGTCGAAGACTCGGGCTCAGTCTCGTCCTGATGGAACTAACTAGCATCAGGGCAACACACCCTGTGTGTGTGTGTGTGTGTGTGTGTGTGTGTAGCGTTGTCAAAGACTTCCACAGCACACCCAAGCACTTAAGGTGAAAAGGCGTCACTTAAGAGCTGATGTGAGCCTCCAAACTGAACTTTAAAACGGTAGCAAATCATGTCTACAAATATATTTGTTTATTTCTAACATGTTGTCCTCATGTCTAGCTAGTATGGGCCATGTCTCATATTTCAATGTTATAAGCCACATTATTCATTGTTTTGTAGACACACCATATGCGACATGGACTTACCACAACATTTGGTGCATCTCATCTTAATGTTCTGGCGTGTAGCATTGCTTGGTTACAATATTTTTGTTGTCATACCTCAACTTACAAGCCTAATTGGTTCTGTGACAGCGCTCTTAACCCAAGCACATTATTTTGTATTGATTTGATAGAAAAAAACAATACAATAGAATGTACTGCAAACAACTATAGTAGTTGTATGAAGTAATATAGTAATAATGTACAGCATTTACCTTGGAGAGTAGTCTCCTACGGTATCTCCTTCCAGCGGATTTTCCGTCAAACACACCATCAGCAGTTTCTCCATATTTTCATGGATACATGTCTGCCGTTTAGATATTATTTTAACATTCCTGACTGGCATTAGATTCTGCATTATGCTTCAGTACGGTGCAGACTAGCATCGGCAAGTTGGCAACACGCTCGGTCATGTATTTGATTATTTCGTTTTTAAATTGAATGAATATCCTCTGTTTCGTCTCAGCACGGTCTTTTACCAGGCATGTAAAATGTCTGGGAAAACTCGAAAATCTGCTTTTTTAAACAATAATTTTCGTGTTTTTTTTATGAAATATCAAAAAAACAAAAACGATCCAAACAAAATTTGTTGAACGCTCGCCTCAGCTGCAGGTACTCGCTCTTCCTCTTGTCTAAATGCCGCACAGGACAGGGAGACGATCAGGAGCACCAAAGCAAGCTCGTTTGCTCTCCACTTTGCTGCTAATCATACTTGGATGATCACAATCCAAACACTGTTAGTGTTTATTAGTAGCCAGCGAGAAGGTATATTTTTGATGTGACTGATGTAAACAGAGGTCACAACACTGTAAGTATATTACCCTAGAGGGCGTGGCTACAGAATAGAGTTGCCAAATGGGAAACGTTTTTTTGAGTTCTTTGCATGCATGTTATAGAATGATAGATTACATTTTCATTGATAATAATTAGAGATGTCCGATAATATAAGGCTGCCGATATTATCGGCCGATAAATGCTTTAAAATGTAATATCGGAAATTATCGGTATCTGTTTCAAAAAGTAAAATTTATGACTTTTTAAAACGCAGTTGTGTACACGGACGTAGGGAGAAGTACAGAGCGCCAGTAAACCTTAAAGGCACTGCCTTTGCGTGCCGGCCCAATCACATAATATCTACGGCTTTTCACACACACACACAAGTGAATGCAAGGCATACTTGGTCAACAGCCATACAGGTCACACTGAGGGTGGCCGTATAAACAACTTTAACACTGTTACAAATATGCGCCACACTGTGAACCCACACCAAACAAGAATGACAAACACATTTCGAGAGAACATCCGCACCGTAACACAACAGAACAAATACCCAGAACCCCTTGCAGCACTAACTCTTCCGGGACGCTACAATATACACCCCCCGCTAACCCCCCTAACCTCCTCATGTCATACATTGTTTAATGCATCCAGCGGGGCATCACAACAAAATTAGGCATATGTTGCGTTTGGACCAGATGTTCCTCCCAGGGAATTTAAGTTGCTGGTCACTCCCAAGTTCTTTTGATGACACATAAGCTGAGTTCAATTTGACCACCAGACAGAATGGGTATTTTGTGATTTACTTTCAAAGCTTTGAAGATAAATGTGAGACCAATCCAGTACAGCAAGCGTTCAGTAGCGCAGCTAAAATGATCTAATCTAAAATACGGAAACCTTCTCTTCTATATGTGTTTCTCGCTCCCATCCTCGTTGTCCCTCCCTCCAGCCCGAACACATGCCTATTGTCCTCCTCAGCTGGACACAGGAACAGATAAGGGAAAGGAGTTATAGCTACTCCCTGCATACCAAAGCTTCAAGGTTGGCACACAGTACTTGCAGACAACCAAAAGAGAACAAATGGAAGAACACTAGCTGTTTTGTAATATGACTATGAAAATAAAGAAGTAACACTTAGATATGGATGTATGTAAATATCTGCCTCCGTCACATAATAATGTGTTAATTCCACAACTGTATATATCGGTATCGATTGATATCGGAATCAGTATTTAAGAGTTGGACAATATCGGAATATTGGATATCGGCAAAAAAGCCATTATCAGACATCTCTAATAATAATGTGAGAAATTATCTCCTACAAAACAAAAAAACTATTTGGTACATTCCATGGGACATGCAAGTGTCAAAAAGACAACCTAAAGAGGTTGGTAGATGAGAATGAATCTAAAGGTAAAATATATTGTAGAGATGGACCCATCTGCAAGAAATGTAGTCATGATTTTCAAAATATTCTTTTGGAGCTTGCGTGGCAGCACTTTATGTTTTTTTTTCTTTCCTTTTTTCCCTCAAAGGGTGCTCACATGCCTGTTCACACTCACTTGGAAAAACAAAGTTATGTTCATTTATAGCTACAAGCTAATGCCACCGAATAAGACCGGATCGTTTGGTTGAATTTATGAGGTTCACTGCGACATTTGCTTGCAACTCACTTGCAACTTAAAGCATAACAAATAACTGAAAACACTTGAGGTATGATGCAAGAACATTAAACTACAAGCACAATATCAAACATGGTTACAGACAGCGTTTGTATTCAATCTTATGCACGTGTATCTTATATTGTGGCCATGAGGTGTTCAGTTCAATTCCTCCCAGTTTGCAACAGTACCTCACAAATAGCACACCAACAAACTATGAAATATAAGCTGGTTTTGCTTTTCTACACTCTGAGACTTTATGTCCTGATTTGAATTATTCTGCATGAATTGTCGTGTGTACTTTGGATCACACCTACAATATGTACCATGTTGTTCCAAAAGCTAAATCTAATGCTGCTTGGATTGACCAAATGTCTTTGAGACAGTGTCGTAAATTAAAATATTTATTTGTTTATAATTTTGTTATTGATGTGATAGGTCCAGCGCCCCCCGCAACCCCGAAGGGAATAAGCGGTAGAAATGGATGGATGGGGCAGCACGGTGGAGCAGGGGTTAGTGCGTCTGCCTCACAATACGAAGGTCCTGAATAGTCGTGAGTTCAATCCCGGGCTCGGGATCTTTCTGTATGGAGTTTGCATGTTCTCCCCGTGACTGCGTGGGTTCCCTCCGGGAAATCCGGCTTCCTCCCACCTCCAAATACATGCACCTGGGGATAGGTTGATTGGCAACACTAAATTGGCCCTAGTGTGTGAATGTGAGTGTGAATGTTGTCTGTCTATCTGTGTTGGCCCTGCGATGAGGTGGCGACTTGTCCAGGGTGTACTCCGCCTTCCGCTCGATTGTAGCTGAGATAGGCTCCAGCGCCCCCCGCGACCCCGAAGGGAATAAGCGGTAGAAAATGGATGGATGGATGGATGGGTTTTTTCCTCCCCTGCACACTTGAGACATATTTAATGTTATGTGTGGCCGCTAGAGGTCAGCATTGCATTGGCATAGCAGCAGAAAAGAAAAAAACACAAATATAGCTTTTTTTTTTTACCTTTTACAAAATAGAAATAAAATGTGTTTTATTTTTAATATGCGACCCCTCGGTGGAAGAAAGCCCGACATACGGCATTAAGAACAAACTTGAGGCACTGCCAATTAGGCATACTTTCCTTTTTTCTATCCCGCCCATATGTTTTGCCCTTAGGATTTGGCAGAAGGAGACTACTACGTTCCCCATTAAAAGAGCAGATGAAACCATCGCTGTCGACAAACAATATGTCAATCCCTCCTAAAAATCACCTGAGTCTCTGTGCCAACCACATATCCCTCCAACAAGGAGCACACGTCTCCCACAACAAAGTCAGAAGGAAGTAAACATCCTAGGATTCTGCCATGAATGCGGTGGGGCCTCTTTGATAACCAGAAAGAGACGGAGATGTCAGAGTGTGAGCGTGCTTCTGTGTCTCTTCCCTCTGCTACGTTATCTGGGGGCAATAATAAAAAAAAAAAATAGAAGTGCACTCGGCTGTGTGAGCGTCTCAAAGCTTCTGAGCTGAGTTCACCATAAGGTCTTAACTGTATAGTGGGGGGCCTTTGATGTCTTATCTTATCCACAATAACGTTCCCTCTTTTCTCGCGCCAGTGTGACGAGCTCCCTTAAAATCAGCAGTCTATGGAACGAGGCCGTCCGAGTTGAAGTCTGTAAGTGTTGTACTGTAAGTGTTTATAATGGCAGCATTGACTGTTGTCATTAGCCACTGGAAGTGTACCCTGTTAAAGGGCCCCTGTTATACGAACACTTAGGTCAGGGGTCGGCAACCCAAAACATTGAGAGCCAAAAAAAAAAAACAAATCTGTCTGGAAAAGTCTTATTAAATGATTCTTAAAAAGAAAGCAACACATGATGTAAGTGTCTATATTAGCTATAGTAGCTTACTATCAAAATTACTTTAAAAAGGCTTAGCTGGCCACATGCGTGGACAGCACCTTTTAGCTCTTATTTCCAAAATTGTGTACACTACTGAATTGGGGTCTTATGGCCCTTATGTGGACACTTATACTGCCATCTGGTGGTGTCAGAAGAGTATAACATACAATGGAATTTGGGGGGAAAAAAAGTGTAAAAATAAGAATTAGCATGTCACTAAACATGAAGTACATGTTTGTTACTTATGGACTAAGTACATCATATCAAATGATGATTCTTAGTTTTTATTCTAATTAGGGTTCAATAAGCCCAAATAGCAAAGAGAGAGAAAAAAAAGAAAGCATGTAAACAAACAGCTTGGGCCTTAATTTAAAAGACTTGTATAAGTGTTCTAATGAAGACAACACATGATGTAAGTGTCTATATTAGCTATAGTAGCCTACTATCAAAATTACTTTAAACGTCTTATATAAGTGATCTAATGAAGACAACACATGATGTAAGTGTCTATATTAGCTATAGTAGCCTACTATCAAAATTACTTTAAAAGTCTTATATAAGTGTTATAATGAAGACAACACATGATGTAAGTGTCTATATTAGGTAAAGTAGCCTCAAATCAAAATTACTTTAAAAGACTTACATCATGTGTTGTCTTCATTATAACGCTTATATAAGTGTCTATATTAGCTATAGTAGCCTACTATCATAATGACTTGAAGACTTATATAAGTGTTATAATGAAGACAAGACATGATGTAAGTGTCTATATTAGCTATATTAGCCTACTATCAAAATGACTTTAAAAGACTTACATCATGTGTTGTCTTCATTATGACGCTTATATAAGTGTCTATATTTGTTATAGTAGCCTACTATCATAATGACTTGAAGACTTATATAAGTGTTATAATGAAGACAACACATGATGTAAGTGTCTATATTAGCTAAAGTAGCCTACTATCAAAATTACTTTAAAAGACTTACATCATGTGTTGTCTTCATTATAACGCTTATATAAATGTCTATATTAGCTATAGTAGCCTACTATCAAAATGACTTTAAAAGACTTATATAAGTGTTATAATGAACATGATGTAAGTGTCTATATTGGCTATATTAGCCTACTATCAAAATGACTTTAAAAGTCTTATATAAGTGTTATATGAAAGCAACACATGATGAAAGTGTCTGTATTAGCTGTATTAGCCTACTATCAAAATGACTTTAAAAGACTTATATAAGTGTTATAATGAAAGCAACACATGATGTAAGTGTCTATATTAGCCTACTATCAAAATGACATTATAAGACTTATATAAGTGTTATAATGAAGACAACACATGATGTAAGTGTCTATATTAGCTGTATTAGCCTACTATCAAAATGACTTTAAAAGACTTATATAAGTGTTATAATGAAGACAACACATGATGTGTCTATATTAGCCTACTATCAAAATGACTCTAGAAGACATATACGTGTTGTAATGATGTTATTAGCTATATTAGCCTACTATCAAAATGACTATGTGTCGCAGGCTGAAGCAAATCTTCGTTGACAGAAATGTTGAAATTTCATATTTATTCTACACATTTTTACAACATTGGAAAACATCTTAATTTCCCCTCGGGGGATTAATAAAGTACTTCTGATTCTGATTCTTAAATCAGAGGCTTCTCAGAGGGTGATATAACTCCTGGAAATGACTGTTTTAGAATAGACAAAGGTATAGATGTGTGTGTCCAAGTTAAAGGAAACCGCAAGCTGTCTTCTTCTAATGGATACGATCTTTGGCAAGTTCGGTAATGTTTGCTGTGGTCTGGGTCAAATGCAGAGAACAATTTCGCCACACCTAGTGTGTGTGTGTGACAATCATTGGTACTCTAACTTTAACACACAAACAACTCAGAAATGCAGCCAATATTACATACATATAATATGTCATGAGACATGCAGCTAACTAAATTATATACAAAGGATAAAAGTAAAGGATATAAAATGAGCTCAAATATACCTACAAGTGAGGCATAATGATGCAATATGTACATACAGCTAGCCTAAATAGCATGTTAGCATGGATTAGCTTGCAGTCATGCATTGACCAAATATGCCTGGTTAGCATTCCAACAAGTCAATAACATCAACAAAGATCACGCACAGCAAAAAACGTTTGGTGGACAAAATGAGACAAAGAAGGAGTGGAAGATTTTACATGTAAACAAACAGTCACAGTCCACACTATGGTGAGTTCAAGAACCGCCAAAATTAGTAGGACAAAACGATGTTCACCAAAGACATGGCTAGCTAGCTAGGCTGCAGTGTTGTAGCTACTTCAAAATCACTAATCCTGGTCTCCATGGCGACAAATAAAGTTTGTTTCATACAAGTATCATCCCTGCAGGACGAGGAATAGCTAAACATGCTTCACTACACACCGTAGCTCACTGGCGTCACTATGTAAACACACGCCATGGTTGGATCTACAACGTAACATCCACTGTAATGATACCAAGTTCAGGAGCGTATTTAGTCGATACTACTATGATTACATCAATATTTTTTATCGTCGCACAATCGTTTTTTCTTTTTTTTAAATGTATATTATGTTCATAAACTCAGGAAATATGTCCCTGGACACATGAGGACTTTGAATATGACCAATGTATGATCCTGTAACTAAATTCCTAAATTTGTGGTATCATCCAAAACTAATGTTAAGTATCAAACAACAGAAGAATAAGTAATTATTACATTTTAATAAAAGTGTATATAGAACATGTTGAAACGGGGGGAAAAAACAGATATTAACAGTAACTGAACAAGTAGATTATTAATCCATTTTTACAGCTTGTCCCTCATAATTTTGACAACATAAAATGGAAAATGACACAATATGTTACTGCATATGTCAGCAGCTAAATTAGGAGCCTTTGTTTGCTTACTTACTACTAAAAGACAAGTTTTCTAGTATGTTCACTATTTTATTTAAGGACAAACTTGCAATAAGAGACATATGTTTAATGTACCCTAAGAGTTTTTGTTAAAATAAAGCCAATAATGCAATTTTTTGTGGTCCCCTTTATTTAGAAAAGTACCGAAAAGTCTCGAAATACATTTTGTAAGGGGACTAAAATATTGATATCAGGACACCACTACTGCCTAGTATGTGTTTTGGTAGCGTCTTCATCCCGAATCATGATATTTTCACGCATGATTTAAAGAATGAGCAAATATGGCTGCCAGATGCATTGTTGCAAGTTGTAGCAATACAACTAGAGAAGGTGTCTGTCATGATCTAGTTAGTTATTTTCCGGTGTCATTTACTGTTCTGGTACTTCGACTTTCTATTTGTAGTGTTGTAGTTCCTGCTTAGTTCTTACAGGGTTTGCTGCACCTCCAATTTCTGTTTTGTTTCTCACCAGCGCACCTGTTGTCTATTAGTAATTAGGCCCATTTAAGTTCCTTCTGGTTTACCTGTCAGGCACTGGATTATTGTCTTGTGTCACTGTTTGCCTTTCTGCCTTTCTACTTGGCACCAGACTGCTGTTCGTTACCTTCTGTTTTTTTCCCAGTTTAATTTAACTGCACATCACCATCTGTCTCTGCATCTTGGGGTCACGGCAAGCTTGTCCATGTGCAACCGGGATAGGATCAGCCTGCATACATTTCCAATATGATGAGAATATGTGGAACATATGAACCTCTCCAGTCAAAATGGGACGAACCAAGCCGGTAAAGTGTAATTTGCAGCGACCATTTGAGTGATTCTGACTTTGAAGAAGAAAGGTGTGGAGAGAGAGTGTGATCAGCGCGCCTGCAGGAGCAAAGGTCACCGCCTCTGTCCATGGTGATGAAGACAGAGCACCATCAGACAGGGGCGTGGCATGTGCTGACGGCAAGACACAGCTGGTAGGTGATTAGATTTCACAGGTGGTACGTGTTAATCTAATCATCTGTTGTCTTTAACAGTAAGCGGCCGGGAGAGGTATGGATGTGGCTGAAAAGTCATGTTCTGGGAGAAGGAAACAGTGGATAAAACATATGAGAATTAAACCTTTGTTAAAACCTGCAAGCTTGGATCCTGTGAAGTGTCTGTCAGTGGGACCGCTAGGAAGCGACTTCCACAAAATGTTTTGGTCAAAAAATGACTCAAGCCAAATACGATCCTGAAAATGAGGAGCACCCTTGAAGGGAGAAAGACTGAGTCAGAACCTGTAGGAAAATGGAGAAAGAAGAGCAGACCCAGCGCTCAAAAACGAGAGATAAAGAAGGTAAGCTGCTAGTATTCTATTGTGCGTCCTTTTCTACTGATGTTTTCTTCAAAAAGCTTCAGAAAATGCGGAAAGGGCAAGTTTTTCTGCAGTTGCAGGAACCGGTTAGCCTCAGCTTCAGGTTCGAAACAGTACAAACGTCACACGCCTCATCTATAAAGCTTGCGTACGCACCAAACCGGGCAGAAAGGTTGTGCAAGTATGTGGTCTCTAAAAATTAGTTCTGTCAAAGTTAACGCGATATTGACAAGTGGTGCTTTAAATGGGTCAATGAAAAAGGAGGATTGCCTCCAAATTCTTCAAGACAACCTAAAATCATCAGCTCGGAGGTTGGGTCTTGGGCGCAGTTGGGTGTTCCAACAGGACAATGACCCCAAGCACACGTCAAAAGTGGTAAAGGAATGGGTAAATTAGGATAGAATGAAGGTTTTAGAATGGCCTTCCCAAAGTCCTGACTTAAACGTGTGGACAATGCTGAAGAAACAAGTCCATGTCAGAAAACCAACAAATTTAGCTTAACTGCACCAATTTTGTCAAGAGTTGTCAAAAATTCAACCAGAAACTTGTGAATGGCTACCAAAAGCGCCTTATTGCAGTGAAACTTGCCAAGGGACATGTAACCAAATATTAACATTGCTGTATGTATACTTTTGACCCAGCAGATTTGGTCCCATTTTCAATAGACCCATAATAAATTCATAAAATAACCAAACTTCATGAATGTTTTTTGTGACCAACAAGTATATGGTCCAATCACTCTATCACAAAAAAATAAGAGTTGTAGAAAGTATTGGAAATTCAAGACAGCCATGAAATTATGTTCTTTACAAGTGTATGTAAACTTTTGATCACGACTGTGTATATATATATATATATATATATATATATATAGTGTCGTTATTATTGGCTGATTTTGCCTTTTGCTCATTGGGCTTCTTACTGTTTCCCCAAATTTTGCTGGTATTTTGTGTTGTTGTTTTTTGTAATGTGCCTAGGGCCAATGACAATTGTTGCGTCTGACCAGTCTTCCTCTCAGGGAATTAAAGTCACTGGTCAATCCCAAGTTCTTTCAGATGACATATATGTTGAGTAAGAAGGACCATCAAGACAGAATAGGAATATTATCAAGTTTTACTAAAACTTTAGGAGACCAGTCCTTACAAATGCGCTAATACCAGCATCCAGAAGTAATCTGAAAATCAAACAGAAAGAGACAACTTATTGAATACGAAAACAGCCCCCACCCTGCCCAGAAAGGAATACAGCCTCTTTGTTCTAATACTGATAAGGTAAAAAGGGAGTATGCTATACTCCCACATTCCAACCCTTCAAGGTAAAGCACAGAGTTTACTTGCGGACATAAGATACAAGCAAAAAGAGTACACATGGGAAAATATTAGCTGCTTTAAACATGACTATGAATAAAGAAAGAACTCTTAAAAATATATGCATTCTCCACAATCTAGACACGGGCTACAGGTGGCCACTGTGCCGCACTTTCGGCACCCCTGCTGTAGAAGCTAACTGTTTATAGCCACTAGTCTTAGTACCGTAGTATATTTGGTTTTACGTCAGCACCGGAAGTAATAAAATCAGATATTCACCTGGCGGGTTTTTCCTGTGTGATAAAAGAGGAAAATAAATGAGTTAGTCCTTCTTTAGCTGCCGCCTTGTTTTATCATATATTACTGCCTTTTGCGCATGTAAATGTTTACTTTTGTTTTCACAATAAATGAACACAAAATCCGTACTTTGGGGCAATGTTCACAGAGTCTCGTATGCTTTCCGTCGCAGGCGAGTGATGGCGGTCATGGACCTGTGGTTGAGGGAAGAGTTGTTTGATGTTGGATGCTGGAAAATGTTCGATTTGTTGCAACAGTGAGACATTCAGTCATTGTTGCCGCGTGATGATTTATGAGCACGTCGTGCAACACAAGCGGGTGTGGAGAGTGGCTGGATGTGAGGCTGAAGAGAGAGAGGCAGGGGCTTACGGGCGTTCAGCGGCCTGTTTGCGGGTCTGTTGGTCATTCTCTGGGTGGGAGTGTCACCGATGTCATATCAATACTTTTTTTTTTTTCTTAATATTTTCGCAATCGACTGTTAAGGTCCCAAAAATCGAGTGTGGCGTCCCCTATTTTAGATGATAAATCAGATAAGAGGATTTAGCCATGAATCTAGAAATTGTTCATCTGTGACATTCAATTTATACATGGGGATGGAGACAACCGCACAGTGTCTGCAGGGATACTTTTCCTTGTTAACCCTTCATGTGCATCATGATTAATTCTTCATCTAAACGGGAAGATATGGACATTGTATCAGTCGTCATCGAAGTAAGAGCAGATATTGTACAGTGAGTGATTGTTTTATTATGTTTGTAGTTTGTATTTCATGTTTAGCACTTAGCAATACTACTACATGATGCATAGTGTTTCACTAAAGCTGGATCTGTTTAGCAGAGCTTCTAAAACTTGTAGCTCATCCTCTTTATATTCAGGATTAGAGATGTCCGATAATGGCTTTTTTGCCGATATCCGATATTCCGATATTGTCCAACTCTTAATTACCGATTCCGATATCAACCGATACCGATATATACAGTCGTGGAATGAACACATTATTATGCCTAATTTTGTTGTGATGCCCCGCTGGATGCATTAAACAATGTAACAAGGTTTTCCAAAATAAATCAACTCAAGTTATGGAAAAAAATGCCAACATGGCACTGCCATATTTATTATTGAAGTCACAAAGTGCATTATTTTTTTTAACATGCCTCAAAGCAGCAGCTTGGAATTTGGGACATGCTCTCCCTGAGAGAGCATGAGGAGGTTGAGGTGGGCGGGGTTGGGGGGGGACGGGGTAGGGAAGGTAACTACAGTTTATAACCTTGTCAAATGATATGAAAGCATGTGTTAATCACAATGATTATTATTCATTTAACACATACACTTTAGGGTTAGATCAGGCTGATTAAAAAAATAAATACTTAACTGTCTGTTAGAATAATTGTTTCTAAATTATCACAAAAAACTGTTACATTGAGTTCTGTCAAGTAAGAAGACAAAAGCTGTCTTTGAAACCTACCAAGAAGAATGCTCGTAAAACTCCACTGTGTAAGGGGGAGAGCCACGTGAAGGGTTTTCCGTTTTCTCTCATGTATGGTAATCAACAGACGGATGTTGTTCTGGCCCAAGGACTTCAAAGCAGAGCGATGACAGGATCTGCCCAATTTCCAGGCGACCTCTTTTTGAACTATTTTACAAACTCTTTTTGAACTGACCTTTTCTGTGAATTGTTTACAACCTTTTCTGTGAACTTTTTGCGACCTTTGTCCTTTGGAAACAGCCGTGGCCATGTGGTCGGGGAGGGTCCAAAATAAAAGAAGGAGGCATACAATCTTTTGGCAGAGCGTGCTGGAGATTGTAGAAGGATGCAATGTCCGGGCGACTCTCCTCAATATATGGAGTCCAAATTGAATTCTGTCTCGGTTTAATTCTTTGCCTCTTGTCTTGTTTAATAGATGTCATCAGTGTTTGAACCTGACACTGACCTATCCAAACATGGCGTCCATTGGTTGTTATCCTTGTAACAGCACATGCGAGGGTCAACCTCAGTGTTCTGGGAAGTGAAAAAAGTGCACAGCAATGATATCGTATAGCACTGAATATGCAATTATTCAAATTGTCGTGGTTTGGAACAAAACATTTACTGTCCTTGGGTCATCTCAACTTAATTAGAAGTTCTCTTCTCTGTGTCACTGGCCTTCATGTAATATTCAACAGGTCATTACGGCTGTCCTTCCGTGAAGAACACACTTGGAGGAATATAGATAAGTACAATGTTAGTGCAGGTTTTCTTCCGCGTAGCCAAGGTGCAGATAATGAGAGTCAAACTGAACTATGGCCAGAGGTGACTGACATGAATATTACGGTCGTATTAAAAACATTTTCCGACGGTAATTTGATGTTGATGCAGCAAGCGCTGTTTGGGCACGCTTTTCTTCTTTATAGCTAATCAAACTGATGTGAGCTGCCCTGAAAAGATTTAAGGAGAGGATTGCAAAAAAAACCAAAAAAACAAGAAGGCAAACTACCGTAAATATTCCTGGAGCCAAATAAACATTGTGGAAATATTACTCATAATACATCACAGCACTTGGAGTATATCACATTAATGATATACTGTTTTTTTTGTTTTATCTTAAAAGCTGCAGAGGAAAGCTCCTCCTCCTGTACCTTTTTAGAAAGAATGCACAATATAATAGAAATTACTACTGACACTTCATATGTATTGTCTTCTTTAAATTTGTTTTCAGGGTCAGCGCAAGTTCACCTATGCAAATTAAGTTCATCCGTTGTTACGCCATCAAATTATGATGCCCTCTGGTTACAGCTTGATTCCAAATATTCATGCCATCTCTTGTTGAATATTCTATTTTGTCTAAAGCAGGGGTGTCAAACGTACGGTCCGTGGGATGAGTTTGCTAAGTATAAAAATGAGCAAAAAGTTTTGAATGAAAGAAACTGCTGTTCTAAATGTGTCCACTAGATGTCACAATAGCAATTCTTTGTATCTTTGTAGATGATGCTACATATGTACAAAAAAAATAAACCACATATTAGTGCACCAGTCGAGGAAAGCTACATAATTAGATTTTGATATTTTTACTTTATCTTGATAGATTGAAAATTAACACCAATGAGTTGACTGATGAACATTTATCACATTTATTCAGAATGTATAAGAAAAAACAAATAAAGGTAGAATACTATTAACCGCAACATGCAAGTATAAAAAAAAAACCCAACAACATTATGATTTGTACATTTTCAGAATGTGCTTGTTCTATTTTTAAACAAAAAAAACAATCTGAAGTTGTATTTATTTTTAAGTTATTGTGCCGTGATTTTACCAGTCCGGTCCACTTGGGAGTAGATTTTTCTCCATGTGGCCCCCCCCATCTAAAATGAGTTTGACACCCCTGGTCTAGGGCCACACGGTGGAAGAGGGGTTAGTGCATCTGCCTCACAATACGAAGGTCCTGAGTAGTCGTGAGTTCAATCCCGGCCTCGGGATCTTTCTGTGTGGAGTTTGCATGTTCTCCCCGTGACTGCGTGGGTTCCCTCCGGGTACTCCGGCTTCCTCCCACCTCCAAAGACATGCACCTGGGGATAGGTTGATTGGCAACACTAAATTGGCCCTAGTGTGTGGATGTGAGTGTGAATGTTGTCTGTCTATCTGTGTTGGCCCTGCGAAGAGGTAGCGACTTGTCCAGGGTGTTCACCGCCTTCCGCTCGATTGTAGCTGAGATAGGCTCCAGCGCCCCTCGCGACCCCAAAAGGGAATAAGCGGTAGAAAATGGATGGATGGACCCCTGGTCTAAAGATTGATGTACATACAAACACTACAAGTGAGCAATACCCAACCCGCTTATTCCCTGTGGGATCGCGGGGGGCGCTGGAGCCTATCTCAGCTACAATCGGGCGGAAGGCGGGGTACACCCTGGACAAAATATTCTATATAAATACTCGATAAGTACACAGTGATACTGTATATTGCAGGGCTGTCAAGTGATTAGTTTTTTTTGTTTTTTTTAAATCGGATTAATCACAGGTTATTATTTGCTTCCATAAATAAAAGTTGCCTAAGAAAATATCCCAACAATTGTATTCAAATGCAATTTAGTAGTTAGAATGTCATACAGGAACGTTTTTTAAATGATTTAGTGAACTGCAAGTCATTAATTTGCTCAAAACTTGGTAAGTAGAGTAAGAATTAAGTGCACATTTTAAAATTCTCTGCAATATTAAAGCTAACTAGGTACAGATGTACAGTATATTAATAAATAATGTAATAAAGACATCCTAAAAGAAGTTTACATAGTGCAACATTTACATCTGCATTTACTCTTCCTTAGTTTAACCAGATGTTTAAACAAATGTAAGCCATTTTTAATTTTGTAGGCGCGGTTGGACCAGATGTGAGGTGTTGCGCTGTTATTGTGTAGCCGGAAGTGTGTGTGTGTGTGTGTGTGTGTGTGTGTGTGTGTGTGTGTGTGTGTGTGTGAGAGAAGGTGCCTTGATGAGAAGCCAGTGTGTTGACCAGAGACGTGATGATTGTCAGTAAAGAACGTGCCGGTCGATTCCCTCGTTATGTTCTGTCTTTTCTGCTGGGCTTCATCTAATTACAAAACCTCAGTTGCACAAACAAGCTCACCGTATTTTTCGGACTATAAGGCGCACTTAAAATTATTTCATTTTCTCAAAACTCGACAGTGCGCCTTTATAACCAGGTGAGCCTAATGTACGGCATAATTCTGGTTGTGCTTACTGACTTCGAAGCAATTTTATTTGGTACATGATGTAATAAGTGTGACCAGTAGATGGCTGTCATACATAGGAGATACGTGTAAACTGCAAGATGACGCCAGTAAACAACACCACAACTTTAAATGTTCCATTGTTTCTCTATAATTAATCAAATATAATATTCAGCCTGCTAATCATTCTGGGAAGTGAGGACTCGACCAGAACATGTTATAATAATAATTTACACAATATTTCAGCCAGCAAGAAAAATATAAACATTCAAATACAGTAGCGTAGTAGGCCGTAGTATTCATTAAAAACAAGGCAGAGGGCAACAAATATATTTAATATTGTTGGCCATTGTAACTATTACACACAGTTTGAACAGTAACACTGTGTTTGAATATTTAATTAAGTGATTCTTTGGCGTAATAATGGTACGCGCACCACAGTTTGAGAATCACTGCACAAGATTAATAACACGCAATGGTACAGTTTGCCCACGCTATTTAGCACTTATTTGGATCTTAATACATCAAGCCCGAGATCATTTAATAGTTTGTAGTGTGAAACAGTATATTAAATGCCAAAATAAATTTAAAAAAATAGCAAACCTAAATAGCAAGTAAAAGTATTCTCTGTATGAAACATTTTGCCATTCACCAAGTGCTGAGGCATTGTCTGTCCATCAATACAGTAATGAATGACCAAAAATAGCCTCTAGTGGGACAATAGCTGGCAAAAAGTGGCTGACATAACGCTGGCACTCAGTAAAAAGCAGTATTCCTTCAGCCTTGTGTAATATTCACTTGCAGCAAAACCTAACTTCTTAGACATTGTATAACTCATTTGTGATTTTTGCAACAAGAAAAGTATCTTTATTCATTACACCTTGTTATCAGCTGTTCATTTTGGCCATCATGGAATGTTCTTGGAAAGTGGGAAAGTGATAGAGCATCCAATCTAGCACAATAATAACATTATGGTGGCAGTTAATCAGACACTACATGATGCAGGTGCAAAGCTATTCCACCTCCTGGTAATTTTTTTTTAAATTGATTTTGTTAATTAACTTCAGGCAGGAAACATGAGGCTTTAATTACCAATGTAAAATGAAAAAAATACTGAAACTAGCATACATTTCAAATTAAAGCTATGACGTGTTAGGATTACGCAAATTTTATTCATGCAAGCAAATAACTTCTGATTAATCACAGATCCATAAAAAGTTAAAAAGTTAAAGTACCAATGATTGTCACACACACACAATAGGTGTGGCGAGATTATTCTCTGCATTTGACCCATCACCCTTGATCACCCCCTGGGAGGTGAGGGGAGCAGTGGGCAGCAGCGGTGGCTGCGCCCGGGAATCATTTTTGGTGATTTAACCCCCAATTCCAACCCTTGATGCTGAGTGCCAAGCAAGTGTGAATATTTGATTTAAATATAATCACTTGACAACCATTATATATATATATATATACAGTGGGGCAAAAAAGTATGTAGTCAGCCACCAATTGTGCAAGTTCTCCCACTTAAAATGATGACAGAGGTCTGTAATTTTCATCATAGGTACACTTCAACTGTGAGAGACAGAATGTGAAAAAAAATCCAGGAATTCACATTGTAGGATTTTTAAATAATTTATTTGTAAATTATGGTGGAAAATAAGTTTTTGGTCAATAACAAAAATTCAACTCAATACTTTGTAATATAACCTTTGTTGGCAATAACAGAGGTCAAACGATTACTATAGGTCTTTACCAGGTTTGCACACACAGTAGCTGGTGTTTTGGCCCATTCCTCCATGCAGATCTTCTCGAGAGCAGTGATGTTTTGGGGCTGTCGCCGAGCAACACGGACTTTCAACTCCCTCCACAGATTTTCTATGGGGTTGAGGTCCGGAGACTGGCTAGGCCACTCCAGGACTTTCAAATGCTTCTTACGGAGCCACTCCTTCGTTGCCCGGGCGGTGTGTTTGGGATCATTGTCATGCTGGAAGACCCAGCCACGTTTCATCTTCAAAGCTCTCACTGATGGAAGGAGGTTTTGGCTCAAAATCTCACGATACATGGCCCCATTCATTCTTTCCTTAACACGGATCAGTCGGCCTGTCCCCTTAGCAGAAAAACAGCCCCAAAGCATGATGTTTCCACCCCCATGCTTCACAGTAGGTATGGTGCTCTTGGGATGCAAAGGTGACGGCTGTAACGATTATCAAATTAATCGTTAGTTGCAGCCCTAATATATATATATATATATATATATATATATATATATATATATATATATAGTTACTTTACAATGGGCCTAATTTTTTTGGCCCATTGCGGCCCCCAAGTCAAATATTTTGGACACCTCTGGTCTGGCTTAGGTGTTGTTGATCTGGACCCCAGGATGCAGGGACGGCAGGCGACGTCCGGGTAAAATGTATTTATGCACAAAACTAAATAGCGCAGCTGGGAAGTGCACAGAAAGCATTGACGCAAATGATCCTAAATGATCATAAAACGCCTCCTTAATTGGCAACCAGGGACAAGTGAGGGAGCCAAGGAAAGTTGTGGATGCGAACAGGGAGTGGGAAACCAAAACAAGAGCGCTGGGCAGGGAATAAATACATAAACTAATAATCAAGTCCTAACTGTCCTGACAATATAATGCTTTCCTGAGTCAGCATGTTGGATGCAAACACCATCAACCTATTTTTATTTCAAACATGCAAATTATAGCTGCTCCGTCCTGACATATTGATGACATAAATATGGGACATTTCCTATGTATCCATCTCTACTTTTCCCATTCATCACCACGTGTCTCATTTCCACCGCGATGACGTGCATATGATTTGCGCGTCATGTTGAAGGCATCAATCTTGAATGTCTCCCCAGGGATGGGCCTGTCTCTCAGCATGCTCTGCTCACTCATCATAATCAGCAACCGGCGCCCTAGAGACAACTGTCTGACTCCCAACCCGTACGCGCTACGGGACCTTCTTACGGACGTCCCGGCTCACATTAGCATCCATTTTTAAGCAGAGTACAGTACGTGGCCCGGGCACTGCTCGTCAAGGAGCTCAGCCTCCTGTCACAGTGTGGGCTTGCTGAGAGGGATAAGAGCTCTTACGGCTGCGATGTGGAAATAGATGTGCTGTTGTTGCTGCCCACCTCTCCCGGGCCATCTGCAGAGTGGCAGTGCGACCATTACATAAGGCGTTCGCATTATGTTTCTGCTAAGCAGTCCTTCACATCATCATTTCCATTTCTGTCTGGAAAATATTATCTGATTTCGTCACTGTCTACTGGCTGCGACTTTGCGTTTGGGTTTCAGTATTTTTTTTTCTTTTTACCAATATTATGTTCTTCAGTTTAGTTTTGTTTTATTGTAATTATTGACATTACTGTCAGGTTCAAACACTGATGACATCTATTAAAGGTCTACTGAAACGCGATTTTCTTATTTAAACGGGGATAGCAGGTCCATTCTATGTGTCATACTTGATCATTTCGCGATATTGCCATATTTTTGCTGAAAGGATTTAGTAGAGAACATTGACGATAAAGTTCGCAACTTTTGGTTGCTGATAAAAAAGCCTTGCCTGTACCGGAAGTAGCAGACGATATTCGCGTGACGTCACAGGTTGTGGAGCTCCTCACATCTGCACATTGTTTACAATCATGGCCACCAGCAGCGAGAGCGATTCGGACCGAGAAAGCGACGATTTCCCCATTAATTTGAGCGAGGATGAAAGATTCGTGGATGAGGAAAGTGAGAGTGAAGAACTAGAGGGCAATGGGAGCGATTCAGATAGGGAAGATGCTGTGAGAGGCGGGTGGGACCTGATATTCAGCTGGGAATGACTAAAACAGTAAATAAACACAAGACATATATATATACTCTATTAGCCACAACACAACCAAGGCTTATTTTCAATATGCCACAAATTAATCCCGCAAGGTGTTTTTGGGTTCATTGAGGTTACATAATTTTACTTGTTTTGGAAAGTCTTGACAAGTCGAATTTTCTTGTTCTATTGGCAGATAATTTTGCTTAGTTCAAATAAAATACCCCTAATTTTTGTATTTTTTTTTCTTGTTTTTGAACACTGACTTTTTGCAGTGTGCTCCCAACCAAGTTTTCCATATTGTTCTCTGGAAGGATTTTCAATGCGGTATAAAATGATCAAGACAGGTTTAAGTACACAAATCTACAATAATCCAATTTTTTTTCCACTCCTGATATATTTGTTCTGGAATATTTGTCAGGGTTTTGTTTCGTTTGAGTAAATGGTTCTTTGCCTGCCTACAGGAAATGTAATTAAAACTACAGTGGTTGTCAGGATAACAGCTGCATGACGGAGACAGGGTCATGCACTGGAACGTTAAACAAACCCTGCTTCTTTATTTTCGTCAGTAAATAAAAAAATAAATACATTTGAAAACAGAGTTTTTGTCGCCAGGAAGTTTTGACCTTCATGTCGGGTCTCGTTCCTCACACAGCTGCAGTATTGGAACCTCGTCCCGACTTGTCGTGTGTCCCCTTCTTCTGGTGGCAACGGTTCCCGCCCACATCAACAAGCAAAGCTACATAAATTAGCACTCATCTTAAAAACTAATGAAAACCCGATGCTCTTCAGACCCTGCAGGGGTAATTTGCATAATAATTACAACCTGGCAAAACCAGTGGGGGAGGATGGCACAACAAGCCCCTGTCAGATGAATTATGGATTATACTACAAAAATAACTGAAAACTTTTGGACCTTTTTATATTTTGTTTCAAAATGGGATTGCTAAAAAACATAGTTTTGTTTTAAAAGATACAGCGCTCACTCAAGAAAATCCATAGTGCACTTTAGGCACCAATTACGGTTACGGGAAGCAAGGTTGCATTCACACACCCCTGGAATTTAAAGCATCAACATTTCCACAACATGTAAGTTGATTTTTTCACACTCTCTATGTTCTGTATTGTTGCAATAATTTCAACAATTTGTTGATGACTGTATTCCTTATTTTGAATGTATTACTTTATCATTTAATCTATATAATTTAAGTATTCAAATTACTAATCTATTTTAACTTGAATGTAGGGTTGTACGGTATAGGTATTGTCGGAGGCAGATATTTACATATATCCGTATTTAAGTGTTACTTCTTTATTTTCATAATCATATTACAAAACAGCTAGTGCTTTTCTTCCAATTGTGGTCTTTTGGTTGTCTGCAAATACTGTGTGCTAACCTTGACTATGGAATGTAAGGAGGAGAGATACTCCTTCTCCTTATCTCTTCTTGTGTCCAGCTGCGGAGGACAATGGGCATGTGTTTGGGCTGGAAAGACAAGACAGCGAGGGTGGGAGGGAGAGAGATTTTATAGAATAGAAGGTTTCCATATTTTAGATCAGACCATCTTAGCTGCGCGATTGAATGTTCTATGCTTGACTGGTCTCATTATATTTACAAAGCTTTGCAAATATATTACAAAATACCTATTCTGTCTCTGGTAGTTCTTCTACTCAGCTTTAAGTGTCGTAAAGAGCTTGGGAGCGACCAGAAACTTGAATTCCCTGGGAGGAACAACTGGTCCAAACGCAACAATTTAGTAACGCGATACTAATGAATCATATTCGGTACTATACCGCCTCTAAAAAGTACCGGTAAATAAGCATATATTAACCGTAAAATAAACAAGTAGATTAATAATTCATTTTCTACCACTTGTCCTTAATAATTTTGACAAAATAATTGAATGAGAAATGACACAATATGTTACTGCATATGTCAGCAGCTAAATTAGGAGCCTTTGTTTGTTTACTTACTACTAAAAGACAAGTTGTCTTGTATGTTGACTATTTTATTTAAGGACAAAATTGTTTTTCGATTGCAATAAAAAACATAGGTTTATGTACTCTAAGAGTTTTTTGTTAAAATAAAGCCAATAATGCAATTTTTTGTGGTCCCCTTCATTTAGAAAAGTATCTAAATACATTTTGGTAGCGGTACCGGTACCAAAATATTGGTATCGGGGCATCCGAACATGATCCTCTGCTCGTAAAACCAGCAATGTCACGACGTGACGACGACGCACCGTCATGCCTGTTAAAAAAAAAAAAGGAGGGGCGGGGGGGACTGGTACTTTTTAGAGGCGGTATAGTACCGAATATGATTCATTAGTATCGCGGTATACCGTACAACCCTAGTGTGTATACAATGCTGTAAAGATTTCTTTCGAAACAAATGTATCTGCTCTGGGATGGTGTTGAAACGCGCCAAGAAAGAAATCCCTCAACAGAGGAAACGTGCTGTTTATTCATGAGAATTATGTGCTGCTTTTTCTAGTCACAAAGTTCTGTGCTCGCTCTAGTCAATGACGTTTCGCGCAGTAATCTCTCAAAATTCAAGTCAAATGTTTTGTTATTGTACTTGTTTGCTGGATTCTCTTCCATCCTGTGAGAATACGTCTCTATTTGACTTGGGCCTTAGGTTTGTGCTCCTGACAACAGACAATCAAAGAGTTTGGAAGCATGCATCTTTCAAGGGAGGAAAAAGTCATTTGAGAGGCAGCGGTTTTTGAAAGCAGAAACACGCACTTTTTTTTTTTATATTTCCAAATATAATCTGTACGCTTCTGTAGATTGCAGGTTTTAATGTTGTCAATAGTAGAGGTGCACCTAAAAAAATCTCTCTAAACAATAACGATGAATAATAAAATACTATTTATATTATTAGGATAATAATAATAATAATAATACGACAAATATTATATACAGTATACTGTATATTGAAATCTGGTTCCATAGCCCAGTATGGACAAAATGTTTATTTTTTTATTGTACACATGTGTAAACTTGTGTCTCTTATGATCATTTACAGTTGTTTCTTTAAAGGCCTACTGAAACCCACTACTACCGACCACGCAGTCTGATAGTTTATACATCAATGATGAAATCTTAACATTGCAACAAATGCCAATACGGCCGGGTTAGTTTACTAAAGTGCAATTTTAAATTTTGCGCGAAATATCCTGCTGAAAACGTCTCGGTATGATGACGTCTGCACGTGACGTCACGGATTGTTGAGGACATTTTGGGACAGCATGGTGGCCAGCTATCAAGTCATCTGTTTTCATCGCAAAATTCCACAGTATTCTGGACATCTGTGTTGGTGAATCTTTTGCAATTTGTTCAAAGAACAATGGAGAAGAAAGCTGTAGGTGGGAAGCGGTGTATTGCGGCTGACTTCAGCAACACAAACACGGCCGGTGTTTCATTGTTTACATTCCCGGAAGATGACAGTCAAGCTTTACCATTGGCCTGTGGAGAACTGGGACAACAGAGACTCTTACCAGGAGGACTTTGAGTTGGATACGCAGACGCGGTACCGTGAGTACGCTTCCAAACATTTGATCGCTTGCCCGTACGTGCATGCCGCTATGTGCATGTCACGTAAATAATTCAATGTATACACCCTGATCATTATCTTGTGTAATGACTGTATTATGATGATAGTATATATGATAGTATATATCTGTATCATGAATCAATTTAAGTGGACCCCGATTCAAACAAGTTGAAAAACTTATTCAGGTGTTACCATTTAGTGGTCAATTGTACGGAATATGTACTTCACTGTGCAACCTACTAATAAAAGTCTCACGTACGTAACTTTGGGGACTTTGGGGAAATATATGTGCTGTATGAACTTTGGGGAGGTGAACGGTACTTTGGGCTGTGGGATTGAGTGTGTTGTGCAGGTGTTTGAGTTGTATTGGCGGGTTGTATGGACGGGAGGGGGGAGGTGTTTGTTATGCGGGATTAATTTGTGGCATATTAAATATAAACCTGGTTGTGTTGTGGCTAATAGAGTATATATATGTCTTGTGTTTTAGTCATTCCCAGCTGAATATCAGGTTCACCCGCCTCTCACAGCATCTTCCCTATCTGAATCGCTCCCACTGCCCTCTAGTCCTTCACTTTCACTTTCCTCATCCACAAATCTTTCATCCTCGCTCAAATTAATGGGGAAATCGTCGCTTTCTCGGTCTGAATCGCTCTCGCTGCTGGTGGCCATGATTGTAAACAATGTGCAGATGTGAGGAGCTCCACAACCTGTGACGTCACGCTACTCGTCTGCTACTTCCGGTACAGGCAAGGCTTTTTTATCAGCGACCAAAAGTTGCGAACTTTATCGTCGATGTTCTCTACTAAATCCTTTCAGCAAAAATATGGCAATATCGCGATATGATCAAGTATGACACATAGAATGGACCTGCTATCCTCGTTTAAATAAGAAAATCGCATTTCAGTAGGCCTTTAAATCCGATTTTGAATAAAAGAAAGAAAAGTGTTTTATTTTTGACAAACGAAGATTTCTGATAGTCCCTTCAATTGTGCCAAGTCTGGGTAATGTACTATAAAAACATTTAGCGTTCATATAGCGTACTCACTTCTTAGTTTACATGTAAAAATACATTTGTTTATTGATGGTAGGATGATTAAGAACAGGTTTTTATTTGTGATACTGACCCAGCAAAGAGGCAGCATTTACATGTTAGAGATGTTGAAGTGTGATGATAATTTGTCATTGGCTTTCATGTACGAACAAAAATTACCACTATACAACACTCAACAGTTCACACATGCTCCTAACATGAGGGGTAAATGTGTTGGAACATAAATGACTCAAGCGTAAAACATACCTGAAGAATGTCTGCCACTTGTGGACGACAGAGCAGACAGCGGAAAATAAGGAAGCCTTTGGTGGTGTTTATTTCCGTAACTATGATTGATTATTACTAAAAAGTACATAAAGTCAACACTGAGCTCTGAGTACCATATTTTATAGACAATGGAGCGTGCCGGTATATAAGCCGCACCCACTAAATTTTAGAAGAAAAATTTATTTTGCCATATATTAGCTGCACCGGATTATAAACCACGGATAGATACGTTGTGAAATGAGATATTTACACACAAAGATTTTGTAAATGTTTATTTACATACCTTAATTGTTTCCCAACTGTACTTGTAACACGGCAGTAAAACGGCTGATCAAACAAAACAGAAGTCATCATCATGGACCCACTAGCTCTGTAACTGTAGCAGTGGCATAAAACACGTCCTAGAAAGTCGGAGAAAGTTGCACATGTAAACAAACTACGGTGAGTTCAAGAACCGCCAAAATTAGTAGGACAAAACGGCGCTCGCCAAATACTCGAATCAGTGAAGCATGTTTAATATAAACAGTGTGCTTTATAACAATTAGGGAGGTTTGTGTCATGTTTGTCCTCCTACAGAAACCATATTAAAACAAAAAATATAATTTTTTACCGTCATCTTTTTCCATTTTTCATACATTTTTGAAAAAGCTCCAATAGTGTGCTTTATAACAATTAGAGAGGTTTGTGTCATGTTTGTCCTCCTACAGAAACCATATTAAAACAAAAAATATAATTTTTTCCCGTCATCTTTTTCCATTTTTCATACATTTTTGAAAAAGCTCCAGAGAGCCACTAGGGCGGCGCTAAAGAGCCGCGGGTTGCCAACCCCCGAACTATACGAATGCACACATTGCCCGTCCCCTTAAAAGGGGTGCAGGGGTCACACTAATATCCAATGAAAACCTTAACCTTAGTCCTAACCTAAAAAATAAATGTAAATCATTTGAGGTGCTTACTATGAGGTCTGTCACACTGCTACCTCTCCATCTGGCTGTTATCTATTGCGTCCCTGGGCCTTATTCAGACTTTATCAGTGAATTTTCAGAGTTTGTTGCTGATGTAGTGAGATAAAATAATTATAATGGTGGATTTTAATATCCATATGAATACCCGGTCTGACCGTCTGTGCGTGGCGCTCCAGACTATAATTGATAGCTGTGGTCTTACACAAATAATAAATTAACCCACGCATCGTTCCTTACCTTATAAAATTGGAAGTTCTGACTCATTGTCAACAAGCTCCTAATAACCAATGCTTTAGCAGCCGCAACATTAATGCTGCCACACTTCGACGCTTGCTGGTTTATTTCCCTCAATAATAGCATCATTCCCAAATTATGTGGGCTCTATCGATAACCTCACTAACAACTTTAACGATGCCCTGCGCAACGCGATTGATAGTATAGCACCACTTAAAGATAAAAAAAGGCCCCTAATAATCAGAGCTCTTAACCTATTATGTAGAGAGCTGCAAAGCAAATGTTGTGCAACTAAACTTGAGCTTTTCCATTTAGCATGGAGTGATAGTTTAATAACTTATAAACATGCGCTTACCTTGGCTAAAACTAATTACTGCTGCAATCTCATCCGCCTCAATAAAAACGATCCCAAATATTTGTTCAATACAGTAGCATCACTAACCCAACAAGGGACTTCTCCCAGTAGCTCCACCCACTTGGCTGATGACTTTATGCAGTTCTTTACTAAGAAAATCGAACGCATTGGGGCGGTATAGCTCGGTTGGTAGAGTGGCCGTGCCATCAACTTGAGGGTTGCAGGTTCGATCCCCGCTTCTGCCATCCTAGTCAATGCCGTTGTGTCCTTGGGCAAGACACTTTACCCACCTGCTCCCAGTGCCACCCACACTGGTTTAAATGTAACTTAGATATTGGGTTTCACTATGTAAAGCCCTTTGAGTCACTAGAGAAAAGCGCTATATAAATATAATTCACTTCACTTCACATAATGCATCCCAGCTCCAATTGGGTTCTATTAAGGCAGATACGAATGTATGTGGGACGAATATTTCCCTCCAAAATAATCCCTCTCTTTTTGAAGAAATAATGTCAGAGGAACTACTGCGACTTGTAAATGGGACAAAACAAACATGTTTGCTTAACCCACTTCCTGGGAAACTTATCAAGGTGCTGTTTGTATTATTAGGACCATCAGTGCGTAACGTATCACTTTCCTCTGGTACTTTTCCCTTAGCATTCCAAAAAGTGGTTATTAAAAACCTACTGAAACCCACTACACCGACCACGCAGTCTGACAGTTTATAAATCAATAATGAAATCTTAACATTGCAACACATGCCAATACGGCCGGGTTAACTTATAAAGTGCAATTTTAAATTTCCCGGGAAACTTCCGGCTGAAAACGTCTCGGTATGATGACGTTTGCGCGTGACGTCACGGGTTGAAGCGGAAGCATTCGGACACCATTGTGTCCCAATACAAACAGCTCTGTTTACATCGCAATATTCTGGACATCTGTGTTGGTGAATCCTTTGCAATTTGTTCAATTAACAATGGAGACAGCCAAGAAGAAAGCTGTAGGTGGGATCGTGTATTAGCGGCGGCTGCAGCAACACAACCAGGAGGACTTTGAGTTGGATAGCAGACGCGCTACCGTGACTACAGCTTTGCTGTCCTCACCTTGACTTCCTCCGTCTCCGGGCCGCCGACCGCATCAATGATCGGGTGAAGTCCTTCGTCGCACCGTCGATCGCTGGAACGCAGGTGAGCTTCGGTGTTGATGAGCAGATGAGGGTTGGCGTAGGTGGAGAGCTAATGTTTTTATCATAGCTCTGTCGAGGTCCGTAGCTAAGTTAGCTTCAATGGCGTCGTTAGCAACAGCATTGCTAGGCTTCGCCAGGCTGGACAGCATTAACCGTGTGGTTACAGGTCTAGGGTTTAATAGTATTGTTGATATTCTGTCTATCCTTCCAGTCAGAGGCTTATTTCTTTTGTTTCTATCTGCAGTTAAGCACGATGCTATCACGTTAGCTCCGTAGCTAAAGTGCTTCACCGATGTATTGTCGTGGAGATAAAAGTCACTGTGAATGTCCATTTCGCGTTCTCGACTCTCATTTTCAAGAGGATATAGTATCCGAGGTGGTTTAAAATAAAAATCCGTGATCCACAATAGAAAAAGGAGAGAGTGTGGAATCCAATGAGCCCTTGTACCTAAGTTACGGTCAGAGCGAAAAAAGATACGTCCTGCACTGCACTCTAGTCCTTCACTCTCACTTTCCTCATCCACGAATCTTTCATCCTGGCTCAAATTAATGGGGTAATCGTCGCTTTCTCGGTCCCAATCGCTCTCGCTGCTGGTGTAAACAATGGGGAAATGTGAGGAGACTTTCAACTTGTGACGTCACGCTACTTCCGGTACAGGCAAGGCTTTTTTTTATCAGCGACCAAAAGTTGCGAACTTTATCGTCGTTGTTCTATACTAAATCCTTTCAGCAAAAATATGGCAATATCGCGAAATGATCAAGTATGACACATAGAATGGATCTGCTATCCCAGTTTAAAAAAAAAAAAAATCATTTCAGTAGGCCTTTAATCCTCTGCTTAAAAGACCTAACCTTGATCCCGACCTCATGGTAAACTATTGGCCAGTGTCACACCTTCCCTTTATCTCGAAAATCCTCAAAAAAACTGTTGCGCAGCAGCTAAATGAACACTTAGCGTCTAACAATCTCTGTGAACCCTTTCAGTCTGGTTTCAGAGCCAATCAGTCTACGGAGACTGCCCTCCCAAAAGTGACTAATGATCTACTGCTAACAATGTATGCTGATGCGTCATCCATGTTAACGCTACTTGATCTTAGTGCTGCTTTCGATACCGTCGGTCATAACATTCTATTAGCAAATATCAAAACACGTATTGGTATGTCAGACTTAGCCTTTTCTTGGTTTAACTCAGGGGTAGGGAACCTATGGCTCTAGAGCCAGATGTGGCTCTTTTGATGACTGCATCTGGCTCTCAGATAAATCTTAACTGACATTGCTTAACATGATAAGTCATGAATAATTCAGTTGGTAATCACAGTGTTAAAAATAACGTTCAAAATATAAAACATTCTCATGCAATTTAATCCATCCATCCGTTTTCGCACCTGTTCAAGAAGTCGCATTAATAGTAAAATATATTTAATTTATTATTGGTTAGCTTCAGAATAACAATGTTATTAAAAATAATAAGAAACTTATTGTACTCTAAAAATGTTGGTCTTACTTAAAAATGCACATATTTAGTTGTATTTAGTGTTAAAAAATATTATATGGCTCTCACGGAAATACATTTTAAAATATTTGGCTTTCATGGCTCTCTCAGCCAAAAAGGTTCCTGACCCCTGGTTTAACTCCTGCCCTTCCAATGTATCTCATTGTGCCCATTGGGTTGAGTTTTTTCTTGCCCTGATGTGGGATCTTGTAAACTTTGATTGATTGATAAAAATAAGCAATAAGCAAATGCAAATCCCCGCAAAGGTTTTGAGTTTTTAATTGTTTGCGATTGCTTCAGCACATCGAAAATATACTCAAAACTGCTGGTTCGGTTTTATTATTGGTGAAGTTCTTGCAATCAGTCCAAAATTACTAAATTAATTTGGCTAAAAAAACAAACAAAACTGAGAATAGCAGCAGCAGCACCATCCAGTCCCTCAAAGGAAGTTCCAAAATAGTATTATCAAATTTTGAAAACAGCAAGTAATGCTTCCACTTCACATGTACACATGCATCTTCCTCCGGGTTTCGAACCTGAAAATGGTGTCTCATTTACATAATTGGTCTTAAAGCACAGGATTGACAGCAGACCTCATTACTTACAGCAGTGGCATCATTTTATGCTTGTAAGTGAAAATTGCTCTTTGTTTAATTATGTGTGGCCCATTTGGATGAAATGAGGGGAAGATTATAAAGTAGACCTTAAATATTCTAAGCCACAATGTAATGCTGATGCGTCATTCTGAATCACAGTTCAGCACATTTACTGCTCTTGCTACTGCTGCTGGCGAGCTTCTGCACAATTTGGTGTGTGCCCTACATTTTAGGATGGTGACTGTAAAGCGTGGTTCTTGCTTGCAAATAAAAGCATAACGGCCACGTTTCCTTACGCTGGCAGACAAACAAAAACAATCAAGTTCCGTTGCTAAACTGCATTCAAAATCAGTGCAGAAAACTCATGATGATTAGATTTATACTTTCTAGATATAGGCAATACTGCAAATGCTGGTATCGATTCGATACCATATAATTGTCGGTCCTATATGGATAATACTGATGATACTTTTTACTTGAACTTTTTCAAGATTCATCACCAGTATTGCAATTTTATCGATATTATTTACGTGATGCTTTATTTGTGTAATTTTGTTCTAGTTACTTACTATAAGCCGCTTCTTTTTTTTCCCAAGCTTTGATCTCTGCGGCTAAAAGCAAGGTGCGGCTAATGTATGGATTTTTCTTCGCTATCGGCCATAATGTTTTGTTATACAACAAACTTGCATAGTAGTAACACCGACACAGAGACTGTAAAGGTGTTTTATTGTGTGTGCTATGGCGCCATCTTTTGGACGAGTTTTCTCACTGCAGTTGCTGCGAGTTGAAAGTCTACAGTATTTCCTTCTGTTTTGTGCCTTGAACCGGAAGTATAAGTGCCGTTACGTCTAGTAGTCGTCCATAGTATTTCTTCTTGTATGGTTTCTTCATTCATCACTGCAAGTATGGTTTACAATACAACTAAAACTATTCATACTTACTAAACCATCACGTTTGATAGTAGTGTTTTCATGCATATTTGTGCGTGCTATCGTAATGTAATCAAGCTAGCGTCGTAATATGAGCTAGTATGCTAACACGTTTACAAGTGTCTGTGTTAGTATTATTAACTTCCAATGGCAATTATTTTTGTATTGTTCCAGTTTCACAAATTCCTCAGTAAATTCACCAAAACGTCACCGTGGAGTCATTGAGTTTGTTTAGCTGATTGGAGAGTTAGCTTCGAGTGGCGAGTGGGTCCATGACGATGACTTCTGTTTTGTTTGATCAGCCGTTTTACTGCCGTGTTACAGGCACCGTTTGGAAACAATTAAGGTATGTATATACAAAATATTCTTGCGTAAATAACTTTTCACAACATATATATCTGCGGCCTATAATCGGTGTGGCTAATACATTGGAAAAATGTTAGTTATTTCTTAGGGATGTCCGATAATATCGGACTGCCGATATTATCGGCCAATAAATGCTTTAAAATGTGATATCGGAAATTATCGGTATCGGTTTCAAAAAGTAAAATTCATGACTTTTTAAAACGCCGCTATACGGAGTGGTACTCGGACGTAGGGAGAAGTACAGAGCACCAATAAACCGTAAAGGCACTGCCTTTTCGTGCCGGCCCAATCACATAATATCTATGGTTTTTCACACACACAAGTGAATGCAAGGCATACTTGGTCAACAGCCATACAGGTCACACTGATGGTGGCCGTATAAACAACTTTAACACTGTTACAAATATGCGCCACACTGTAAACCCACACCAAACAAGAATGACAAACACATTTCGGGAGAACATCCGCACCATAATACAACAGAACAAATACCCAGAACCCCTTGCAGCACTAACTCTTCCGGGACGCTACAATATACTCCCCCCCCCAAACCCGCCCACCTCAACCTCCTCATGCTCTATCAGGGAGAGCATGTCTCAAATTCCAAGCTGCTGTTTTGAGGCATGTTAAAAAAAAATAATGCACTCTGTGACTTCAATAATAAATATGGCAGTGCCATGTTGGCATTTTTTTTCCATAACTTGAGTTGATTTATTTTGGAAAACCTTGTTACATTGTTTAATGCATCCAGCGGGGCATCACAACAAAATTAGGCATAATAATGTGTTAATTCCACGACTGTATATATCGGTATCGGTTGATATCGGAATCGGTAATTAAGAGTTGGACAATATCGGAATATGGGCAAAAAAGCCATTATCGGACATGTCTATTTTTTCTTAAATTAAGTGGGTGTGGTTGATATACTGGTGCACTCTTTAGTCCGGCAAATACAGTGATTAATATCATTATTATTATAATTATTATAAATTCTGCAAGTTCACGTTTCAATAACATTAATAATTAATATTCACCAAATATCAGCAATTAATAGTTGCAGGACGAATAAAACAAATATAGGTTCATTAAAAGGGAATTGTCTAAAATAGTGGATGGTTATGCCTGTCAATATTGTCATTCATCCAGGTCATTGTAATCTCAGGATCTTGCAAGCCTTAAACGCCGCTGGACTGTTTCACGTTTCACCTCTCAGTCCAGCAGGCCCCTTCAGTTCATGCTCACAGACTTAGCTAGTGCCAGATCCAATGTGTTATCTTCTACAAGAGGGGACATGCCCAGGCAACTATGGTTTCACTCTCACCTATCCCCCTTCCTGAGGTCTTCAACAAATAACAGGACACTGGTACTCTTAGTTTAAAGGGGAACATTATCACCAGACCTATGTAAGCGTCAATATATACCTTGATGTTGCAGAAAAAAGACCATATATTTTTTTAACCGATTTCCGAACTCTAAATGGGTGAATTTTGGCGAATTAAACGCCTTTCTATTATTCGCTCTCGGAAAGCAATCCGCCATTTTCTCACTTTCGTCGGTGTGTTGTCGGAGGGTGTAACAACACGAACAGGGACGGATTCAAGTTGCACCAGTGGCCCAAAGATGCGAAAGTGGCAAGAAATTGGACGAAATTTGTTCAAAATACGAGGCTGTGGGGAAAGCCGACGAAATGGTCAGTCGTTTGTTCCGCACACTTTACCGACGAAAGCTATGCTACGACAGAGATGGCAAGAATGTGTGGATATCCTGTGACACTCAAAGCAGATGCATTTCCAACGATAAAGACCCTAGCTTCCCTGGCCTGCTGACATCAACTCCAAAACTGGACAGATCAGCTTTCAGGAAAAGAGAGCGGATGAGGGTATGTCTACAGAATATATTAATTGATGAAAACTTTATTCATTACTCACGGTTTTACGTCAATTATTATACATAAACTGTGTTTACCAATAATTTAGCTTAAAAACATTTATTTTTTTCAATCATTCGAGTAGTCTTGTGTAATGCAGTATTTTGTGTCTATTTAGGTATGGTTAACTTGAGTGCTGAAATCGTGGAAAAATATATGTTCTTAGCGCGCCTGAAATGGGCTCAATAGCTTCAGTTTCTTCTTCAATTTCGTTTTCGCTACCTGCCTCCACACTACAACCATCCGTTTCAATACATGCGTAATCTGTTGAATCGCTTAAGCCGCTGAAATCCGAGTCTGAATCCGAGCTAATGTCGCTATATCTTGCTGTTCTATCCGCCATGTTTGTTTGTATTGGCATCACTATGTGACGTCACAGGAAAATGGACGGGTGTATATAACGATGGTTAAAATCAGGCACTTTGAAGCTTTGTTTTAGGGATATTGCGTGATGGGTAAAATTTTGAAAAAAACTTTGAAAAATAAAATAAGCCACTGGGAACTGATTTTTAATGGTTTTAACCCTTCTGAAATTGTGATAATGTTCCCCTTTAACGTGCCGCCCCCTGTAATGTTTTGGCTTGGTGCTGTTGGTGCGACCCCAGGATGCAGGCAATGGCGACGGCCTGCAGGTGCAACAACAATTCAATAAGTGCAAAATGAAAACATGTGCAGCAAGGAAGTACACAAAAGACCAACACTTGTCAAGTTAGAAACCACAATGATGATCCAGCTCTGTCCAGAGGAACAGTGCAAAGTAAGATTTTCATTGTACGGCAAACTGTCTGTTTAACTGTGCATATGACAATAAACAATCTTGAATCTTGAATCTTATAAGAAGCACCCTGACTGGCAACCAGGGTTCGACCGGAACAGGTGACGGAGACTGCGATCAGGCCAAAGGTGAAATGGCAAGAAACGGAAGCACACAGGAAGTGGAGATAAAGAAAACAAGAGTGTGGGAACAGAAATAACACATTGCACAGGAAAATAATTCACATAAATCCAAAATATCATTGATACAACTGAATAGAATGCTGTTGTGCTGGCAGAGGTTGCTCTTCTTTCTATCTTAACTGTCGCTTTGCACCCCAATAGAGTGAAACCATTCTTGTCTGGGCATGTTCTCTCTTGTTGGGTATAAATACGTCGGACCCTGCACCATCCTCTCAGTCTAGGGCTGTCCTGTCTAAGTCGGTCAGCATGAACTGATGAAGCCTGCTTGGATGAGAGGCAAAATGTCTTCAAAGTAGGGCTGGGCGATATATCGATATAGTCGATATATCGCGGGTTTGTCTCTGTGCGATATAGAAAATGACTATATCGTGATATTCGAGTATACGTTCTCACGCAGTTGCTTTTAGCTGCGGGCATTACACTACAGGCTCTTCCCACTCTTTCTAGTCTCTCCTTCTCACAGAGACGTAAAACAAGCGCACCTTCTTACATACGTCACATACACATACGCCCTCTCGGAGCAGAGAGGTAGCAGCATGGGTAACGTTGGCTGTGGTGCGAGTGGTAATACGAGAGAAAGAAGGTGCGAATCTGGTAACAAATGAAGCAATAATTAATTCCCAAGAAAAACAGCCGGTGGTTTGGCTTCAAGTGGGAATATATGTCGAACAGACAACCGTCATTTGTCAAGTGTGGAGCAAAAGCGTTGCTCCAAAAAGTAGCATTACTGCTAATTTGTAGCATCATTTGAAAAGTCCCCTGCTAGAGAATGAAGAGTGCTTACTCCGCATGTCAACATCTCCGTTCGGTGCCACACCAACAAAATGCCGAGGCAACCATTTCCACATCAACACCGTATGAAAAAAAATTACGACATAAGGAGATAACGTCCGCCGGAACCTACCACATAGCGAAGGACGTACACAATTTGATTTCCTATTATGCAGCTCATTTTTATTTGACACTTATTGAAATATCTTGTGTGACATCATGCACAAAAGTGCACTTTATTTGTTTTAAACTATTGTAGTGGCGTTCTGTACAAAAAGTGCACTTTAATTTAGTTGTTGTTTTGATATGCAAAATATCGAGATATATATCGTGTATCGCGATATGGCCTAAAAATATTGAGATATTAAAAAAAGGCCATATCGCCCAGCCCTACTTCAAAGACAAACTGAACAGTCTAGTTGTGAATGACTGAAAGCCCTAAGAATAGTACCGTATTTTACGGACCATAGGGCGCACCGGATTATAAGGCGCACTGCCGATGAATGGGTCTATTCAGGTCTATTTTCATACAAAAGGCGCACCGGATTATAAGGCGCATTAAAGGGGTCATATTATTATTATTCTCTAAATGTAAAACCCTTCCGTGTGGTCTACATAACATGTAATGGTGGTTCTTTGGTCAAAACGTTGCATGGATTATGTTTTACAGATCATCCTCAAGCCGCTTCAGGATGCGCCGTTTTGTGGGCTGGTCTTATTTACGTGGCTCACCTTCGACAGCGTCTTTACTCCATCATTTTTGTTGTAGCGGTGTAGCGTGCAAGGACGGGAGTGGAAGAAGTGTCAAAAGATGGAGCTAACTGTTTTAATGACATTCAGACTTTACTTCAATCAATAACGGAGCAGCATCTCCTCATCCGTGGCTCACTTGTGCAACAACAACGCCGGAAATGTGTCCCGTGAAAAATCGTCCGACCGAAACTCTAATAACTAAAGTTCCTTGGGTGAATAAATTAAACTCACTACACCGGTATGTTTTAGCACTTTCATGGCGAGTTTACTGACAGATATAAGTAAGAACTTTACACTACTTTATATTAGAAATGGCAACAGCGGAGGATGAATGTTCCATAACAAGAAGATAGAGGAAAAGAAGACTATTGATTACGGCGGACTCACGCAATTTTTCAGGACTTATGCAGAACCCAAATACAGATCAGCAGGTACCAGAAGGTAAGAAATGTTGCTTTTGCATAATATTGCGAAACACAACGGCAGATAATGTCTTACCTTATACACACATTAATAATAATACTTGTACGTTTAATGCGCCGACAATTCATCAAGCGGTGCGGCTTCATAGCTTACCAAAGTTGTACTAAAACATTTTGATAGATTTTTGAGCACCGTACGTAATGTTCTATATTTTCAGTGGAACATTTAAAATGTTGGTATTATTTACTTGAGACCCATCATAGTCCACTGTATGTATTTATTTAGTTTGCCTTTTCTTTGGCGCACGCCTATAATGGTATTCATTTTCTCTGCTTACAGTAAAAAAAAAAAGAAAAGGGGATCTATCTCATTCTTGGCAAAAAAACAAAAACAACGACCTGTGTGTTGTTTGGGAACAGTTGGTAATGGTTACGTGCAGTAAAACTTTTCATGAACTCAACTCACCTTAATGTGTGTTCATAAATTTGTGTTGGACGTCTCAGATAAAGAGAGTAGTTATGATTTTGGTTTACAGAGTAAATAATTAAAAACTAAGGTTTTGGGCATCGTTTTCTCTAAACGCATATATTTAAATATGGCTAAGGCAGTGTTTTTCAACCTTTTTTGAGCCAAGGCACATTTTTTTCATAAAAAAAATACGGAGGCACACCACCAGCAGAAAAGGTTAAAAAATGAAACTCCACCAGTTTGTTGTGCCTTATTTTGAGTTTGTTGTTGTTTCCTGTGTGTAGTGCTTTAGTTCCTGTCTTGCGCTGTTATTTTGGTGACCCTTCCTGTTTTGTTGGTGTTCTCCTGTAGCAGCTTCACACCTTCCTTTGAGCGCTGTTGCCCACACCTGCTTTGTTTTCGCAATCAAGACTATTGAAGTTGTGCGTACGCTATCCTTCTTTGTGGGGACATTGTTGATTGTCATGTCATGTACGGGATGTGCTTTGTGGACGCCGTCTTTGCTCCACACGCTGTAAGTTTTTGCTGTCATCCAGCATTCTGTTTTTGTTGACTTTGTAGCCAGCTCAGTTTTACTTTTGTTTTACATAGCCATCCCTATGCTTCAGTGCCTTTTCCTAGCGGTACTTGTTTTTTGTTGATTTTTGGTTTAAGCGTTACATACCTTTTTTACCTGCACGCTGTCTCCCGCTGTGCTCTGCATATTGGGATCACGACAAACCATCCTCGACGCATTCCGACTTCTGCCACCTACTGATATGGAGTGTGACATTGTTACCCTGCCAAGCTCTACACAGCAGAGGCACTAGACAACGGCACATTATTATGATTATTGATGGTTAAGAGGGGAGGAGTATATTGACAGCTAGAATTCACCAAGTCAAGTATTTCATACATATATATATATATATATATATATATATATATATATATATATATATATATATATATATATATATATATATAGATATGGATATAGATATCTACATCCTGAAAATATGCAAACAAAACTGTTTAGATAATTGATACTTCAAACTTGCATAAATAAATATTAAGGAATATAACATAACTTGGCTTCTGAGAGTTTCAAAATGTAATGAATAAAATGCTAAAGTTGTTGATAATCAAGCAATTATTTTAATAATTAAATATGGTCATTTTAAATGAATTATTATGATAATTTAAAATCAATTATTTCAAATAAGTTTATTTTAATGTATAATTCTATGGCTGGATGTAATAAGGAGTCACAAAAAAATACAAATAAAAATACAATTAATTTTGATGTTTTTAGCAAAATATAGTAAAAATGTATTTTTTTTTTTTTTTTTAAATAAATAAATATATTTATTTTTAGGAAGATAAACATAATAATACAATTTATCTCTAGTCTGGATGATTTAGTTCTTGTCACCCTGTTGTCCTCCCGTCATGAAAAAAGGCTGTCCTCACTCAGGTCCGCATGGAGCTGGAGGGGGCGTGGCTTCCAGCTCCGGCCGAAAATCGGGAGATTTTCGGGAGAATATTTGTCCCGGGAGGCTTTCGGGAGAGGCGCTGAATTTCGGGAGTCTCCCGGGAAATTCGGGAGGGTTGGCAAGTATGGTAGTCTTACTTTACTTTAAGCGCCTTTTTTTTTTTTTCTTTGTTGGCATGTAAAATTATAACGTTATCAAAAGGCAATTTGTGTCAGTCTGCGCTGAGTGCTTGACTGCTTGTTTCTCGGCCAAGTGCTTGAGCTGGTACAAGAGTTTAACCGGACTTCACAACAAAGGTATCAAAATATACCATCGTATGCTTTTACGTGAATCGGTTCCCGGTAGAACGGACGGACTGAGGTCGGTACCTTTTTTAAAAGTCATCCTTAATTATGACGACCTCAAATGCATCACTTTTTTAATGTGCGTCATCGTCTACTGTGGTGGTGCGTCATAGCTTTTCAGTGTGGCCACTCAGCCGGTGGGTATGGCAAGGTGGTCACGTCACTTGGTGTGTGTGCAGCTGTGTTTGCCTCGATGCATTTTACAAACTAGCAATTAATTCCCCTTGGCTCGGTGACATGCCAAAAGGGAAACTAGGTATTTGTGTGTTATGCTTTGGGCTGTAGGTATCCCATAATAGACAACATCTTTCTTCTTCTTCTACTGTTGTTCTTAAAAGCAGCAGCATGCACTTTTAACCACATTTCAACTGCGAGATAACGATTTTCCTAATATGACTCAATCACTGGTTAAGTCATTTCCACTTAATCTTGTGGAGCAGGGAAATATGAGTCAAAGAAGAAAGTACAAAATGTCTACCAGTCTCTAAAAAATGAAGACCAGATTGAACATAAAGGACAAAAGCTTTCGGTTGCCATGGTGAAGCGGCCTTGAGTTGTCCTGACACAACTCGGGTCTCTTCCCCCGCACTGAACCAAACAAACGCCACAAGATCTTCTTGTAGACGGGCTGGTGGATCATCTGTCCCTGCGGCGAAAGTCCTGCAACTTTTCGGACACGTCACATGTAATACCTTTTCCCTGACTTGATTTACCACGTGATTTCACGTGTAAACATTGACAGCCCTATTTAAAAGACTTTGTAATGTATTTGAATTATATTGTTTTAGAAATCATTATATTTTACATCACCACTGTTTAAGATTTAACAGAACATACCCTGTAATCAATGTTCCCTCTAAGGTGCACGCACAAAATCAAATAAAAAAATAAGCGCATAACAAATTTCAACACGACACGGACACGACAGAGAAAACAGTTTTCGTCATCATTGTTCAAATATTGTAACGTCTGTCGAGACGCTTTGAGGACATGAATTCCATCCATCACTTTACTGAGCAAAACTCTTCATTGTCGACCATAAACACATCACCAAAACATTAGTAAAAAAATTTATATCTAGCAAAAGTGGTCATTTTCTGCAGTACAAACCAGACCAAAAGCAACTTTGTTATATCAACAGCAGCCGCTCGCTCTTTCTCACTTGCGCCAACACATGCACATATGGCACTTAGGCAGTGATGCGTTTAGAGCCACATAAAAAGTCAGACAACTCCAACACCACACATAAAGTGTAATTCCAGGTCGTTACACTATGATTTACCAATCAAATGTGTGCTTATTCTAGTGTCATTTAATAGGAATCTTAATTTATAAATATTAATCCTTCCATCCATCCATCTTCTTCCGCTTATCCGAGGTCGAGTCGCGGGGGCAGCAGCCTAAGCAGGGAAGCCCAGACTTCCCTCTCCCCAGCCACTTCGTCCAGCTCTTCCTGTGGGACCCCGAGGCGTTCCCAGGCCAGCCGGGAGACATAGTCTTCCCAACGTGTCCTGGGTCTTCCCCGCGGCCTCCTACCGTTCGGACGTGCCCTAAACACCTCCCTAGGGAGGCGTTCGGGTGGCATCCTGACCAGATGCCCGAACCACCTCATCTGGCTCCTCTCGATGTGGAGGAGCAGCGGCTTTACTTTGAGCTCCCCCCGGATGGCAGAGCTTCTCACCCTATCTCTAAGGGAGAGCCCCGCCACCCGGCGGAGGAAACTCATTTCGGCCGCTTGTACCCGTGATCTTGTCCTTTCGGTCATAACCCAAAGCTCATGACCATAGGTGAGGATGGGAACGTAGATCGACCGGTAAATTGAGAGCTTTGCCTTCCGGCTCAGCTCCTTCTTCACCACAACGGATCAATACAGCGTCCGCATTACTGAAGACGCCGCACCGATCCCCCTGTCGATCTCACGATCCACTCTTCCCTCACTCGTGAACAAGACTCCGAGGTACTTGAACTCCTCCACTTGGGGCAAGATCTCCTCCCCAACCCGGAGATGGCACTCCACCCTTTTCCGGGCGAGAACCATGGACTCTGACTTAAATATTAATTATGAAATGTTTTTAGTATATCAAATAAATACTAATAAAAATATATTTTTTTAAAAACAGGAAGTTGCAGGAATGTACACATGATCCCCTGCTTACATATCATTGTGCAACATGTGAATGTTTTAATGGGAACTAAATACAATGTCTAAAAGGGGTACAAACTATTTCCAAAGCAGGACCTCCACCCAGACAAACAATACAAGTACACAGTTCATGAAAAACAAAATTTTTTGTTATTGTCATTGTAAGTGGGCCTAAACACTTATATTAGAAAATAACCTCATGGAAATGACTGCTGTCATTTGATTATAATAATAAGAGAATGTTGTCTGTCTATCTGTGTTGGCCCTGCGATGAGGTGGGGACTTGTCCAGGGTGTACCCCGCCTTTCACTCGAATGCAGCTGAGATAGGCTCCAGCACCCCCCGGGACCCCGAAAGGGACAAGCGGTAGAAAATGGATGGATGGATGGAGATTGAACTTGTTATTTAGTCATGTTTGGGACAGGTGTGCTGCTGGTGTAGCCACAGTGTGCACGTCTGATACTGCTCACATGGGCTCCACTGAATGCTCAGGGAGTTTTTGAGTTTGCTCACACACATGAACAATTAGAGGGAACATTGCCTGTAATACCTGCTATTCAACTAAATGCATGGTGTTAACTAAACTGTGCAAGAAAACAAAAGAACAGTCTTCCAGACAAAGCAGCGCATGCAGCAGCAACTCAGGATTGTGTTTTATGACGGGTTTATGACAGAGTCATTTTACTTATTGTTGCTGTCATAAAAGCAATTTATCCTTGTCTCCAAGGGCTGAGGCTTAGCTGGCAAATCATTCCACCTCCTCCAGCTGGAAGCGCATGATTACCGAGATACAGCCCGGAATTGTGAAATGCACTTGAGTGTGACAGCTTATGTGTGTCAGAAACAAATTCATTTCACTTTTCCGGTGATAGGAATTTTTTTTCCCGTCACAGCAAATTTATTGATTGATTTATTTACTTGATTTATGAAGGCAAGACATCATAATTGATTATTGAGTTTCAAAATAAATTAACAGGTGTCGGGCAAATGTTGCAGTGGTGACATGTGCAAAGTGAAAACATGAAAAGCCACCTACACCTAATCCCATAGTGTCGGCAAAATACCAAATACGGTTGATACTGCTGACAGGACATGACAGTTCCCCCCACCCACAGAAATGTTATTAAGGGAGCTTGGAATTGTTTTAATTGGTGAAGAAAATTGCAAAACGCCTGCTTATTTTCAAACACTTCACCACCTTAAACACAGGTGTGAAGGATTCAGCAGGTTAAGACCTTTTTTCTAGTCATGTTCATAACAGCAGATGAGCATAGGAGGCTACAGGTCTTTAAAATCCTATATTATACTCCCGTAGAATCACAGATGATGCCTTTAAAAGGATTTTTTAATAGTACTGAGTATTGTTGAGAAAACAATTATTAATAAGTGTATAAGACTTGGTCGTAGTTGGAATACAATACTTTATGTTTCCAACTATGTGGTGGATTGCTGATAGTCCAAACCGCAGGTGTCCAAACTTTGGCCCGAGGGCCAAGTGTGGCCTGCTAATGTCTTTAATTTGGTCCACAAAAGGAATCTTTCCCGCAGGGAGATTGCATACATTTTAAAAGACTGCCGTTGTTGCTGCCATTTTATCGCCATCAAGTCGTCAGTGCGAGTAAATCAGGTCAATGACCTTTTAATTATGCTCTGAACGGAATCATGGGCAGCATTTACTTATATGACCCAATGCAAACAACCTTCCCTGATCATGGTGCGAAAATTTTTTATAAATCCAACCAACACAAAATGTCAACAGACATGGTCACACATAACACAACCTGCTCACTGAACTTTGTGGATATTATAAAAAAAAATGTCCATGCACTTAAAAAAAAAAATCAAAATTACACCCATTACAAGCAAGACGGGAAACAATTCAAAACACTCTCCACACTTATCCAAGTTTGGCGCATTTTAGCTGCTTGACATTTCTGATCGACTACAAAACTTTAAGGAGGTTGTCAAGGAAGGAAACAAGGTAGAAGTGAAACTTTCCGTGTTTTTTTCTGACCTAACATATATTCCGCTCTACCCCGGTATTGAGCACTATATAACGGATAAACCACAGTAACCTTGACTATATATATATATATATATATATATATATATATATATATATATATATATATTAGGGCTGTAACTAACGATTAATTTGATAATCGATTAATCTGTCGATTATTACTTCGATTGATCGATTAATACTCGGATAAAAGAGACAAACTACATTTCTATCCTTTCTAGTATTTTATTGGAAAAAAACAGCATACTGGCACCATACTTATTTTGATTATTGTTTCTTAGCTGTTTGTACATGTTGCAGTTTATAAATAAAGGTTTATAAAGAAATAAAAAAATTAAATAATAATGCCTCTGCGCATGCGTATAGCATAGATCCAACGAATCGATGACTAAATTAATCGCCAACTATTTTTATAATCGATTCTAATCGATTAGTTGTTGCAGCCCTAATATATATATATATATGTATGTATATATATATATATATATATATATATATATATATATATATATATATATATATGTGTATATATATATACTGTATATATATATATATATTTATATATATATATACACCATATATATATATGATATATGTATATATATGATATATATATATTTATATATCATATATATATGATATATATCTATATATCATATATATATATATATATATATATATATATATATACAGTACAGGCCAAAAGTTTGAACACACCTTCCCATTCAATGGGTTTTCTGTATTTCCATGACTATTTACATAGTAGATTGTCACTGAAGGCATCACAACTATGAATGAACACATGTGGAGTTATGTACTTAACAAAAAAAGGTGAAATAACTGAAAACATGTTTTATATTCTAGTTTCTTCAAAATAGCCACCCTTTGCTCCGATTACTGTTTTGCACGCTCTTGGCATTCTCTCGATGAGCTTCGAGAGGTAGTCACCTGAAAGGGTTTTTACTTCACAGGTGTCATAGTTTTGATGCCTTCAGTGACAATCTACAATGGAAATAGTCATGAAAATAAAGAAAATGCATTGAAATGAGAACGTTGTCCAAACTTTTGGCTATATATATATATATATATATATATATATATATATATATATATATATATATATATATATATATATATATATACTTTACATAGAGTCAGCTTTTTTTTTAGCCCAATATGGCCCCCAAGTCAAAAAGTTTGGACACTCCTGGTCCAAACCTTGCATTTAAAGACAATTTTGGCTCAGGTATTTACAAAAGTTTTCTGTCATAATGTACTGTGTCTCTAATTGTTCCTGTTTTGGGTTACAAAAAAAACAAAACTAGACTCACCGAGCACAGGTGCAAGCCATGTGACAAGCCTTTAATGAAGCCCACGGTGCAGTCTACTGAAACGTGGAGTCTGGACCCTACGGTACATTTTAACTCACAACTAGACAGTTTTGTATTGCGCCAGATGTTGCAAGAAAGTCAGACGAGTGCTAACGACTGCCACTTGCTCGTTGTAGTCTGTAGAGAAATGTGGCTATGGTAGGAATCCATCCATTTTCTACCGCTTGTCCCTTTCGGGGTGCAATCGTGTTGCCTTAAATGGGACCTATGATGAATTTAATCTTTTCTGACTTCTAATGTTGTCATGATGATGTATGCCCATGTTAAACAATGTCAAAATATCAAATCATGTGTTTGGCTGTTTTTGACGCCTCTCTTCGCAGGGTTTTGCAGTCTGGCTAAGATGTGACGTCAACGTACTTATTTGGACATTACATTAAGCTCCTCCCACTCTGCTTCAGGCTATGACAAAACTAGAGGTCGATGATGTTTTTTTCAGGGCTGATACCGATTATTATTTGGATTTTCATTTGCAGTAAAGACAGTTATTGAAACATGAATAGTGTACGTTAGTAAACAGCTGGTCAAGGCTTGAAGTTGTTTTTTTTAACACTATTTTTTTTAGTAAACGTCGGACCAGTAGCCACTTAGACTACGTATCAAGTTTTTTCGAAATCATATTTTTTCCAATTGATTATGTTGACACTGCAAGTAAAATGTGATCTTAATCAGATTCCAGTCTAAACGCGTACAGGCCCCAATGTGGCCCCAATGTGGCCTCGACGTCACTTGCATGCGCAGTTCGATAAAGTAAAAAAAACAACAAATAAGTTGACCAGATTCCGTTAATAAACAAGGAAGTCACTACTACTACTACTACAAAATAAAATAAAAGTCGACACACCTTAAAAATGAGTTTTTTTACATAATTTCTTTTTAAAGTAATATAATGTATGAATAAAAATATATTGTGTAATATGAATGGGAGGGTTCTATTTTTTATGGCTGTTAAAGGGGAATTGTGCCTATCGTTCACAATCATTATGGAAGACATGACAGATGGATTTTATTTTTTATACATTCTAACTTGTAAATAAACGTAAATAAAAGTCTGCATTTATTTATTATTTATAATGCAAAAAAAACATCTGTCGTCATGTCCCTCATAATGAATGTGAACGATAGGCGAAATCCAAATTTTTCCAGTTTATTGTTTACACTGCAAGTAAAATGTGACCTTAATCAGACTCCAGTCTAAATGCGTACAGGCCCCAATGTGGCCCCAATGTGGCCTCGACGTCACTTGCATGCGCAGTTTGAAAAAGTGAAAAAAATAAATAAATAAAAAAGAAGTTGACCGGATTCCGTAAATGAACAAGTAAGTCATTACAACTACTACTACAAAATAAAATAAAAGTCGACACACCTTAAAAAATGTCTGTTTTTTTACGTTAAAAACGTAAAAATGTATGAATAAAAATGTATTGTGTTATATAAATGGGAGGGTTTTATTTTTTATGGCTGTTAAAGGTGAACTGCACTTTTTTTTGGAATGTTGCCTATCGTTTACAATCATTATGGAAGACATGACAGATGGATTTAATGGTTTATACATTCTAACTTGTACATAAACGTAAATAAAAGTAGCAAGGCAGCAACGCACTAAAATTAGCTTGACATCAAATAGGAACAATAACAACAAATCAATGAATGAAGTGACAAACTTGCCATCCAAACAATACACCGTTTGTTGACAAGAAGATATGACGAAAAACATTCAATCTTTTTATAAACCAGAGGTAATATAAATGGGAGGGTTCTATTTTTTATGGCTGTTAAAGGGGAACTGCACTTTCTGGGGGGAATTTTGCGTTCACAATCATTATGGAAGACTTGACCGATGGATTTTATTTTTTATACATTCTAACTTGTAAATATACAAAAAAAATGTGCATTTATTTAATATTTATAATGCAAAAAAAACTGTCGTCATGTCCCTCATAATGAATGTGAACGATAGGCGAAATCCAATTTTTTCCAGTTTATTGTTTACACTGCATGTAAAATGTGACCTTAATCCGATTCCAGTGTAAACGCGTACAGGCCCCAATGTGGCCCCAATGTGGCCTCGACGTCACTTGCATGCGCAGTTCGATAAAGTAAAAAAACAAACAAATAAGTTGACCAGATTCCGTTAATAAACAAGGAAGTCACTACTACTACTACTACAAAATAAAATAAAAGTCGACACACCTTAAAAATGTCAGTTTTTTTACGTGATTTTTTTTAAAAGTAATATAATGTATGATTAAAAATATATTGTGTAATATGAATGGGAGGGTTCTATTTTTTATGGCTGTTAAAGGGGAATTGTGCCTATCGTTCACAATCATTATGGAAGACATGACAGATGGATTTTATTTTTTATACATTCTAACTTGTAAATAAACGTAAATAAAAGTCTGCATTTATTTATTATTTATAATGCAAAAAAAACATCTGTCGTCATGTCCCTCATAATGAATGTGAACGATAGGCAAAATCCAAATTTTTCCAGTTTATTGTTTACACTGCAAGTAAAATGTGACCTTAATCAGACTCCAGTCTAAATGCGTACAGGCCCCAATGTGGCCCCAATGTGGCCCCAATGTGGCCTCGACGTCACTTGCATGCGCAGTTTGAAAAAGTGAAAAAAATAAATAAATAAAAAAGAAGTTGACCGGATTCCGTAAATGAACAAGTAAGTCATTACAACTACTACTACAAAATAAAATAAAAGTCGACACACCTTAAAAAATGTCTGTTTTTTTACGTTAAAAACGTAAAAATGTATGATAAAAATATATTGTGTTATATAAATGGGAGGGTTTTATTTTTTATGGCTGTTAAAGGTGAACTGCACTTTTTTTTGGAATGTTGCCTATCGTTTACAATCATTATGGAAGACATGACAGATGGATTTAATGGTTTATACATTCTAACTTGTACATAAACGTAAATAAAAGTAGCAAGGCAGCAACGCACTAAAATTAGCTTGACATCAAATAGGAACAATAACAACAAATCAATGAATGAAGTGACAAACTTGCCATCCAAACAATACACCGTTTGTTGACAAGAAGATATGACGAAAAACATTCAATCTTTTTATAAACCAGAGGTAATATAAATGGGAGGGTTCTATTTTTTATGGCTGTTAAAGGGGAACTGCACTTTTTTGGGGGAATTTTGCCTGTCGTTCACAATCATTATGGAAGACATGACAGATGGATTTTATTTTTTATACATTCTAGCATGTAAATAAACAAATACAAATCTGCATTTATTTAATATTTATAATGCAAAAAAAAAACATCTGTCGTCATGTCCCTCATAATGAATGTGAACGATAGGCGAAATCCAATTTTTTCCAGTTTATTGTTTACACGGCAAGTAAAATGTGACCTTAATCAGACTCCAGTCTAAACGCGCACAGGCCCCAATGTGGCCCCAATGTGGCCTCGACGTCACTTGCATGCGCAGTTTGAAAAAGTAAAAAAAATAAAAAAAATAAAAAAGAAGTTGACCGGATTCCGTAAATGAACAAGTAAGTCATTACAACTACTACTACAAAATAAAATAAAAGTCGACTCACCTTAAAAAATGTCTGTTTTTTTACGTTAAAAACGTAAAAATGTATGAATAAAAATATATCGTGTAGTATAAATGGGAGGGTTTTATTTTTTATGGCTGTTAAAGGTGAACTGCACTTTTTTGGGGGAATTTTGCCTGTCGTTCACAATCATTATGGAAGACATGACAGATGGATTTTATTTTTTATACATTCTAACTTGTAAATAAACAAATAAAAGTCTGCATTTATTTAATATTTATAATGCAAAAAAAACTGTCGTCATGTCCCTCATAATGAATGTGAACGATAGGCGAAATCCAATTTTTTCCAGTTTATTGTTTACACTGCAAGTAAAATGTGACCTTAATCAGACTCCATTCTAAACGCGTACAGGCCCCAATGTGGCCCCAATGTGGCCCCAATGTGGTCTCAACGTCACTTGCATGCGCAGTTCGAAAAAAAATAAAAATAAAAAAAAGAACTTGACCAGATTCCGTAAATGAACAAGAAAGTCACAGAATATTAATAACAGAAAGAAACAACACTTTTGTGTGAATGAGTGTGAATGAGTGTAAATGGGGTGGGGGGGTTGGGTTGGTGCACTAATTGTAAGTGTATCTTGTGTTTGTTTTTTTGTTGATTTAAAAAAAATAAAATAAAAAACAACAAAAAAACGATACCGATAATAAAAAAAACGATACCGACAATTTCCGATATTACATTTTAACGCATTTATCGGACGATGATATCGGCAGGCCGATATTATCGGACATCTCTACTCCTAAAAGCAACCTTTTCTTTTTAATCAATCAATCATTCAAACCTTATTTCTAAAGCGCTTTACATACAAAACCCAAAACCAGTGAAATTGGCACGTTGTGTAAATCGTAAATAAAAACAGATAACAATCCATCCATCCATTTCCTACCGCTTATTCCCTTCGGGGTCGCGGTGGGCGCTGGAGACTATCTCAGCTACAATCGGGCGGAAGGCGGGGTACACCCTGGACAAGTCGCCACCTCATCACAGGGCCAACACAGATAGACAGACAACATTCACACTCACAATACAATGATTCGCTAATCCTTTTCAACCCAGAAAACCACTGTCAGTAACTACAGTTGGTCACTACATCTGTACGTGCAAAGTTAAAACTCTACTATGCAAAGCCAAAGCCATTTTATCAACAACACCCAGAAACGCCGCCGGCTTCGCTGGGCCCCGAGCTCATCTGAGATGGACCGATGCAAAGTGTAGAAGTGTTCTGTGGTCTGACGAGTCCACATTTCAAATTGTTTTTCGGAAACTGTGGACGTCTTGTCCTCCGGAACAAAGAGGAAAAGAACCATCCGGATTGTTATAGGCGCAAAGTTGAAAAGCCAGCATCTGTGATGGTATGGGGGTGTATTAGTGCCCAAAGCATGGGTAACAAAAAAAAGTTTGAACATTAAATATCTTGTCAATTGTCGGAGGCAGATATTTACATATATCCGTATTTAAGTGTTACTTCTTTACTTTCATAATCATATTACAAAACAGCTAGTGTTTTTCTTCCAATTGTGGTCTTTTGGTTGTCTGCAAATACTGTGTGCTAACCTTGACTTTGGAATGTAAGGAGGAGAGATACTCCTTCTCCTTATCTCTTCTTGTGTCCAGCTGCGGAGGACAATGGGCATGTGTTTGGGCTGGAAAGACAAGACAGCGAGGGTGGGAGGGAGAGAGACTTTATAGAATAGAAGGTTTCCATATTTTAGATCAGACCATCTTAGCTGCGCGATTGAATGTTCTATGCTGGACTGGTCTCATTATATTTTCAAAGCTTTGGAGATAAAATTACAAAATGCCTATTCTGTCTCTGGTGGTTCTTCTACTCAGCTGTACTGTCATAAAGAGCTTGGGAGCGACCAGCCGCTTTAATTCCCGGGGAGGAACAACTGGTCCAAACGCAACACTATTCAATTGAATATAAGTTGAAAAGGATTAGCAAATAATTGTATTCTATTTTTATTTACGAATTACACAACGTGACAACTTCACTGGTTTTGGGTTTTGTGTAAAACTGTCAAAAATTCCATCTCATGTCTTCTGTTTTTTTACATGAACTTGAAGCATTCCTCTCTTTTTAGGGATGTGTGTGTGTGCTTTTGGCATTTGCGGCATTTCTCTTTTCGATGTATTTTATGTGAATGCAGCATTTTTATTAGTATTTTCCTGTCAGGTGTGCTGGCTTCGTATGGTTGACTACTGCCAGTGTAAAACATGTTGTGGAGATGGCAGTGGTTGTACAGTAAATGTGCTTGTTTACATAAATCTATCACTCGCTCCCAGCCTTCATGCTACACTGCAGTTTGTTTGTCTCCGAACATGCGCTCGTTGTGGTGTGCTTGTTGCCACGGTAACGGGTGTTTTCACAATGAGAATGTGCAGCCAGCAATAATGCTGCGCTTTGGTTCAACAGAGATAACCCAGGCTTTAATAACGCGCACATGGCAACTGATTAGTTGAAATTGGCTCCAGTTATACTGTAGTTTAAGGATATACTGGTTATACTGTAGTTTAAGGATATACTGGTTATACTGTAGTTCAGGTTATACTGTAGTTTAAGGATATTCAACTAAGTTGCTTTAGGGGCCACATTTCCAGAAAGCTAAGGACCGGTACTTGTCTGACCTGTAAGTCTTTATTTTGTCGGAGTTACAGGAGCGTTCTGCTGTTTTTAAGGACCTTTTGCAAAAAAAAAAAAAAAGATGTCTCCTACAAGTTTTTTGACAGCAGTCACATAACCCAAATGATGACAAAAAGACAGGACCTAAAATGAAACCTTGAGGAACACCAGCAGTATAACTAAATAAGTCGAACAAATGACTACTGACTGCGTCGGAAGTCAACAACTTACAGCAACACCTTAGTTACACACTGTAAATCACATTCCCAAAAAACAAAATGTAACCGAGGACTTAAAGCATACTTGCCAACCTTGAGACCTCCGATTTCGGGAGGTGGGGGGGGCGATATTATCGGACATCCCTACACGCAACCATAACTCAAAATGCCGGACATTTGAGGCATTTAAGAAACTCCGCCCTGACAGCTCCGCAAAAGAGGACATGTCCGGTGAAAAGAGGACGTATGGTCAGTCTATCATAAACTAGTCTATCCGGTTTCACCGGACATGTCCTCTTTTCCTAGCAGCTAACGGGCTAGGATAGACTGACCATACGTCCTCTTTTCACCTGACATGTCCTCTTTTGCGGAGCTGTCAGGGCGGAGTTTCTTAAATGCCTCAAATGTCCGGCATTTTGAGTATTGTTTCCACAACGTGCGGTACGCTACTTAATATGTCCGAGTGGAAACTCGCTCGGTACACCGCCGCACCGAACCGAAACCCCCGTACCGAAACGGTTCAATACAACGTACCGTTACAACCCTACTTAGCACACAATTTTAGTGTTTGCACGCTTTAGCGCCTGGTATTTGGATCTTACTAGATCAGCCCCTTAGTTTCTGTCTTTACGAATAATTCCCAATGTTTTTCCACCTCTTCCAATAACTATGGCAACCAGCCACAAAGTGTGTTGTAAAAAAACAACAACATACCGATACCGATAATTTCCGATATTACATTTTAACGCATTTATCGGCCACATCTCTAGTCTGCATATGTGCATAATCCACAAGTAGTCCCAGTATTTGGTGTTCTAAATTCACACTTCAAACACGGATTTAAAAATATAGAAGTTAGAAATAAACAAGGCCCACCTGTGTCACGTCTTCCAATACAATTGACATATATTTCAGTATGTGGCTTCGAGTTCTATCGTGCTAAAGGCAGCTGCTGCACCTGCCTCATATAAGTCACGTAGACTTTGGCCGGAGGACGTAACCACTTACCTGCACTGGACCAGTGATTCACTGAATAATTCAACCCGGTCAGGGTGGTTTAAACATTGATGGCTGAGTAGGAGTTCCTCTCGGCATGTCCCTGGGGACAAGCAGTAGTTGAGCACCCACTCTAATTGCTAACTCTTGTCCAATATAAGTCTTTCATTAAAGTGCTTGAATCTTCTCGGAGCGAACCTTTTGTAGAGTGACAAATAAAGTGGTCCTCCGAAGGCCCACTCTCACAGCTCTGTGGAACTCACTTGGAGACATGTTGCACTTGACTGTGATGAACCAAATTAACTGAGCCGGTTGTGTGCTTTGAGTCACACTACTGTCTTTACTGCGCCGTTTATGAAAGGCAACTTATCAAAGTTTGTGTCCGCTTCAGCCTATTTGCTACCTTGAGGACGCGAATGACCGTACATATCTTTATAGTGCATCACTATAACTTCTCTCCTTTGCCAAGCCCCCACAAAGCATACTTGCCAACCTTGAGACCTCCGATTTCGGGAGGTGGGGCGTGGTTGGGGGCGGGGGCGTGGTTGGGAGCGTGGTTAAGAGGGGAGGAGTATATTTACAGCTAGAATATATATTTTTTATTATATATATATATATATATATATATATATATATATATATATATAAGAAATACTTGAATTTCAGTGTTCATTTATTTACACATATACACACACATAACACTCATCTACTCATTGTTGAGTTAAGGGTTGAATTGTCCATCCTTGTTCTATTCTCTGTCACTATTTTTCTAACCATGCTGAACACCCTCTCTGATGATGCATTGCTGTGTGGCACGCACAAAAGTGCTTACATCAAATGCGCTAGAGCAGGGGCGTCAAACTCAAATACAGAGTGGGCCAAAATTTAAAACTGAACAAAGCCGCGGGCCAATGTTGAACAAATTAACCTTTTAATAGGGACCCAAACAAGTTTTGCATTAAATATTGAACAAGCAAGGCTTATGTAACTTTATAGTGACATGCAAAATCGAGTTTCAAATAATAATAATAATAATCATTAAAAAATATCAATGGCATATCAAATACAATTTAAATAAAAATTGAATGCCTCTTTTCTATTTGCAGCCTTCTGAGGTAAATATCAACATTAACTTTTTCCACAGGCTAATAAATTTGAAAATAAAATAATGAATAAACCGACCATTCAGGACTTTAAACTGCTCAGTTTGCAACACACTGATCTAATCTGATGTGCCCAAGCCAGATACCTGCCATCTTTTCTTGGATGCTAGTTCATTAATGCCGGGGCTCAGGCTTTGAGCTGAGGCAACCTTCATTATCAAACGAAGGTGTTCATTAGTCATTATTTCTCGTATTCCACAGTCTTGGGGGCGTGCCTTACAGGCACTGCTTTTAACGTCCTCTACGAGCTGACGTCACGTCCGCTTTTCATCCCTTCTAACAACGTGCCCGCCCAGTCACAAGATATGAGCGGCTTCTGTACGCACACACACACGTAAATGCAACGCATACTTCATCAACAGCGATACAGTTTACACTGAGAGTGGCCGTATAAGCAACTTTAACATTGTTAGAAATATACGCCACACTGTGAATCCACACCAAACAAGAATGACAAACACTTTTTGGAAGAACATCCGCACAGTAACACAACATAAACACAACAGCACAAATACCCAGAACCCTTTGCAGCACTAACTCTTCCGGGACGCTACAATATACACCCCACACACACACACCTTGTAGAACCACTGCTTTAGGGGCTCCGTAATTATCCATACATGTGATTGAAAAAACCCCATTTTAGAATAGAATCCATAATGAAAGGAGGCACTGACAGGATTTTCAATCGGGGATTTTGATGGCTAACATATCTCGTTACTTAAACATCTCCTATTCAAAGTAGTGTGAAATAGGATGAATAAAACTTTTTCTTTTTTTACGACCGATCATGCATGGACCTCGCATCTATTATCCTCCGGGACTATCTCTGCTTTTATGCTCGGCAGGGGTTTTTGGACTGGCAAATATTTTTGCATTGTTTACTAGCTGGGGTCGGCCGAGTACAGAGCTTCCTCCCGCTATTACCTGCGATGTGTCACGGCGAAAAGCGGAGTCATTTTTAGCGGAGTGGTACTTGCGGGAACAAACCTGATTGATCACGACGCAGACAGAAGTGCCATGAAGAGCCCTCGCACCGGCCCCCACCTCCTAAAAACCATTAGCGCCACAATCCCCACCTCCGCTTCGCAGGTCTGCCTATCAACACATCCACAAGCCACCCACCTGCCCACCCACCCTCCACCTCAATGCACTTTTGACCTTGCTGATGTACTGGCAGCCTGTTTGCATGTTTGCTGTGCATACCTTGTTGGGAGGTCTATTGATTACCATTGTTTTTGCAATCAATGTCCTTTAGTGTCCACTTTATTATATGGGCTGACGTATGGTTTAGCTCCAGAACTTCTTAGTGTGACCTTTGTCCTACTTCGCTAGATAAATAGAACACATTTACGCAAAGCAGGGTTATTATTAATAAATAGAATATTTATCAATGTTGCTGAAACATTTAGTACACACCATGACTTTGTAGTCTGTGTAATGTCTTTAAAGTAAGTGTGACACCATTATTCTTAATTCATGTGACAGCTGGAGTCAGTAACAAATCAAGTACAATATTTTCCTTTTTTGTATGCACCGCTGCAGGATTATATAGCCAAGCTTTTATTTATTTTTTCCTTTTATTGAGAGAAAGATTATTTATGTATTTAATATTTGAATTATTTATGTATTTAATATTTGAATTAGAGATTATTAGAATTATTTATGTATTTAATATTTGAATTAGAGATGAATAGAGATATTTAAAATGTAATATCGGAAATTATCGGTATCGGTTTCAAAAAGTCAAATTTATGACTTTTTAAAACGCCGCTGTGTACACGGACGTAGGGAGAAGTACAGAGCGCCAATAAACCTTAAAGGCACTGCCTTTGCGTGCCGGCCTAGTCACATAATATCTACGACTTTTCACACACACAAGTGAATGCAAGGCATACTTGGTCAACAGCCATACAGGTCACACTGAGGGTGGCCGTATAGACAACTTTAACACTGTTACAAATATGCGCCACACTGTGAACCCACACCAAACAAGAATGACAAACACATTTCGGGAGAACATCCGCACCGTAACACAACATAAACACAACAGAACAAATACCCAGAACCCCTTGCAGCACTAACTCTTCCGGGACGCTACAATACACCCCCCACCCCCCCACCCCCACTACTCACCCCCCCTCCTCAACCTGTCTCAAATTCCAAGCTGCTGTTTTGAGGCATGTTAAAATAAAATAATGCACTTTGTGACTTCAATAATAAATATGGCAGTGCCATGTTGGCATTTTTTTTTTCCATAACTTGAGTTGATTTATTTTGGAAAATCTTGTTACATTGTTTAATGCATCCACAACAAAATTAGGAATCATAATATGTTAACTCCACGACTGTATATATATAGGTATCGGTTGATATCGGAATCGGTAATTAAAAGTTGGACAGTATCGGAATATCAGATATCGGCAAAAAAGCCGGACATCTCTAATTTGAATGCTTACTATGGAATATTATTTATTTGTTCACTGTTCTGTTACAGAGAACAAGGACATTGGATACAATTACTATGGCATGAAAAGGGGTAGGATTAAATAAGCTCTGCTTCTTCCTACTCCTTTTCGGACGTGCTGTAATGAAACAACCGGAATTGTGTGATGCATCACATTGTATCGTATGCATGTTCCAAATACACTGAAACTGAACTGAAGCTCAAAAAAGGTGATTTGACTTTTACACCAAAGTAATGCTTGGCTAAAAGTGAAATATTTGTTATGTTCTCTGTTGGCTTAGATTGTCTGGACCCCAAGATGCAGAGAAGGCGGGGAAAGTGCAGACCGACAGCCATAAATGAGGGGAAAAAAACCAAAGGAGCACCAGCGCGGTCGAACTGAAAGAGTGCAGCAGGGAAGTGAAGTGCACAAAAAGCATTGGGAAAGGTATGCAGCACAACATGTGATGGTAGGTGACTGTCAGGTTCAAACACTGATGACATTTTAAAACGAGACAAGAAGCAAGGAATTAAACAGAAACAGAATTAAATTTGGCTCAATTTGAGGAGAAACGTCTGGGCTGTAGTCTTGTACAGTCTCCAGCACGCTCTGGCAAAATATTTTACTCTTTCCCTGTTTACATAACAACAGCTGTTTCTAAAGGAATGGGGGGTTTGTAAACAGCCATTGTTTTCGGTGACATTAACACAGTGGTTCTTAACCTGGGTTCGATCGAACCCTCGGGGTTCGGTGAGTCGGCCTCAGGGGTTCGGCGGAGGTCAAAACACACCCGACTCATCGTGTAAATAAAAACTTCTCCCTATCGGCGTATTACGGATACGGCAACAGCTGACTGGTTTGCAGGTGTGTAATTTGTTGTGAGTTTATGCACTGTGTTTGTTTTGTTGTTTGAACAAGGTGATGTTCATGCACGGTTCATTTTGTGCACTAGTAAAAAAACATGGTAACACTTTAGTATGGGGAACATATTCACCATTAATTAGTTGCTTATTAACATGCAAATTAGTAACATATTGGCTCTAAACTAGTCATTATTAAGTACTTATTAATGCCTTATTCGGCATGGCCTTATTATAACCCTAACCCTCTAACCCTGGCCCTAACCCTAACCAAATAACTCTAAATTAAGACTTTGTTACTTAGAATATGTTCCCCTAGTGTCCAAATAACTCTAAATTAAGTCTTTGTTACTTAGAATATGTTCCCCATACTAAAGTGTTACCAAAAACATAACTTTGTATTGAATTTGAAAAAAAAAAAAACATTTTATTTTTCACTAAAGAAGGGTTCGGTGAATGCGCATATGAAACTGGTGGGGTTCGGTACCTCCAACGAGGTTAAGAACCACTGCATTAACACAAAAGAAAAATATTCCTTGGGCTTGGACTGGTCCTGGAGCAAGCTCGGGCAGGTCTTTGCCTCATCCATGCTACTGCTCTCTGTTTTTGCCTCATAAATGTTATTTCTACCTGCACGGTCGCCTCCCATCTCTGCATGCCGGGGTCCCGCTTGCCCGTGACACACACAAATTTAAATACAATTTTTTTTTAAAAACTACAAAGGAGTAAGTACCTCACCTTACCACACATCACGACTGCTAGATTAGTGGGCGAAAAACTGGTACAATTTGTTATTAAATGCTGAACGGGACTTGTTATTTTGTAGATATGTGGGGGTTCAAACGTAGTACGATATGTCCCCAAAAAGACACCAGTTTTGATACAGAAATCGGGAAAAAAAAAAGAGATAATTTGAATTGTTCTATTGTGGATTTGGGATTAAGGATTTAGTTGCAAGCATTGCCAACGTATCACAGTCAGTGTTTGTATTCCTCTAATGCCGCATTACAGCCACAAATATGCAAAATGAAATAAAAAATGGCCAAAAATGAAGATGTGTTTATCCTACTTATTTTTGCGCCTTTATCTTCTCTTTAAGCGGGATTTCGATTCCGTGCTGTGCAGAACAGTAGAGTAAAGACCTGATCTACTAAAAGTTTACGTGCATTATAACACACACAAACTTGATAGCGCACGTTAGGGTTGTACGGTATACCACATACTTGCCAACCTTGAGAACTCCGATTTCGGGAGGGGGGGGGGGCGTGGTCGGGGTGGGGGCGTGGTTAAGAGGGGAGGAGTATATTTACAGCTATGATTCACCAAGTATATATAAGAAATACTTGACTTTCAGTGAATTCTAGCTATATATATATATATATATATATATATATATATATATATATATATATATATATATATATATATATATATATATATATATATATATTTACATATATATATATATAAATAAGAGGAATACTTGAATTTCAGTGTTCATTTATTTACAAATATACACACACATAACACTCATCTACTCATTGTTGAGTTAAGGGTTGAATTGTCCATCCTTGTTCTATTCTCTGTCACTATTTTTCTAACCATGCTGAACACCCTCTCTGATGATGCATTCTGCTTCGTCTCCTTGTTGTGTGCGCAGTTGTGCACTGCACTCTCTAAAAGCCGTAGATGTTATTGTCACATATGCATGTACAGTAGATGGCAGTATTGTCCTGTTTAAGAGTGTCACAACATTGCTGTTTACGGCAGACGAACTGCTTTACGAAAACGTGACTGCTGTTGTTGTGTGTTGTTGCTGCGCTGGGAGGACGTTAATGAAACTGCCTAACAATAAACCCACATAAGAAACCAAGAACTCGCCCTCGATCATTCTACAGTTATAACGTGATTGGGCAGGCACGCTGTTTATATTGTGGGAAAGCGGACGTGAAAACAGCCTGTCGACCCGTCACTCAGGTCCGCATGGAGCTGGAGGGGCGTGGCCTCGAGCTCCGCCTGAATTTCGGGAGATTTTCGGGAGAAAATTTGTCCCGGGAGGTTTTCGGGAGAGGCGCTGAATTTCAGGAGTCTCCTGGAAAATCCGTGAGGGTTGGCAAGTATGGTATACCAGTACTAATACAGCACCGCGATACTAATGAATCATATTCGGTACTATACCATCTCTAAAAAGTACCCCCTGTTGTCGTCACGTCTTGTCGTTGCTGGTTTGACGAGCATGTTTGGCAGCGCACACACACAGAGTACTTACAAGCAGACACAGTGTGTAGACTGAAAAGGGAGAACGGACGCATTTTGGCTTAAAAACTAACGATAAAGGTGAAGTTATAACACGACCTCAGGAAGAGGTGCTTTAAGACATGGTTAACTAGCTAGCTACTTCTAAATCACTAATCCTCGTCTCCATGGCGACAAATAAAGTAGGTTTCTTACAAGTATCATCCCTGCAGGACGAGGAATAGCTAAACATGCTTCACTACACACCGTAGCTCACCGGCGTCAAAATGTAAACAAACGCCATGGGTGGATCTACACCTGACATCCACTGTAATGATACCAAGTACAGGAGCGTATCTAGTCGATACGACTATGATCACATCGATATTTTTTAGAATCACAAAGTCTTTGTTCCTTTTTTAAAAATTCATATTATGTATATCAACTCAGGAAATATGTCATGAGGACTTTTGAATATGACCAATGTATGATCCTGTAACTACTTGGTATGGGATTGTTACCCAAATTTGTGGTATCATCCAAAACTAATGTAAAGCATCCAAACAACAGAAGAATAAGTGATTATTACATTTTAACAGAAGTGTCGATAGAACATGTTAAAAGAGAAAGTAAGCAGATATTAACAGTAAATGAACAAGTAGATTAATAATTCATTTTCTACCACTTGTCCTTAATAATTTTGACCAAATAATAGAATGATACACAATATGTTACTGCATATGTCAGCAGCTAAATTAGGAGCCTTTGTTTGCTTACTTACTAATAAAAGACAAGTTGTCTACTATGTTGACTATTTTATTTAAGGACAAACTTGCAATAAGAAACATATGTTTAATGCACCCTAAGACTTTTTGTTAAAATAAAGCCAATAATGACATTTTTTGTGGTCCCCCTTATTTAGAAAAGTATCGAAATACATTTTGGTACCGGTACCAGTGCCAAAATATTGGTATAGAGACAACACTACTGCCACATCATTTTATGTGGCCCTCTGATCGCAGCCATAATTGCCATACGGTCCTCAGTAAGAACAAGTTTGACATCCCTGATATAAATGACAAAAAACTTTTCTTGGGTCTAGAACAGGCCTGGGCAATTATTTTGACTCAGGGGGGCCAAATTCAGAGAAAAAAATGTGCCTGGGGGCCGGTATATCTGATTTTTAGGAACATTAATACAGAAACTCACAATAATGTCTGATTGAATGTTAAAAACTTTATGACAGACAGCCTTAATTTTTTTTTTAAATGCACTGTAGCACCTTGAGGTTGTTTGCTCAATGTAAAGTGATTTTACAAATAAAATCTATTATTATTATTATCGTTAAAAAACGGAATTCGACATTTTTTTTTACTGACTGAGACACCCAGAATGTACATGAAAATAAAGAATGTGGGATTTACAATATTAAGTATGAAGGATAAAACACTGAATATTGACAACATATGAACGTCACACCCCATCTCGATCCACATATTTTACAATCAAGCAAAACACAACAAAAATGCAACAAACACAGTGAAATATAAATATGAAGGGTAAAAAAAACCCACCTACAATCTGATATATCACTAAGCTTTAGAACTTTGTTGTAAAAATCTTCTTCTGTGTCGGTCCCTGACACCCGCATTTCAGGCTGGCCGCTCTGGAAACACTCTGTGGAAACGCTCCCCACCCACACTGCTTGGTGCCTCGTCTGAGCTGCTGTGACTTACATTACCATAGTAACTAATTAGATTACCATAGTAACTAGTATAGCATGTAAAAGCGCAGATTCCAACCATTGAAATACTTAGTATAGTTGAAGACTTACGGTCATTAGAAAACAACACTGCACATCATAATGGCAGCTACACTTTCCATCTTAAAGATCTAAAAAAATGATTTGAGAATGTCTGGCGGGCCAGATTGAAAAGATGTTAACCATGTGGCACCCGGGCCTTAATTTGCCCAGGTCTGGTCTAGAACATTCCAATAGACACTCGCAGTTAACGCCATTGTCTCCCAGAGGGCAACTTCAGCGCGGTAAAAAAATGGGTTCCGTTAGATGCACTGCAGGACTGCTTCTAAAATGCCCATAAAAAGTGGCACATGTCTGCTGCATGTTCCAAACATAGCAAAACGCCAAAGGTCGGAGCTTGATGACATGAACATGCAGTAAATGTCTCCCACGTAAAAACTTCATTTAAAGTACGCAAGTAATCAATTGCATATGCAGTCTTAGCACTAGGGGTGTAACGGTACACAAAAATTTCGGTTTGGTACGTACCTCGGTTTAGAGGTCACGGTTCGGTTCATTTTCGGTACAGTAAGAAAACAACAAAATATAAATTTTTGGGTTATTTATAGAGATGTCCGATAATATCGGCCTGCCAATATTATCGGCCGATAAATGCGTTAAAATGTAATATCGGAAATGATCGGTATCATTTTTTTTTATTATCGGTATCGTTTTTTATTTTTATTTTTTTTATTTTTATTAAATCAAAATAAAAAACACAAGATACACTTACAATTAGTGCACCAACCCAAAAAACCTTCCTCCCCCATTTACACTCATTCACACAAAAGGGTTGTTTCTTTCTGTTATTAATATTCTGGTTCCTACATTATATATCAATATATATCAATACAGTCTGCAAGGGATACAGTCCGTAAGCACACATGATTGTGCGTGCTGCTGGTCCACTAATAGTACTAACCTTTAACAGTTAATTTTACTCATTTTCATTAATTACTAGTTTCTATGTAACTGTTTTTATATTGTTTTACTTTCTTTTTTTATTCAAGAAAATGTTTTTAATTAATTTATCTTATTTTATAATTTTTTTTAAAAAGTACCTTATCTTCACCATAGCTGGTTGTCCAGGCATAATAATGTGTTAATTCCACGACTGCATATATCGGTTGATATCGGTATCGGTTGGTATCGGTATCGGTAATTGAAGAGTTGGACAATATCGGAATATCGGATATCGGCAAAAAGCCATTATCGGACATCCCTAGTTATTTATTTACCAAATTTGCAAAATCTTCCACCAAAAATATTTTTCTTAGTGGAATATTTGATGTGAAGTAATGGGAACCTTGGATAGGTCAATAATTCATAATAACATTGATTTTGATTCAATATTATGTTTTGAGCAATGACAGTTTGAAAGAAAGAAAAAAACAGTTTTGTTTTATTAATCAACATTGCAACTTTTTCTAAATTACATTTAACCTTTAAGCTTTTTTATTTCATTTTTGTTATGTTTTTGTTTATTTTAATAGTATTTTTAGAATGGGCCGTGGGCCTTTAAAACATTAGCTGTGTGGCCTCCGGGGCACACTTTTGACACCCCTGCTATAGATAATAAAAAATTATATCTGATAAATCTATGGATAAAAAGCAGAGCCTGGCGACGCATGCGCGTTTATCATAACTCTCTCTCTCTCTCTGCCCCTCCCTCAAGAATGCTGCTGGGCGCACAATTTGTTTTGTTTTTAACCCCTTCTTAACCCGAACGTACATTGTTAATACACGCAACTAGGGATGTCCGATAATGGCTTTTTGCCGATATCCGATATTGTCCAACTCTTTAATTACCGATACTGATATCAACCGATACCGACATCAACTGATATATACAGTCGTGGAATTAACACATTATTATGCCTAATTTGGACAACCAGGTATGGTGAAGATAAGGTACTTTTTTTTTTTTTTTTTAATAAAACAAGATAAATAAATTAAAAACATTTTCTTGAATAAAAAAGAAAAGTAAAACAATACAAAAACAGTTACATAGAAACTAGAGATTAATGAAAATGTGAGTCAAATTAACTGTTAAAGGTTAGTACTATTAGTGGACCAGCAGCACACACAATCATGTGTGCTTACGGACTGTATCCCTTGCAGACTGTATTGATATATATTGATATATAATGTAGGAACCAGAATATTAATAACAGAAAGAAACAACCCTTTTGTGTGAATGAGTGTAAATGGGGGAGGAAGGTTTTTTGGGTTGGTGCACTAATTGTAAGTGTATCTCGTGTTTTTTATGTTGATTTAATTTAAAAA
>NC_084575.2:22718066-22780566 GCF_033978685.3 Nerophis lumbriciformis
TTTTTGCACACTCTTGGCATTCTTTTGATGAGCTTCAAGCACACCTGTGAAGTAAAAAACATTTCAGGTGACTACCTTTTGAAGCTCATCGAGAGAATGCCAAGAGTGTGCAAAAAAGTAATCAGCGTAAAGGGTGGCTATTTAGAAGAAACTAGAATATAAAACATGTTTTCCGTTATTTCACCTTTTTTTTTGTTAAGTACATAACTCCACATGTGTTCATTCCACTATACATTATATCTTCATATTTTTGTTTTGATGCACCTCCTACACATTTAATATCATTTATTTGTTACCAACTAACAAGCTTCAACATGATAATATATCAGTATATATCCTATACTGTACATATATTATGTAAATATTACGTGTATATGTTATATTTTATATTGCTTTTAGTCTATTTTATACCTGCATTGTCCTTTCCATCTTTTCCATCATTTGTAACCGAGCTACTGTGTGGAACAATTTCCCTTGTGGATCATTAAATTTGTCTAAGTCTAAGTCTAAGATCTCATCGACTTCAAGATAATAGAATATATAAGTGTATAAATATACTGTATATGTATGTATGTATATATATATATATATATATATAAATATATATATATATATATATATATATAAATATATATATATAAATATATATATATATATATATATATATATATATATATTTATATATATATGTATATATACATATATATGTGTGTGTACATATTATATTAATATAATGGGTATATCATTAATATAACTGGATATTAAGAGTGGGCAGCACGATGGACCTTCGTATTGTTACAATACGAAGGTCCTGGGATCGATCCCTGGGCCCTGGGTCTTTCTGTGTGGAGTTTGCATGTTCTCCCCGTGACTGCGTGGGTTCCCTCCGGGTAATCCGGCTTCCTCCCACCTCCAAAGACATGCACCTGGGGATAGGTTGATTGGCAACACTAAATTGGCCCTAGTGTGTGAATGTTGTCTGTCTATCTGTGTTGGCTCCGCGATGAGGTGGCGACTTGTCCAGGGTGTACCCCGTTTTTCGCCCGAGTGCAGCTGGGATAGGCTCCAGCACTCCCCGCAACCCCCGAAAGGGACAAGCAATAGAAAATGGATGGATGGATATTATCTACCTTGTTTACTTCCATGACAACCTCAAAAATGTTTAATCAATCAGAAATATCAAGCAGCTCAAATGTGCCAAATATAGATAAGTGTGGAGAGTGTTTTGCATTTGTCCCATCATGCTTTGTAATTGATTTAAATGGGTGTAATTTGGTATGGACATTTTTTTTTATAATGTCCACAAAGTTTAGAGAGCACGTTGTGTTGTGTGTGGCCATGTCTGTTGGCATTTTGTGACGGTCGGATAATTTTTTTGCACCATGACTAGGGAAGGTTGTTTGCATTGGGTCATATAGGTATACGCTGCCCTGATCAGAGCACAATTAAAAGTCATTGACTCACGTTGTCCACTAGATAGGGGACAGAAAAACAGCATCAACGTTGTCAAACTATTGAAATGGATGCAATCTCTCTGTGGGTATGATTCCTTATTATTTCATGACGTTGGCGGGCCGTGGTTTGGATACCACTGTTCGTATAGTGAAGCAGAGTTCCCCATGAGACATGAATTCTTAGTTCTAGCCTCAACCAAAGTCCCTATTTTCGTAAAAACTGCACACTTTGACTTTGGCACGTGTAGTATATGCAATAACCATTATTTATTTGGTTTGAGCCTAGAAGAGTGAATACTAGCTTCTGTGGTTTTAATGTGCAGTTTGGATATTATGGTCCACGTGGTGGAATACAGAGAAAAATACAGTACTGAATGTACACACGTTTGCTTTTGTGAAAAACCGCCCGGGAAACAGAATAAACGTGGCGCGACCTGTGCACTCACACATAAATATGTTTGCAGAGAGGTAGCAGATCCTGTACCAGCCCCAGCCTTTGCAGCTGGACAGCCTGAGGAACAAACACTGTTTGTGCCCACTGGGAACAAAGCTGAAGACAACTGGGTTGTAATATCAGCACATCCGTCGTGAATCTTTGAAAATGATTATGCAATGCGATGGAACTGCATAAAGACCCTCCCAGGGTGCCAGGAGTCATAAAGATTTTGGGGGTGATGAATGTTGACCTGTGGGAGAAATTGGCGAAGAGAAGGGCAGAACAATAGAAAGCAGTACACAGGATGATGTATGATGTTTCAGGCAAAACTGATATAATATCATTGCTGAAATGAAATATGTGCGCTCACCGTAGCTTGGTACGATCCAACATCCTGGGATCGTACCAAAATAGACAGCCCTGGCGTCCTTTTTTTCCACCCAATAATAGCACAGATTTATGGTTCTTCCACAATGTTCATTTTGCCTGCAACCTTCTTAAAGTAACAGAAGAACAGGAGTGCTGAGAGGGTGCAGCTACGAGGATATAAATCAGTCTCTCCAGGATGTCGCTGGCTTTTCTTTTTGTGATTGTTATGCACTAAAATGCCTGAATGCAAGTCAGCTTGTCCAGAAAGTTGCAATGTTTTGAGGCTTTTTTTCTTCTGAATTTTATATCAATGTCTTGAGACCTTAACATTAAAAAAGCACTGGTTTTCAATATGGCTGAAAATTATCACATTATGTTTTTTTATATTGGTCAATAATTATTGAAATTTTTTATGACCAATGGAAAATAGGGACTAGGAGGAAATATATATTAAATATATTGAATAAGCGGTAGGAAATGGATGGATGGATGGATATTGAATGTATGTTGATTCTCCATGCAGAGTATTCACAGCGAGACAGCAAGATGGCGCGACCAAACTTGATGGTTGATACTGTTACCCGATTGGCTGTAAAAAAAATAAAAATAAAATAAAAAGATATACATACATACGTACATTAATATATATACATACATATATATATATATATATATATATATATACACACATATATATATATACACACACATACATACATATACACACATACATATATATACATATATACATATATATATACATACATACATATACATATATACATACATATATACTAGGGCTGCAACTAACAACTAATTTGATATTTGATTAATCTGTCGATTATTACTTCGATTAATCGAGTAATAATCGGATAAAAGAGACAAACTACATTTCTATCCTTTCCAGTATTTTATTGAAAAAAAACCCCAGCATACTGGCACCATACTTATTTTGATTATTGTTTCTTAGCTGTTTGTAAATGTTGCAGTTTATAAATAAAGGTTTATAAAAAAATTCAAAAAAGTAGCCTCTGCGCATGCGCATAGCATAGATCCAACGAATCGATGACTAAATTACTCGCCAACTATCTTTATAATCGATTAGTTGTTGCAGCCCTAATATATACAATATTATTCGGACTATAAGTCGCATTTTTTTTCATAGTTTGGCCGGGCTCCAGTGCGACATATATATGTTTTTTTCCTTCTTTATTATGCATTTTCGGCAGGTGCGACGGTACATACATACATACATACACACATACATATACATATATACATACATATATACAAACATATACATATACACATACATATATCCATATATATACATATATCCATATATATACATATACACATACATATATATACATATATACATACATATATCCATACACATACATATATCCATATATATATACATGTATATCTAAAAATAGTGCTCGATACCGTAGTAGAGCGCAATATATGTATGTGTGGGGAAAAATCACAAGACTATTTCATACCCCCCTCATGAAACAGGCCTGTAGAGATGAAATAGTCTTGTGATTTTTTTCCCCACACATACATATACATGTATATCTACATATATATACATATATACAGTATATACACACATATATATACACACATATGTATGACGTAGGTGTTTATAATAGCTATTAACTATCAAAATGACTATGTTTCGCAGGCTGACGCAAATCTTTGTTGATAGAAATGTTAAAATGTAATATTTATTCTACAGATTTTTGCAACATTGGAAAACATTAGTAAAATGGAGGCTTCCCAGAGAGTGACATAACTCCTGGAAATTACTGCCTTAGAATGGCCAAAGGTATAGATGTGTGTCGAAGTTAAGGGGAACGGTAGGCTGTCTTCTTCTAATGGATTTATTACAATCTTTGGCAAGCTGGGTAACGTTTGCTGTGGTCTGGAACAACATGTCACACAAACAACTATCAGACATGAAGTCAATGTTACAAACAGATAATATGTCATGAGACATGCAAATATAAATTAAATACACAGAGGACATAAGTAAAGGAAATTAAATGAGCTCAAATATACCCACAAATGAGTCATAATGATGCAATATGTACATACAGCTAGCCTAAATAGCATGTTAGCATCAATTAGCTTGCAGTCATGCACTGACCAAATATGCCTGATAAGCACTCCACACAAGTCAATAACATCAACAAAGATCACCTTTGTGCATTCACGCACAACATGAGACAAAGAAGGAGTGGCATAAAACACGTCTTGCTGTGGCAGCGTCGGAGAAAGTTGTACAGTAAACAAACTACGGTGCGTTCAAGGACCGCCCAAATTACTAGGACAAAACGGCGCTCGCCAAATCCTCTCATCAGTGAAGCATGTTTAATATAAACAGTGGGATTTCTAACAATTAGGGAGGTTTGTGTCATGTTTGCTCTCTTACAGAAACAATATCAAAACAAAAATTATATTTTTTTCACCATCTTGTCTATTTTCATACATTTTTGAAAAAGCTCCGGACCAAAAAACCACCAAAGCAATACACACACATTTTGCAATTTAACCTGCCACAATTTTCCTCATTGCGATCTATTGCGTTGTCAAAATCTTATTTTTTTTATTTTTATGTATGTTGTGTCATTCAGTGCTGAACATGCAACATTATGGACACTGTTGTTTCTGTTATTTTTTTTCAGATCTTCCCAGGATGCCGTCCGAGATGCAGATGTTCTCTGTAGGGAGTTAGTGAGTGACACAGCTCAACCTGGGGCGTTTCTGAGCCCTTCTGTGCTTCGTATTCCCTTGACACAGGTGTAGTCTGAAGGATCTACTGTGTGCTGACTATTAAGATAACAATCTCGGCGGTCTTGGACATAAAAGGTCGAAAAGTGCAGGCTAATGAATCATTTAGGGGGGCCTGCTGAATACATGCGCCCCGAGTCACTCGCTCCAGGATTTTGCTGTAGTTTTTTTTTCGTGATTGTTGCAGGCTGTAATGCCTGGTTGCAGCAGCTTTATCAGAAAGTTGCGTCAAAAATTGCTATGTTTTGAAGCTTATTTTTACAATAACATTGGATCAGCTTGTGATTTTATGAATTCATCAACGTTTCAAGTGTTCCTTGTAACCTTAACCCCAAAAAGCACAGGATTTCAACGAAAAATGGAAAACAAAACTTGATGTTTTACTCATTTTACACCGTACAAAAATAACAGTAGACACTAGATGGCAGTAAAAGCACATACTTCGAGCTCATTGTCAGGTTACTGTACAGTTTGTAAATAGTTATAATTGCAGAAAGACATATCTCCAAAGTCTTCCTTATTGTCAGCTCTCTGCTCTGTGGACATTATACGCTTCAAAAGTTTTTGTCCATCTTTAACATTTATTTATGTACCAACACATTTATCTCTGCGAACTGTTAAGAGCAATCTATAGCGGTCATTTTTGTTGCAATTATCATCACATTAACGTGTAAGTCGTCTAAATGCTGCCTCTTTGCCAGGTCAACTTTGTAAATGAAAATCTGTTCCTAAATAACTTCCCATGAATAAAGAAACAAACAAATATATAAGTACTGGTGCTGTCAAATGATACATTTTTAAATCAGATTAGTCACACATTTAAATTTGGATTATTCATCATTAATCACAGGTTATTACTCGCTTGTATGATTCAAAACAACTTTAAAACGCAAATTAATTGTCCAGGGAATATATATATATATATATATATATATATATATATATATATATATATATATACATATATATATATAAACATATATATACATATATACACATATATGTATATATACATATATATACATACATATACCGGTATATACAAACATACATATATATATATATATATATATATATACATACATATATATACATAGGGACGGCGTGGCGCAGTGGAAGAATGGCCGTGCGCGACCCGAGGGTCCCTGGTTCAATCCCCACCTAGTACCAACCTCGTCATGTCCGTTGTGTCCTGAGCAAGACACTTCACCCTTGCTCCTGATGGGTGCTGGTTAGCGCCTTGCATGGCAGCTCCCTCCATCAGTGTGTGAATGTGTGTGTGAATGGGTAAATGTGGAAGTAGTGTCAAAGCGCTTTGAGTACCTTGAAGGTAGAAAAGCGCTATACAAGTACAACCCATTTATCATATTTATCATTTATATATGTATAAATGTATATATATATGTATATATATACACATATATATACATACATATATATATACACATATATATAAACATACATATATATATATATATATATATACATATACATATATATATATATATATATATATATATATATATATATATATATATATATATATATATATATACAAACCCCAAAACCAGTAAAGTTGGCACGTTGTATAAATCGAAAATAAAAACAGAATACAATGATTTGCAAATCCTTTTCAACCTATATATATTGAATAAGACAAAATACTTAACGTTCTAACTGGAAAACTTTGTTATTTTTTTGCAAATATTAGCTCATTTGGAATTTGATGCCTGCAACATGTTTCAAAAAATCTGGCACAAGTGGCAAAAAAGACTGAGAAAGTTGAGGAATGCTCATCAAACACTTATTTGGAACATCCCACAGGTGAACAGGCTAATTGGGAATATATATATATATATATATATATATATATATATATATATATATATATATATATATATATATACATACAGTCACGATCAAAAGTTTACAAACACTTGTAAAGAACATGTCATGGCTTTCTTGAGGAAGTACATACTATGTCAGTTTTCTGCCTTGAACATAAATCATAACATTCCCATCCCTGATTGTGCAGCTGTGTTAGTCCACAGGTTAGAAACCCTTGAGATTTGATCTTTCCTCCTTCATACTTACATCCCAGTTCAATGTGTGTGTGTGGGATTAACGGACCGACAAAAGGTCTAATATTAATGGAACAGCGACACAGCACCTCAGCACATTTGGCTTCTGGTGGAATTGCCTCACAGATGGATTAAAAGCAACTCCCAGCAGGCATTGTGAGATGGATGATGGCAACATTGAAGATGATAGTTCACGTAGAAATTCTATTACTATAATATCTATCAGGGCGTTCTTGTCTATGATGTGTGCCTGCAATACCAGTCCACCAACCAGAGTTCTCCTTCCTGGAGATGTGTTTTGTAAAATTGGATGGTGCCTGTTTTTTTTTTGATACTTTATCAGCAGTACTTATCAAACATACATGGCAGCATAATGAGTGTGAGCAGCACTTCCCAAAACATCTGAAACCAGATCCTGTCTCAGGTTTATGTGCAATTTTCATCCGAGATGGCATTTTAAACGCACTTATCAGGCACGGTGGGAGGCTGAAGACAAGACGTCAGCAATAATCTCTCACTGCATGTGGGAATCTTTCTGGCTTCTTGAATAAAATCACTCTTCCCGCACAACATGAACCCGATGTTCTCCCGTCACACACACGGGCTCGTGTTGGGGAACAACAATATGCGAACGTCATCCAAAACTGCTGATCATGTCAGTCTTCTCCAACCAACCAATTTGTGCTGACGCCTGTAGCCCCGTCACTGAAGTATTCATGACCAATTGAGGAAGTAGACAAAAATCCTTTTTTTTTTTACCCCCACTTTAATTAGGGAAGTGTGGGTTTCTATGTTTTATTGTGACAAATCAATCACAATGCTCACAGCCCGAAGAGAAGAATGTCTTTTGTCACAGGTATTGTTGATAATCCCGCTCCCTTCTTCCTGCAACACTATTCATAGTGGAAGTAATATCATAATGTACAAAACCCAAAACCAGTGAAGTTGGCACGTTGTGTAAATGGTAAATAAAAACAGAATACAATGAGTTGCAAATCCTTTTCAATTTATATTCAATTGAATAGACTGCAAAGACAAGATATTTAATGTTCGAACTGAGAAACGGGGCATAGAATTTTATGGCAGGAATACATTGCAAAAAAATGTTACCACTGTGTTACATGGCCTTTCCTTTTAACAACACTCAGTAAATGTTTGGGAACTGAGGAGACCAGTTTTTGAAGCTTTTCAGGTGGAATTATTTCCCATTCTTGCTTGATGTACAGCTTAAGTTGTTCAACAGTCCGGGGGTCTTCGTTGTGGTATTTCAGGCTTCATAATGCGCCACACATTTTCAATGGGAGACAGGTCTGGACTACAGGCAGGCCAGTCTAGTACCCGCACTCTGTTGTAACACGTGGCTTGGCATTGTCTTGCTGAAATAAGCAGGGGCGTCCATGATAACGTTGCTTGGATGGCAACAGATGTTGCTCCAAAACCTGTATGTACTTTTCAGCATTAATGGTGCCTTCACAGATGTGTAAGTTAGCCATGCCTTGGGCACTAATACACCCCCATACCATCATAGATGCTGGCTTTTCAACTTTGCGCCTCTAACAGTCCGGATAGTTCTTGTCCTCTTTGTTCCGGAGGACACGACGTCCACGGTTTCCAAAAACCATTTGAAATGTGGACTCGTCAGACCACAGGACACTTTTACACTTTGCATCAGTCCATCTTAGATGAGCTCGGGCCCAGCGAAGGCAGCAGCGTTTCTGGGTGTTGTTGATAAATGGCTTTCGCTTTGCATAGAGTTTTAACTTGCACTTCCAGATGTAGTGACAAAACTGAAGTTACTGACAGTGGTTTTCTGAAGTGTTGGTGATATCCTTTACACACTGATGTTGCTTTTTAATGCAGTACCACCTGAGGGATCGAAGGTCCGTAATATCATCGCTTACGTGCAGTGATTTCTCCAGATTCTCTGAACCTTTTGATGATATTACGGACCGTAGATGGTGAAATCCCTGAATTCCTTGCAATAGCTGGTTGAGAAATATTGTTCTTAAACTGTTGGACAATTTGCTCACATATTTGTTCACAAAGTAGTGACTCTCGCCCCATCCTTGTTTGTGAATGACTGAGCATTTCATGGAAGCTGCTTTTAGACCCAATCATGGCACCCACCTGTTCCCAATTAGCCTCTTCACCTGTGGGATGTTCCAAATAAGTGTTTGATAAGCATTCCTCAACTTTATCAGTCTTTTTTTGCCACTTGTGCCAGCTTTTTTGAAACATGTTGCAGGCATCAAATTCCAAATGAGCTAATATTTGCAAAAAAATAACAAAAGTTGTCCAGTTCGAACGTTAAATATATTGTCTTTGCAGTCTATTCAATTGAATATAGATTGAAAAGGATTAGCAAATCATTGTATTCGGTTTTTATTTTCGATTTACACAACGTGCCAACTTCACTGGTTTTGTACATGTCCATCACAGTGAAACTTAGCGTGATCGGACTCAGGATCTGACCTACTCAATAAAAGGTTCTCTGTCTTCAATAAATGCGGTTCTATCATATTGAGCATCCAAACATTCTAGAGTCCTACGCTCAGTCACGTCTCATACAAAGACGCACAGCGCTCTACCTGAAGATGAGTGTCAAGGCTGTGAGGATTACACAAGCAGGCTGCCTTCGTCGCCGCATCAACAGCCTGTCATCGCGCTGGATGCTGATCACCATGTTACCATGGTTGCATCACGAAGGTTATAATAGTTTAAGGTGCTTGCCATTTTTCAATGAATAATCAAGTCCATAGAAATTCTGCAAAGACGGTTTTGTTTTACTCTCTTTTCACTTCCTCCTTCATCCTCCCCCATTCCCCCATTCCGGAGTTGAGCAGTCTAACGTCTTGAGGGACACGAGATATTTTGAGTCAAGTCTGTGGTGCATCTTCAGCAGCATTGTGCACATCTCAGGAGGGATTTTGATATTTTGATGCACTTCTATTTACAGAATTTCTCAAAATCCGAAAGATTATGAGGCTGTCGCTTGGCAATTGTGCCATTAACGATGGATGTCGCCTTGCAACCTTTTCACTCAATCATCATGAAATATGATGGGCAGGCTAATATTCAAGATTCTTTGTTGTTGTCCATTCTTTAACATGTACAAGACACATAACAACTGAAATTTAATTTTCGGCACATTCCCACTAAGAGCAGCCATACGTTACAAGGGGACAAGACGGGACCGCCAACGGCTCAGCCACTTACGGCGCTCCTTAAAAAAGGTGGGAAAAAGGTGACATTGGGAAAGGGGGAAGAGTAAAAAAAATATCAGTCTAAGGCTGGGTCCAGACTGAGTCCGAGGGAAAAACCTCACATAGCATGGCACACATAAACATGATACATGTAATCACAACAACTCGCAACAGAGAGAGGGGGGGGGGGATTTGGGGTCCTGGAGGCCGGCTGCCGCTATAAAGCGCTACTCAGCCATCCACAACCCCGGAGGAATTAAGCAGTGGTGAAGGCGTTGATTGGGGGAGGGGCGGGTGCGTGCATGTATGCCCAATTAACTTGGGTGAGATGTTGACCTCGGGAGGTCCTGTGGGGAGTGCTCAGAGATTATGGGGTATCGGACTGTCTGATTGTGGCTGTCCGCTCCCTGTATGATCAGTGTCAGAGCTTGGTCCGCATTGCCGGCAGTAAGTCGGACACGTTTCCAGTGAGGGTTGGACTCCGCCAAGGCTGCCCTTTGTCACCGATTCTGTTCATAACTTTTATGGACAGAATTTCTAGGCGCAGTCAAGGCGTTGAGGGGATCTGGTTTGGTGGCTGCAGGATTAGGTCTCTGCTTTTTGCAGATGATGTGGTCCTGATGGCTTCATCTGGCCAGGATCTTCAGCTCTCACTGGATCGGTTCGCAGCCGAGTGTGAAGCGACTGGGATGAGAATCAGCAGCTCCAAGTCCGAGTCCATGGTTCTCGCCCGGAAAAGGGTGGAGTGCCATCTCCGGGTTGGGGAGGAGACCCTGCCCCAAGTGGCGGAGTTCAAGTACCTAGGAGTCTTGTTCACGAGAGAGGGAAGAGTGGATCGTGAGATCGACAGGCGGATCGGTGCGGCATCTTCAGTAATGCGGACGCTGTATCGATCCGTTGTGGTGAAGAAGGAGCTGAGACGGAAGGCAAAGCTCTCAATTTACCGGTCGATCTACGTTCCCATCCTCACCTATGGTCATGAGCTTTGGGTTATGACCGAAAGGACAAGATCACGGGTACAGGCGTTCGAAATGAGTTTCCTCCGCCGGGTAGCGGGGCTCTCCCTTAGAGATAGGGTGAGAAGCTCTGCCATCCGGGGGGAGCTCAAAGTAAAGCCACTGCTCCTCCACATCGAGAGGAGCCAGATGAGGTGGTTCGGGCATCTGGTCAGGATGCCACCCGAACGCCTCCCTCGGGAGGTGTTTAGGGCACGTCCAACCGGTAGGAGGCCACGGGGAAGACCCAGGACACGTTGGGAAGACTATGTCTCCCGGCTGGCCTGGGAACGCCTCGGGATCCCCCGGGTGGAGCTGGACGAAGTGGCTGGGGAGAGGAAAGTCTGGGCTTCCCTGCTACGGCTGCTGCCCCCGCGACCCGACCTCGGATAAGCGTAAGAAGATGGATGGATGGAGATGTTGAAATGTTTTTGTGGACTGGGGCCGATCTCAAAGTTCGACACCAGGTGTTGTTGAAAAAAAGGAAGGTCAAAAGCGTCCATCGTTGAGGAGTCCTCGGGGGAGTTCTTCAGAACAGCCTGTTCCTGATAGCATCAAGGCCATTCGAGGGATTCAAATCGTAGATTAAGATGTTGTTTTCTTCGAGCAGTCAAACCTGCCTGCTCTGTGTGTCCGTGCTGGATCTCTCAAATTCAATTTAATTCTTCCTTCTCAGCAAGCTTTTCCAAGATGAGATCCATTTTGCGATTCAAATCAGAAATCGCCCCAGTCTGTGTTCCCACAGCTCGACCCAATCCTTCCATTTGCGATAAACAGCCGTTGGGCTCCTTGAGTGGCTGCCATCGTCTTCCGAATTTGACGATACACCAGAGCAATGCCCAGCCCAATCAGCAGGTGCCCCGCGACCACGGTTCCAAATAGGTATATGTCTTCCACGTCTTCGATGGAAAGGACTGAGAGGCACATGAGTCTCCATTTATCCCAGGAATCTCTCACGTACCCCGCAGCAATGGTTCCATCAGGGCAGCCAGGCTCCCCCGAACCTCTTTTCCTTGTCGAAAAGACTTTGTCAATTGCAATATCTGACAACTAACAAAAAAATCTCTCTTTAAGGAGTTGAAATTGGGACCCAGCATCAAGGGTTGGAATTGGGGGTTAAATCACCAAAAATGATTCCCGGGCGTGGCCACCACTGCTGCTCACTGCTCCCTCACCTCCCAGGGGGTGATCAAGGGCGATGGGTCAAATGCAGAGGATAGTTTCACCACACCTAGTGTGTGTGTGTGACAATCATTGGTACTTTAACTTGAAATAGTTTATGGGGGTATTTGTTGAATAAAATACTACATCTGGATCCACTAGTGGCAATTTAAAAAGATAATTTCTCATTTCAGTAAACCCCATTTTATTTTACCCCGGTAGAGAGTTTGCTGCAACACACAATTAACACCAGCGGCTGGAGAAGAGTGCCGATATATTCAGCGTGCAAACATTCCATTGCCTCCACCTGAATAAACCCCCGCCATTGTGGAAGATTGCTGTTCAAATGGCACAAAGGAGCGTTCCAATTGCTCTCACCACTCCAACCGGCTTATGGGGGGGGTGCCCCGCCTGCCCCCTTTTTGATCGCGTTTGTAGCGCTAATCAAAAGCCGTTGTCATGGAAACCATCATTCCATGAAGCACCTGTGTTGTGTAAAGCAGGCCGATGATTCAAAAATAGTTCACAGTGGGGCAAATCGCATCCTTTAGCAATTAACTCATTGACAGTATGATCGACCATTAGGATGTTGGACAATATCTAGTGGTCTAATGCGGCTCTTTCACAAAGGTGAGCTTTGTTGATGTTATTGACTTGCGTGGAGTGCTAATAACCCATGGAGCTTTTTCAAAAATGGTAAAAAATGGGGGAGAAATTATTTGTTTTAATATTGTTTCTGTAGGGAAGACAAACATGACACACACCTTCCTAATCGTTAAAAAAGCCCACTGTTTAATATGTTTGTGATGAGAGTATATGGCCAGCGCCGTTTTGCCCTACTAATTTTGGCGGTCCTTGAACTCATCCGCAGTTGGTGCACAACTTTCTCCGACGCTGCCACAGAGAGACACGTTTTATGCCACTCCTTTGTCTCTGTGGAGGAAAGTGCGTCAGCGCGTCTGCAGGAGCAAAGGTCACCGCCTCTGGCAATGGTGTCGAGGGTGGAGCACCATCAGCTAGGGGGCGGGGCATGTGTGGGATGGCAAGACACAGCTGGCAGGTGATTAGATTTCACAGGTGGTACGTGTTAATCTAATCATCTGTTGTCTTTAACAGCAAGCAGCCGGGAGCAGAGAGGAAGAGAGGATTGGGAGTGACGGCAACGTCACGATATGCCGAAAGATATTTTGAAAAATCTTGTTAAAAACGTTGTTAAACCTGCACGCTCTTGTGCTGTGTCTTCAGTGGAGCTGCTAGGAAGCGACTTCCACGGTCTCATTTTGTCCACCAAAGGTTTTATGCTGTGCGTGAATGCACAAAGGTGAGCTTTGTTGATGTTATTGACTTGCGTGGAGTGCTAATAACCCATGCTAACATGCTACATATTGCATCATTATGCCTCGTTTGTAGGTATATTTGAGCTCATTTGATTTCCTTTACTTATGTCCTCGGTGTATAATTTAGTTTTGCATGTCTCATGACACATAATCTGTATGTAATATTGGCTGCATTTCTGTTGGTGTGCCATGTTGTTCCAGACCACAGCAAACGTCACCCAGCTTGCAAAGACTGTAATAAATCCACTAGAACAGTGTTTTTCAACCTTTTTTGAGCCAAGGCACAATTTTTGCGCTGAAAAAATGCGGAGGCACACCACCAGCAGAAATCATTAAAAAAATGAAACTCAGTTGACAGTAAAAAGTTGTCGTCGCAATTGTTGGATACGACTTTAAACCATAACCAAGCATGCGTCACTATAGCTCTTGTTTCAAAGTAGGTCATAACCTGTCACATCACGCCCTGACTTATTTTGAGTTTTCCTGTGTGTAGTGTTTTAGTTCTTGTCTTGTGCTCCTATTTTGGTGTCTTTTTCTCTTTTTTTGGTATTTTCCTGTAGCAGTTTCATGTCTTCCTTTGAGCGATATTCCCCGCACCTGCTTTTGTTTTAGCAATCAAGAATATTTCAGTTGATTTGATCCTTTTTTGTGGTGACATTGTTGATTGTCATGTCATGTTCGGATGTACATTGTCTTTGCTCCACAGTAAGTCTTTGCTGTTGTCCAGCATTCTGTTTTTGTTTAGTTTGTAGCCAGTTCAATTTTAGTTTTGTTCTGCATAAGCCTTCCTCCAATGCCTTTTCTTAGGGGCACTCACTTTTTGTTTATTTTTTGTTTAAGCATTAAACACCTTTTTACCTGCACACTGCCTCCCGCTGTTGCTGACATCTACAAAGCAGTTAGCTACCGGCTGCCACCTACTGATATGGAAGAGTATTACACGGTTACTCTGCCGAGCTCTAGACAGCACCGACACTCAACAACAACACATCATTTTCAGACTATAATTACTGGTTTGCAAAAAAATATTTTTAACCCAAGTAGGTGAAATTAGATAATCTCCCACGGCACACCAGACTGTATCACATGACACACTAGTGTGCCGTGAGATAAAGTCTGGTTTTTGTATTTTTGGTCCAATATGGCTCTTTCAACATGTTGGGTTGCCGACCCCTGGTCTAATGTTATGACCTGCACGTGTGTTCTCACACGTTGTCCTGAGAATGTACGTGCGTACCAACACTTGAGTTGACATATGGCGTCCCGCTCTGACATAACGTCTCCTTGTTAGGGAGCGGAAACCCCTGAGGAGAAAATGTAAGGTGCATTTACTAGACCCTACACATGGCTGCGAGATGTAATACGAGCGAGTGGCATCAACACCAGGGGTGTCAAACCTACGGCCAAGTATTAAAATGAGCTGTTTTTTGTTTTTTTTACGAAATATATTGCTGTTCTAAATGTGTCCACTGGGTGTCACAATAGCAATTCTGTTAGGCAAGAAAACGGTTTATGCCGGGGCCAAGCAAGGAGTACACAGTAAAGGGTGACTGTGGCTCCTCCTCCTCGACTCACATAAAACTTAAAGGCCTACTGAAACCCACTACTACCGACCACGCAGTCTGAGTTTATATATCAATGATGAAATCTTAACATTGCAACACATGCCAATACGGCCGGGTTAGCTTACTAAAGTACAATTTTAAATTTTGCGCGAAATATCCTGCTGAAAACGTCTCGGTATGATGACGTCAGTGCGTGACGTCACGGATTGTAGAGGACATTTTGGGACAGCATGGTGGCCAGCTATTAAGTCGTCTGTTTTCATCGCAAAATTCCACAGTATTCTGGACATCTGTGTTAGTGAATCTTTTGCAATTTGTTCAATAAACAATGGAGACAGCAAAGAAGAAAGCTGTAGGTGGGAAGCGGTGTATTGCGGCAGGTGTTGTGCCGGATAACGCACCCCCGCCGTAGAATGCACCCCCTGACTGTTGTGCCGGATAACACAGCCGGTGTTTCATTGTTTACATTCCCGGAAGATGACAGTCAAGCTTTACCATTGGCCTGTGGAGAACTGGGACAACAGAGACTATTGCCAGGAGGACTTTGAGTTGGATACGCAGACACGGTACCGTGAGTATGCATGCAGCTGCGGCTTCCAAACATTTGATCGCTTGCCCGTACGTGCGTGCTGCTATGTGCATGCCACGTACGTAACTTTGGGGACTTTGGGGAAATATATGTGCTGTATGAACTTTGGGGAGGTGAACGGTACTTTGGGCTGTGGGATTGAGTGTGTTTTATGTCTTCTGCTTCAAACACATCCTCATTGGGCACCTTTTGTAAACATACAAAATTAGCTATGTGGGATCTGAACCGAGGATGCCGTTGTGGCTTGTGCAGCCCTTTGAGACACTTGTGATTTAGGGCTTTATAAATAAACATTGATTGGTTGAGCTAAAAAGCTGGCATAAAATATTAGGATGCTAATGTAAGAGACATTAACATACTTAAGATGAGAGGGGATGCAAAACAATAATAGTGCAATACTTTTTCATAACATGGTCACTACTGCCTAATTTCTCTTGTTATATTCTTATTTTACTGTTATATTTTTATTCTCATTGTTGCTTTTTATTTCTATTCTTATTGTAATATATTTCTATTTTGTTTCCATTTATTCCCCCATTATTTACTTTTTACTTTTTAAATTTGATCTCAATTCTGTACACTGCTGCTGGAATTTTACAAACTCCGTTTCCATATGAGTTGGGAAATTGTGTTAGATGTAAATATAAACGGAATACAATGATTTGCAAATCATTTTCAAACCATATTCAATTGAATATGCTACAAAGACAACATATTTGATGTTCAAACTTTATTTTTTTTTGCAAATAATAATTAACTTAGAATTTCATGGATGCAACACGTGCCAAAGTAGTTGGGAAAGGGCATGTTCACCACTGTGTTACATGGCCTTTCCTTTTAACAACACTCAGTAAATGTTTGGGAACTGAGGAGACACATTTTTTAAACTTCTCAGGTGGAATTCTTTCCCATTCTTGCTTGATGTACAGCTTAAGTTGTTCAACAGTCCAGGGGTCTCCGTTGTGGTATTTTAGGCTTCATATTATGCTACACATTTTCAATGGGAGACAGGTCTAGACTACAGGCAGGCCAGTCTAGTATCCACACTCTTTTAATATGAAGCCACGTTGATGTAACACGTGGCTTGGCATTTTCTTGCTGAAATAAGCAGGGGCGTCCATGGTAACGTTGCTTGGATGGCAACATATGATGCTCCAAAACCTGTATGTACCTTTCAGCATTAATGGCACCTTCACCGATGTGTAAGTTACCCATGTCTTGGGCACTAATACACCCCCATACCATCACAGATGCTGGCTTTTCAACTTTGCGTCTATAACAATCCGGATGGTTCTTTTCCTCTTTGGTCCAGAGGACACGACGTCCACAGTTTCCAAAAACAATTTGAAATATGGACTCGTCAGACCGCAGAACACTTTTCCACTTTGTATCAGTCCATCTTAGATGAGCTCAGGCCCAGCAAAGCCGACGGCGTTTCTGGGTGTTGTTGATAAACTGTTTTCGCCTTGCATAGGAGAGTTTTAACTTGCACTTACAGATGTAGCGACCAACTGTAGTTACTGACAGTGGGTTTCTGAAGTGTTCCTGAGCCCATGTGGTGATATCCTTTACACACTGATGTCGCTTGTTGAAACAGTACAGCCTGAGGGATCGAAGGTCACAAGCTTAGCTGCGTACGTGCAGGGATTTCTCCAGATTCTCTGAACCCTTTGATGATATTTTACGGACCGTAGATAGTGAAATCCCTAAATTCCTTGCAATAGCTGGTTGAGAAAGGTTTTTCTTAAACTGTTCAACAATTTGCTCACGCATTCGTTGACAAAGTGGTGACCCTCGCCCCGTCCTTGTTTGTGAATGACTGAGCATTTCATGGAATCTACTTTTATACCCAATCATGGCACCCACCTGTTCCCAATTTGCCTGCTCACCTGTGGGATGTTCCAAATAAGTGTTTGATGAGCATTCCTCAACTTTATCAGTATTTATTGCCACCTTTCCCAGCTTCTTTGTCACGTGTTGCTGCCATCAAATTCTAAAGTTAATGATTATCTGAAAAAAAAAAAAAAAAGTTTATCAGTTTGAACATCACATATGTTGTCTTTGTAGCAAATTCAACTGAATATGGGTTGAAAAGGATTTGCAAATCATTGTATTCCGTTTATATTTACATCTAACACAATTTCCCAACTCATATGGAAACGGAGTTTGTAATTTTCCCGATGGAACTCTCCTGAAGGAATCAATAAAGTACTATCTATCTATCTATCTATCTATCTATCTATCTATTTATCTATCTATCTATCTATCTATCTATCTATCTAGCAGTAAAAGGACGATGCAGGTATTTGCTAATAATAATGCCAATAATAATAAAAAATAACTCACTGTTATCTTAATAAATTGACAATGGTTGTTTGAATGGCGCCAAGAATTGATTACATGTCCTCCATGCTTCACTCTCATCTTCACTAACATCATTATGATGACATAGGACAAGTTAGCATACTTCTAAGATGGCGCCAAGTATTAGAATGCACTATTTTTAGGTGTCAACATACAAAACTAGCAATGATGCCCAGGGCTTAACATCTGTGAGCACGAGGGAGACGAGGAGCTGAATAGTCGCCTGGGTCTGGCTGTGAAGCAGGTGCTGATACCATGATGGTGAAGTACCTCGCACACGTGAGTCCTTCAGCCTGCAGCTGTGCATGAGCATCATGGCGGTGAGAAGTTACTACATGGGTGAGCAGCTCTCTGCTGTAGGCCCTCCAGATGGATGCTGAGTCCTGGAACGTCTTCCAACACCAGTGTTTGGCAGGAACACATTCTGTGAAGAAACACCGGGCTGTGTTTAGTGTCATGATGCGCTTTTAACCTCCTCATCTCTCACCCCGTTTTGTTTTGCTCCCTCCATGTCAGCAGTGTTTGACTTCCTTCTTTGAGGGTGTGCTGGTCAATGCAGCTCAAGCCAAGTCATCACATATTGCCATGTCTACATTTAGCCACCTCCCTGCCTCCCGCTCAACAGGATGACAACCATGTTGGTCCGGTCTATTGGTGTGATGTCAGTCTGACAGATGGACCTGAAGAGCTCCGCACGACAGGCTGCTGGTGAGTTTACCCGAGCTCAGCACATTTTGGCAAGGCACTATTCAAAAACAGTCCCGTTTTTTTGTCTTCTCCATCGCATTTAAAATGTTCATCCTAAGTATTGTAAAGACGGGATTGGGTTGGGGTTGCTCTATGTAGCTTCCCGGAAGAGTTAGTGCTGCAATGGATTCTGGGTATTTGTTCTGTTGTGTTTATGTTGTGTTAAGGTGCGGATGTTCTCCCGAAATAAAGTGTGGCGCATATTTGTAACTCTTAATTACCGATTCCGATATCAACCGATACCGATATATACAGTCGTGGAATTAACACATTATTATGCCTAATTTTGTTGTGATGCCCCGCTGGATGCATTAAACAATGTAACTTTACCATGAATTGATTAACGTGGACCCCGACTTAAACAAGTTGAAAAACTTATTCGGGTGTTACCATTTAGTGGTCAATTGTACGTAATATGTACTGTACTGTGCAATCTACTAATACAAGTTTCAATCAATCAATCAAAAACAAGGTTTTCCAAAATAAATCAACTCCAGTTATGGAAAAAAATGCCAACATGGCACTGCCATATTTATTATTGAAGTCACAAAGTGCATTATTTTTTTGTACATGCATCAAAACAGAAGCTTGGAATTTGGGACATGTTCTCCCTGAGAGAGCATGAGGAGATTGGGGGGGCGGGGTTTTAGGGGGGCAGGGCGTAGCGGGGGGTGTATATTGTAGCGTCCCGGAAGAGTTAGTGCTGCAAGGGGTTCTTGGTATTTGTTCTGTTGTGTTTATGTTGTGTTACGGTGCGGATTGTCTCCCGAAATGTGTTTGTCATTCTTGTTTGGTGTGGGTTCACAGTGTGGCGCATATTTGTAACAGTGTTGAAGTTGTTTATACGGCCACCCTCAGTGTGACCTGTATGGCTGTTGACCAAGTATGCATTGCATTCATGTGTGTGTGTGAAAAGCTGTAGATATTATGTGATTTGGCCGGCATGCAAAGGCAGTGCCTTTAAGGTTTATTGGCGCTCTGTACTTCTCCCTATGTCCGTGTACCACTCTGTACAGCGGCGTTTTGAAAAGTCATAAATTGTACTTTTTGAAACCGATACCGATAATTTCCGATATTACATTTTAAAGCATTTATCGGCCGATAATATCGGCATTCTGATATCATCGGACAGCTCTATTTAGAATGTATAAAAAAATAAGACATATATGGGATTGTGAAAGATAGGCAAAATTCCCCCCCAAAAAGTGCAGTTTCACATTATCACAATTTCAGAATTGTTAAAACTATTAAAAATCAGTTCCCAGTGGCTTATTATATTTTTCGTAGTTTTTTTTCAAAATTTTACCCATCACGCAATATCCCTAAAAAAAGCTTCAACGTGCCTGATTTTAACCACCCGTCTATTTTCCTGTGACATCACATAGTGAAGCCAACACAAACAAACATGGCGGAAAGAACAGCAAGCTATAGCGACATTAGCTCGGATTTCAGCGGCTTAAGCGATTCAACAGATTAGGAGGCAGGTAGCGAAAAACGAAATTGAAGAAGAAACTGAAGCTATTGAGCCATATCGGTTTGAACCGTATGCAAGCGAAACCGACGAAAACGACACGACAGCCAGCGACACGGGAGAAAGCGAGGACGAATTCGGCGATCGCCTTCTAACCAACGATTGGTATGTGTTTGTTTGGCATTAAAGGAAACTAACAACTATGAACTAGGTTTACGGCATATGAAATACATTTGGCAACAACATGCACTTTGAGAGTGCAGACAGCCCAATTTTCATCAATTAATATATTCTGTAGACATACCCTCATGTCAGCAGGCCAGGGAAGCTAGGGTCGATATTCTTCTCTTGATCATCTTCGGGACGGTGTGAGCCAAGACATCCAGGGGGTTTAGCTCGCTCGTCTGCGGGAACAAACTGCCGCCATTGCTTGCCGTGCTACCGAGGTCCTTTGTCCCTGAATTGCTCACACACGCCGGCAGATTCAATGGGGGTCTGGCGGCAGATTTCTTTGACTTTATCGTTGGAAATGCATCTGCTTTGAGTGTCGCAGGATATCCACACATTCTTGCCATCTCTGTCGTAGCATAGCTTTCGTCGGTAAAGTGTGCGGAACAAACGTCCAATTTCTTGCCACTTTCGCATCTTTGGGCCACTGGTGCAACTTGAATCCGTCCCTGTTCGTGTTGTTACACCCTCCGACAGCACACCGACGAGGCATGATGTCTCCAAGGTACGGAAAACAGTCGAAAAAACGGAAAATAAGAGCTACTTTGACTTGGTGTTTGAGAAAATGACGGATTGCTTCCCGATGCGACGTCACGTTGTGACGTCATCGCTCCGAGAGCGACTATTAGAAAGACGTTTAATTCGCCAAAATTCACCCATTTAGAGTTCGGAAATCGGTTAAAAAAATATATGGTCTTTTTTCTGCAACATCAAGGTATATATTGACGCTTACATAGGTCTGGTGATAATGTTCCCCTTTAAGTGGATCACTCACAACACCCACACTGATGATAACATACAATTGTAAACCTCATGAGGTACAGCTGCAGCATCAAATATGGCAACTTGGTTCCGGGTGACACTTTCCACTGCCCCCACGTTGGGTTTGTTGTGAAACAGAGTCCACATGGAGCCAGTGGATGCCGCCTTACATGTGCGTGCCTGTAGAGTCAGCCCACACAAACCTGTCCTCAGCTGGTATTCATGAGCCCGGAAACAGCTGTGGCCTCATAAATAAAGCCCAGTATGGAAGAAGTGTGACCATAGTGAAGTCAAGTTTGTAAAGTCACTGATTGTTTAAACGTAGATCGTATCTATTTGTAATACATTAATATGGCTTTAAGAAACGGGTGTTTTTTTTTTTTCCCATGCTGCAGAAGTCTCAGGGGTAATTTTGTGTGGGCTTTATCGCCATTAATATAATCCAGATTAAGCCCTCAAAGCCAAAAATGAGCTCACTGTGTTATTTCCAGGGAAGACTGAAATAGCACAGATAGTCTTGGCAGGTATTGCCGCACAATGGCTGCCATAAATAAACCGACATGAAGACATTTGAGTGTTGGACAGCTCTTCCACTTGGCACAGGCACTAACCTGATAAATAGTGCAAGTTCCCAGGCCGGTCAGCGTTCTCGAACAAATGCAATTCTTAAAAATTGACGCCGTTACTGGTAAAAGGTTGCAATCCTTTTTCCTGCTAAGATTTTTTTTGAGAGTGAGAACGGCTAATTCAGTTGAAGGATTAAAGGATATGACAAAAAACCCTTGAGATCTACTTTCAACATCAGAAGACGGAAAGAAATAGAGATTTTCATTGACGGTGAACTTTATTTCACACAAGACGGAGTCAGAAAGTCAGTTCCCTTAAAGGGGAACATTATCACCAGACCTATGTAAGCGTCAATATATACCTTGATGTTGCAGAAAAAAGACCATATATTTTTTTAACCGATTTCCAAACTCTAAATGGGTGAATTTTGGCGAATTAAACGCCTTTCTAATATTCGTGACGTCACATCGGGAAGCAATCCGCCATTTTCTCAAACACCGAGTCAAATCAGCTCTGTTATTTTCCGTTTTTTCGACTGTTTTCCGTACCTTGGAGACATCATGCCTCGTCGGTGTGTTGTTGGAGGGTGTAACAACACGAACAGGGACGGATTCAAGTTGCACCAGTGGCCCAAAGATGCGAAAGAGGCAAGAAATTGGACGTTTGTTCCGCACACTTTACCGACGAAAGCTATGCTACGACAGAGATGGCAAGAATGTGTGGATATCCTGCGACACTCAAAGCAGATGCATTTCCAACGATAAAGTCAAAGAAATCTGCCCCCAGACCCCCATTGAATCTGCCGGAGTGTGTGAGCAATTCAGGGACAAAGGGCCTCGGTAGCACGGCAAGCAATGGCGGCAGTTTGTTCCCGCAGACGAGCGAGCTAAACCCCCTGGATGTCTTGGCTCACACCGTCCCTTAAACTGGACGGATCAGCTTTCAGGAAAAGAGCGCGGATGAGGGTATGTCTACAGAATATATTAATTGATGAAAATTGGGCTGTCTGCACTCTCAAAGTGCATGTTGTTGCCAAATGTATTTCATATGCTGTAAACCTAGTTCATAGTTGTTAGTTTCCTTTAATGCCAAACAAACACATACCAATCGTTGGTTAGAAGGCGATCGCCGAATTCGTCCTCGCTTTCTCCCGTGTCGCTGGTGTCGTGTCGTTTTCGTCGGTTTCGCTTGCATACGGTTCAAACCGATATGGCTCAATAGCTTCAGTTTCTTCTTCAATTTCGTTTTCGCTACCTGCCTCCACACTACAACCATCCGTTTCAATACATTCGTCATCTGTTGAATCGCTTAAGCCGCTGAAATCCGAGTCTGAATCCGAGCTAATGTCGTTATACCTTGCTGTTCTTTCCGCCATGTTTGTTTGTGTTGGCTTCACTATGTGACGTCACAGGAAAATGGACGGGTGTTTACAACGATGGTTAAAATCAGGCACTTTGAAGCTTTTTTTAGGGATATTGCGTGATGGGTAAAATTTTGAAAAAAACTTCGAAAAATATAATAAACCACTGGGAACTGATTTTTAATGGTTTTAACCATTCTGAAATTGTGATAATGTCCCCCTTTAAGGATGACTTTTAAAAAGATACCGACCTCAGTCCGTCCGTTCTACCGGGAACCGATTCACGTAAAAGCAATCCGCCATTTTCTCAAACACCGAGTCAAATCAACTCTGTTATTTTCCGTTTTTTCGACTGTTTTCCGTACCTTGGAGACATCATGCCTCGTCAGTGTGTTGTCGGAGGGTGTAACAACACGAACAGGGACGGATTCAAGTTGCACCAATGGCCCAAAGATGCGAAAGTGGCAAGAAATTGGACGTTTGTTCCGCACACTTTACCGACGAAAGCTATGCTTTGACAGAGATGGCAAGAATGTGTGGATATCCTGCGACACTCAAAGCAGATGCATTTCCAACGATAAAGTCAAAGAAATCTGCCGCCAGACCCCCATTGAATCTGCCGGAGTGTGTGAGCAATTCAGGGACAAAAGACCTCGGTAGCAAGGCAAGCAATGGCGGCAGTTTGTTCCCGCAGACGAGCGAGCTAAACCCCCTGGATGTCTTGGCTCACACCGTCCCTTAAACTGGATGGATCAGCTTTCAGGAAAAGAGCGCGGATGAGGGTATGTCTACAGAATATATTAATTGATGAAAATTGGGCTGTCTGCACTCTCAAAGTGCATGTTGTTGCTAAATGTATTTCATATGCTGTAAACCTAGTTCATAGTTGTTAGTTTCCTTTAATGTCAAACAAACACATACCAATCGTTGGTTAGAAGGCGATCGCCGAATTCGTCCTCGCTTTCTCCCGTGTCGCTGGCTGTCGTGTCGTTTTCGTCGGTTTCGCTTGCATACGGTTCAAACCGATATGGCTCAATAGCTTCAGTTTCTTCTTCAATTTCGTTTTCGCTACCTGCCTCCACACTACAACCATCCGTTTCAATACATGCGTAATCTGTTGAATTGCTGCTTAAGCCGCTGAAATCCGAGTCTGAATCCGAGCTAATGTCGCTATAGCTTGCTGTTCTTTCCGCCATGTTTGTTTGTGTTGGCTTCACTATGTGACGTCACAGGAAAATGGACGGGTGTTTATAATGATGGTTAAAATCAGGCACTTTGAAGCTTTTTTTAGGGATATTGCGTGATGGGTAAAATTTTGAAAAAAACTTCGAAAAATATAATAAGCCACTGGGAACTGATTTTTAATGGTTTTAACCCTTCTGAAATTGTGGTAATGTTCCCCTTTAAGTTACTTTTGACTACACACTAAAAAAATGCTGGGTTATTTTGACAACCCAATTTATGAGTTGCTAGTGTTGGGTTACATTTTGGAGTTATTTTTATGAAGAGCAACCCATTTTTTGGGTTCTAAGGGGATTATTTTAACTACATTTCTGTTTTAAAAAAAATAATAATTCTCCTCAATTTCAAAGCCATCCATAACCTCTCTCCATCATATCTCTCTTACCTGATCCATGTCGCCACGCCCTCACTTTCCCTAAGAACTTCTTCATCCATCCATCTCACTGTCTCTTTATTTAAACTGTCCACCATGGGTGCCCGAGCTTTCAGCCTCTCTGCCCCACATCTTTGGAACTCTTTACCACCAGACCTTCGCAACTTCGATTCAATATCCCTCTTCAAATCAAGACTCAAAACACACCTATTCCTGACTGCTTATTCATTGTAATCATCTTTTCTTTTCTCTTTGTTGTTGTTGTTGTTGTTTTTATCCAATTTTATTTTATTGTTGTGATTTTGTACGGTGTCCTTGAGTGCCCAGAAAGGCGCCTTATAAATAAAATGTATTATTATTATTTTCAAAATTATGAACCATTTTTGGGTTGTTTTTCGATGAGTAACGCATTTTTGGGTAAAAGGCTTTATTTTTTTTTTTTAATAAAAAGTAACTTTTTTCTTGAAGGGAATTTTATTATGGATTAATGTCATTGACATTATTTACAGTCTTATGTACATGAAAATATTTGAGCATGCTGTATGGAACTACTATGACCATACACGACAATTCTTGTAAAAAAATGGTCACTCATATCTTGCTTTTGAGTATATTTTAATGGAATAAAAATAATTGTGATCAGTAGTTGGGAAGGAGTAGGACAAACCAGCAGTAAAATGTATAATTTTTAACCAACTATTGGTTCAAGAAGCGCTAAATTGTGCAACCCAACATTGTAGTGAGCATAACTCAGCTTTTGTGTTAAATAAATTCAACCCAATAGTTGGGTTATGAATCAACCAAAATTGAGTTAGCATACCTCAACTTTTGGGTTAAATAATTCAATGCAAATGTTGGGTTGAAAAAATTAACCCAAAATGTTGAGTTAAAATAACTCAAAGAAGGGGCTCGTCCTTTTTTGAACCAGCCTTTGGGTTAAAATTGGGTTATTTTTTAAGTCAACATTTTTTTGTGTGTACACACTACAAAATGCTGGGTTATTTTGAAAACCCAATTTATGAGTTGCTAGTCTTGGGTTAAATTTTGGAGTTATTTTTATGAAGAGCAATCAGTTTTTGGGTTATAAGGGTATTATTTTAACTCAATTTCTGGGTTTTCAAAATTATGAACCATTTTTGGGTTGTTGTTCAATGAGTTACACATTTTTGGGTAAAAGGCTTTTTTTTAAATAAAAAAAGTTACCTTTTTCTTGAAGGGAATTTTATTATGGATTAATCTCATTAACATTATTTACAATCACACATCTTATGTACATGAACATATTTGAGCATGCTGTATAGAACTACTATGACCATACACGGCAATTATTGTAAAAAATGTCACTCATATCTTGCTTTTGAGTATATTTTAATGGAATAAAAATAATTGTTATGAGTCGTTGGGAAACAGTAGGACAAACCAGCAGCAAAATGTATAATTTTTAACCAACTATTGGGTCAAGGAGTGCTAAATTGTGCAACCCAATAATTGAATCAACCAACAATGAGTTAGCATAACTCAGCTTTTGTGTTAAATAAATTCAACCCAATAGTTGGGTTATGGTAGTTAGCATAACTCAACTTTTGGGTTAAATAGATTAACCCAATAGTTTGGTTGGGAATATCCCAACATTAAGTCATCATAACTCAGCCTTTTGGTTAAATAATTATACGCAAAAGTTGGGTTGAAAAAATTAACCCAAAATGTTGAGTTAAAATAACTAAAATAAGAGGTTTGTCCTTTTCTGAACCAGCAGTTGGGTTGAAATTGGGTTATTTTTTAACTCAACATTTTTTAGTGTGTACTTTAGGTCGTACAAAAGCAGCTTCTTCTGAATTACGCAATAACACAGTAAAAGCCGATAGTATAAATCTCATTTAGAGCCAATGTAACATCTTGGCCATGACGTAGGATATGTTACACAAATCACTGCTCAAGGCACATTTCAACTGTAAAAATGTTGTGATGGGACAGCATCCATTCTAACAGAGTCTTGTCAAGCAATTATATGAGTAATGGGTTTCTCTATCCCCAAATAATAACAACACAAGGATACCTCGACATCGTAAAGTTGATTTCTGTTTCCACTAACTCTGGTAGCACAGATTTATGGCAGGCTGAAGAGTTTCGGGTACAATAAACAGAAAGTCTGGAGTGGACTAAGAAGAAACAGTGTTGTTGGTGTTTTGTTGCAGTCTGTACTCTACTTTATACTAAACTCTACACTACACTCTTTACTACAGGGCTATCAACTACATAATGAAGAGGGCCGCAGTTTCAAAAAGTTCAGGGGCCGGATATCAAAATTTGGATGTTTTGTCAGAAAGTGCCTCCGCAGGTTATATTTCTTTGAGACTGCCAAATAAACACACTGGCTTTCACACTGCACTGTCAATAATAACATTAACAAGAATTCATTATTCTGCCCTTCGCTACTTGTTTCCAGCGTGTGCAGCTAGACAGATAGTTAACAGCATGAAGACATAGAAGCTCCAAACGGTTTTGTTGAGGATTGTGGTTCCTTCTTTTGATTTATTTCCCGTATAACGTCTATTATGCATTTTACATAAACAATGTCCATGGTGTATTTTAAATAAACAAAATAGGTTTAGTGTTAATACATTTACACAATAAACTACAGATGTTTACTCAAACAGAAGTCAAACAACATCCACAGGAAACATTGCACACAATGTATGTGGCGCAACACAAATAAACCTAAGCCCTCTACTGGTCAATGTTAGCGCTACATGTGGCCAAAGGGTTACTCAGCCAAAAAACAACATGACCGCGAATACAAAAGACACCACGATGGCAGCAATTTCATTACATTCATACTTTGCTATCCAGTCGTTGTTAAAAGTCTGATTTTTCGCAATTTATTTTGAATCTTTTCAGGGTCAATCGTGCCATTTTTGGTTTGAATGAGTGATTTTCTTCTACTCACTGCCAGTTGATGAGACCTGCTGTACTACACTCTCTACTGGAGTCTATACTACACTCTGTACTACAGTCTGCACTACAATCTATACCAGGGGGTCTAAACATTTTTTGACTTTGGGGCCTGACTTTTCTACCACAGAGGGGCACAAGGCCCAAGACCCACTCAAATATTAACACTGAATTAGTCCTCTTATTCAGTCATTATATTTAACCTACCGTACTTACAGTTTAACAACCTTGTCAAATGATATGAAACTGTGTGTCAACCACAAATATGATTTATTTAACACATAAACCTTAGACTTAGGTCAGGCTGATTATAAAAATAAGAACTAATCACATATACTGCATAAGATGGGACTCCTAAATAACTGATGAAAACTTCATTTACATAAAATTATGTTGTGCTAAAATAACTAAACAAAATAATAATAATGTATGGTTTCTTAAATTGTCAATAAAATTAAAGTGAAAATAAAAAAACAGCTACACCACTAGTCGGAATTTTTGCGCTTAAGAAATGCCTTTATTACTTTGGCTCCAGACTTCATGTTTGTTTGATATTGTAATTATTGCCACAAGCCTTCCCAGTTCCCATGTCTTATGTCCTTTGTGTTCCTCGCAGTGCCTTTCTTGTTCCCCGTGATCGAGCTGTTTGCCTCGACTCATCTCTTGATTTTGGACTGCCTCCCTCGATCCTCGACCCCTGCTTGGACACGGACCTTTTGACGCCTCGCTATAACATGCTTGTCTTACGGAAATTTGAGCATGCCTTTTCCCTACAGGACTCCCGCCTCTCGCTCAACACTCACGGTAACACACAACAGTTAATTCCACACATAGTCTCACACACACACTCACGTTTGGATTTTTGTCACACTACATTCTCTAGTTTATATTAGTATTGTTTATTATTATATTCATATAGTGTTTGTATCATACTTGCCAACCCTCCCGAATTTTTCGGGAGATTCCCAAATTTCAGTGCCTCTCCCGAAAATCTCCCGGGACAACCATTCTCCAGAATTTCTCCCGATTTCCAGCCGGACCTGAGTGAGGACAGCCTGTCGTCACGTCCACTTTTCCTCCATATAAACAGCGTGCCGGCCCAGTCACGTTATAACATCTACGGCTTTTGGAGCTCAGTGCGCCACTGCACACACAACAAGAAGGAGACTATTATATATGTCTCCGTTATCCTTAGGTTTATCTATAACCCATAAATAGTAGACCGGCACGGAGCTATTTCTCAGTGTGTGTTTATTCCAGCCGGCACGTTAATACACTGACACACAACATCCGGATTCCCATCATGCATTGCTTCAAAACTACGGCAAGTAGTAATGTCCAAAAAAAGATAGTGACAGGGAATAGAACGAGGATGGACAATTCAATCCTAAACTCACTCCTTTCCTGCAAATTAAATTTCACAGATGCTGCCCATACCTACGCTCCTTCAAAGGCTGTGCTACTGGCTGCAAAGCATTGCACTTTGAAATACAACAATGAGTAGACAGGAGTGTTATGTGTGTAAATAAATGAACACTGAAATTCAAGTATTTATTTTATATATATATATATATATATATATATATATATATATATATATATATATATAAATACTTGAATTTCAGCGAATTCTAGCTATAAATAAACTCCTCCCCCCTTAACCCCGACCCCCGGCCCACCCCGCCCACCCACCTCAAGCCCCCCCAATCTCCCCGAATTCGGAGGTCTCAAGGTTGGCAAGTATGGTTTATATACATATAATAAATCATAGAGCTACTACGCCCCCTTGTGGTCTGTGCCGTCTACTCCTCCCAGTACATAAATAATGTCTCTTTCAAAAATAAATAAATATAATATATATATATATATATATATATATATATAAAAAAATGAGGTAGATCCCCTTGACTTGGTCAATTGAAAAGTAACCCGCCTGCAGAAAAAGTGTGGGCACCCCTGTTTTAGAGTTTTCAGTGCTTCGCCTACGATCTCTGCATCCTGGGCTCACACCAACATCAACCATGCGCTAACGTGACATATACGTTAATATCATATATTTTTACCGTTACAAGCGGCCATAACTGCGACGTGGCCCTCAATGCAAACAAGTTTGAGACCTCTGCTTTAAGAGTTTTTTGTTGTATCGTAGCCATTACTAACATTTACTTAACGAGGCAAAGTGAGTGTCAAAGTGTTGCTTGATGCCTTTGGCTGTGACCTTTCAAAGAGGTGCTGAAGTGTCAGCATGCAGCAGCCCCTCTGAAGGAGGTGGGGGGGGATATCAAATCACGCTGTGCCCTTTGTGATTTTACATCCTGTTAGAGAGCTTGTTTGGGAGATGCCGCCATGCATGCGACACATTTTCCGCCAGAGGAAACATCAGTCATGCATGGTTACCAACAGCGAAGCATGTATTACGGTCATTACATCACTTTTAGTGTTCCTGCACATTTCCGTAATGAGGAACAATAACAGGTTGGCATTTATTGCTCGGCTAGCGTTTAGAAAGCCTGGCGTCGTGGCACAGATGCTGCTGTCTTGCTGATGACTGATTAGAAAATCATCATCGCCTCAATATGCTCACAAACAGAGGAATAACGCTTACTATGGCCCGTTGCTATAGCAACTCCAGCTTGAGCGCTGGGATGCTGCGAGGCCACGGTTGCCGTTGTGATATCGGGGGCTTGCAGAGAAAACAGCAGGTCTCGGCATGACTGGAAGTACAAGGCTTGCTGGAGAAGCAGCAGCAGGGCGACAAGATGTCTCCAATAATTAGCTCAGAACCACCGTGACCTCAATGGTACTTTTTGTACCGAACCGGAGAGGACCAAACACACGTTAGAGAGACTTCCTGCAGGAATTCAAGTATAGATTGTGATAAGGTCCCTGAGGAGCACAGAATCCTGGTGACAGATGACCAGCTGTCAACTTCCGTAACAAATTAGAGCTTAGTCTATGAAGTGAATTAATTAAGTCATATTATGTTTAGCATATGGCGAATGTTCGTTTTCATCTTGGAGAAAGCAAACCACCAAGTTTAAGTAAATAGTGGCATTTCAGTTTGAGCACATAATAAGGCCCCTCAGTTTGACATTCGCAGGTGGATTGGATCACTTCTCGTAGGAAAGAGCCCCTAATTGGGACTTTGGAATGCAAAAGTGATAGCCCTATCCTTGAGAAGAGACTACCTGTCTAGCTCAATGCCAACATTTAAGTTATGACTTAAAGCTAGAGATGCTGATAAATGCTTTAAAATGTAATATCGGAAATGATCGGTATCGGTTTCAAAATGATCGGTATCGGTTTCAAAGAGTAAAATGCATGACATTTTGAAACGCCGCTGTGTACATGGATGTAGGGTGAAGTACAGAGCGCCAATAAACCTTAAAGGCACTTCCTTTGCTGTCGGCCCAGTCACATAATATCTACAGCTTTTCACACACACAAGGGAAATGCAACGCATACTTGGTCAACAGCCATACAGGTCTAACTGAGGGTGGCCGTATAAACAACTTTAACACTGTTACAAATATGCGCCACACTGTGAACCCACACCAAACAAGAATGACAAACACATTTCGGGAGAACATCCGCACCGTAACACAACATAAACACAACAGAACAAATACCCAGAACCCCTTGCAGCACTAACTCTTCCAGGATGCTACAATATACACCCCCCCGCTATCCCCTACCCAACAACCCTGCCCCCCTATGCCCCAAACCCCGCCCATCTCAACCTCCTCATGCTCTCTCAGGGAGAGCATGTCCCAAATTCCAAGCTGCTGTTTTGAGGCATTTAAAAAAAAAAAAGCACTTTGTGACTTCAATAATAAATATGGCAGTGCCATGTTGGCATTTTTTTCCATAACTTGAGTTGATTTATTTTGGAAAACCTTGTTACATTGTTTGATGCATCCAGCGGGGCAACAAAATTAGGCATAATAATGTGTTAATTCCACGACTGTATATATCGATATCGGAATCGGTAATTAAGAGTTGGACAATATCGGCTAAAAAAAAAGCCATTATCGGACATCTCTAATTTTGACCATAAAACTTCATTACGAGACCGAATATTGACCCAAAATTTGCTATATTTTTACCATAAGTGCTAACGTTAAGGACCTACATTTAGAGAGAGGTAACTTCCTTATGCTGCTGCAATGACATCAGCTGGTGAGCTGCTTTTTCGCGTCGGAGCTCGAGAAAGTTTATTCTAATCTTGAATACATATAATGTGTCTCACCTGGATAGTAAAATGATGTGGACTTAAACTTAGTAGTTGGTAAACTTTGACAGCCAATTTAGACCCACAAATGGCGAAAAAAGACCCGAAAAGACGCTTGGTTCCACCCCCTTTCGCAAGGATTATGAGACATTCTTTATCGAAATGGGAATATATCAACATCCTGAAAGTTTGAGTCCTAGTGAGAGCAGATATTGTACAGTAAGTGATGTTTTATTATGTTTGTTGGCTTTCATAAACACTGCAGTGAGTAATAATCAGTGATGTTGAAGTAAAAAGCGAACGTTGTGATGAGTTTGTAAAAAATTAATGCGCCACCGTATACTTAAACTGATCAAAATATGTAAATGTTACATGTTATTATATATGTGCCTGTTGCTGCATTACAGATATACTTACAGCATGTACTGTATATAAAACGTTGATGGAAGTGTTTGGATGTTTTTTTAAGTGCTTTATAGAGCAACTACCCAAGGCTCCATTTTAAGCAGAATTTTGCTCGAATTTATTAAAGGGGAACATTATCACAATTTCAGAAGGGTTAAAACCATTGAAAATCAGTTCCCAGTGGCTTATTATATTTTTCGAAGTTTTTTTCAAAATTTTACCCATCACGCTATATCCCTAAAAAAAGCTTCAAAGTGCCTGATTTTAACCATCGTTATATACACCCGTCCATTTTCCTGTGACGTCACATAGTGAAGCCAACACAAACAAACATGGGGGAAAGAACAGCAAGCTATAGCGACATTAGCTCGGATTCAGACTCGGATTTCAGCGGCTTAAGCGATTCAACAGATTACGAATGTATTGAAACGGATGGTTGTAGTGTGGAGGCAGGTAGCGAAAATGAAATTGAAGAAGAAACTGAAGCTATTGAGCCATATCGGTTTGAACTGTATGCAAGCGAAACCGACGAAAACGACACGACAGCCAGCGACACGGGAGAAAGCGAGGACGAATTCGGCGATCGCCTTCTAACCAACGATTGGTATGTGTTTGTTTGGCATTAAAGGGAACTAACAACTATGAACTAGGTTTACAGCATATGAAATACATTTGGCAACAACATGCACTTTGACAGTGCAGACAGCCCAATTTTCATCAATTAATATATTCTGTAGACATACCCTCATGTCAGCAGGCCAGGGAAGCTAGGTTCGATATTCTTCTCTTGACGGTGTGAGCCAAGACATCCAGAGGGTTTAGCTCGCTCGTCTGCGGGAACAAACTGCCGCCATTGCTTGCCTTGCTACCGAGGTCCTTTGTCCCTGAATTGCTCACACACTCCGGCAGATTCAATGGGGGTCTGGCGGCAGATTTCTTTGACTTTATCGTTGGAAATGCATCTGCTTTGAGTGTCGCAGGATATCCACACATTCTTGCCATCTCTGTCGTAGCATAGCTTTCGTCGGTAAAGTGTGCGGAACAAACGTCCAATTTCTTGCCACTTTCGCATCTTTGGGCCACTGGTGCAACTTGAATCCGTCCCTGTTCGTGTTGTTACACCCTCCGACAACACACCGACGAGGCATGATGTCTCCAAGGTACGGAAAACAGTCGAAAAAACGGAAAATAACAGAGCTGATTCGACTTGGTGTTTGAGAAAATGGCGTATTGCTTCCCGATGCGACGTCACGTTGTGACGTCATCGCTCCGAGAGCGAATATTAGAAAGGCGTTTAATTCACCAAAATTCACCCATTTAGAGTTCGGAAATCGTTTAAAAAAATATATGGTCTTTTTTCTGCAACATCAAGGTATATATTGACGCTTACATAGGTCTGGTGATAATGTTCCCCTTTAACCAGTTAGAATGCGATAAAAAAAACTAAAAACAAATGTGTGCTTGTCCTACATAAGGACTATGAATGATAGACAAAATAAAAGAATGCAGTTTCCCTTTAAGTAAGACACATTGTTTTATAAAGTAGTATACCTGTTACATTCTGGTCTTTGTCCGGACCCCGGGATGCAGGGATGGCAGGTGTAGCACAGGTCAAATGTCTTTCATAGAAAAACACAAAAATGTGCAGCTGGGAAGTGCACAGAAAGCAAACATCTGTGAATGAAAAAAAGCGGGATATTGGAAACTATTAATAATGTCCAAACTGTCATGTGGGATCATGACTATAGAAGTAGGGGTCTGCGCTTTATCTCTCCATCAGTTGGGGGGTCTTAGCCTAGAAAACGTTAAAAGACCCCTGTACGACATCATCAAAAGTACCTCACTGGATGATTGGGTGAACTAAAAAACCTAACATAGGACTCTTGTTGGTTTATAACAGGGGTGTCAAACTCAAATACAGAGTGGGCCAAAATTTAAAACTGAACAAAGCCGCGGGCCAAGGTTGAACAAATTAACCTTTTAATAGGGACCCAAACAAGTTTTGCATTGAATATTGAACAAGCAAGGCTTATATAACTTTATAGTGACATGCAAAATCGAGTTTCAAATAATAATAATAATAATAAAAAAATATCAATGGCATATCAAATACAATTTAAATAAAAATGGAATGCCTTTTGTATTTGCAGCCTTCTGAGGTAAATAACAACACTAAATTTTTCCACAGGCTAATAAATTTGAAAATAAAATAACAATGAATAAACCAACCATTCAGGACTTTAAACTGCTCAGTTTGCAACACACTGATCTAATCTGATGTGCCCAAGCCAGATACATGGCATCTTTTCTTGGATGCTAGTTCATTAATGTCGGGGTTCAGGCTTTAAGCTGAGGCAACCTTCATTATCGAACGAAGGTGTTTATCAGTCATTATATCTCGTAGTCCGCCCGGACCACAGTCTTGGGGGGATGCCTTAAGGGCACCGCCTTTAACGTCCTCTATGAGCAGTCGTCACGTCCGCTTTTCATCCATTCTAACAACGTGCCGGCCCAGTCACAAGATATGTGCGGCTCCTGAAAGAACACACAAGTGAATGCCATCCATACTTGTTCAACAGCGATACAGGATACACTGAGAGTGGCCATATAAACAACTTTAAGTTTTGTTACAAATATGCGCCACACTGTAAACCCACACCAAACAAGAATGACAAACACATTTCGGGAAAACATCCGCACCGTAACACAACATAAACACAACAGAACAAATACCCAGAACCCTTTGCAGCACTAACTCTTCCGGGACGCTACAATGTACACCCCCGCTACCACCAAACCCCGCCACCCACCGTGTAGCGTCCTCAGTGTAACTTGTATCGCTGTTGAACACGTATGCATTGCATTCACTCGTGTGAACTGCAGAAGCCGCACATATTATGTGACTGGGCCAGCGCACGTTGGACTGGATGAAAAGCGGATGTGACGATTTTCGGGAGGGGGACTTAAATCTGGGACTCTCCCAGGAGGGTTGGCAAGTATGAGAATTAGCGGTGAATGCGGTATTACCGCGGCACCGCCACTGAATATAATCGGCGGGCCAGCTCTAATGTTAATTTGATATCGCCTCAAGGGCCAAGTGAAATTACACGGCGGGCCAAATTTGGCCCGCGGGCCAGAGTTTGACACCCATGGTTTATAAGATGAATGAACTAAAAGCCACAGGTGCCAAACCGTCTCAGTGCATCAACTCTGAAGTAGCATAAACCCACATTGAGTCCCCAAAACATGCTGCAGCCAGCCCCGCGACCTCTTTAGGGACAAGCGGTAGAAAATGAATGGATGGATGAATGGATGGGTGGAGTCCATTTAGTTTTGCACCATTTCTCATAAATCTGACAACTTGGATTTGAGGCGCTTAGAAGCCAAGTGCCTGTTTTTTGTTTTTTTTTACCCATGAGTCAGAAACAGCCAATATGGCGGGCCTACTTTTCCGCTGACAGTCGGAGATGCGAGGGTCCCCGGGCCTCGTTCACCACCAGTCCCAGCAAATAAAAAGGGCTACAAGTGACAAGTGACTTTCAACAATTTACTTTTTTTTTTTCCATGCTCACTGACATTTTGAGCACATTTAATCAAATGCACCATTCTCACTCAGCTGTTAAGTTACATTTGTGAAAAAGGTGGCAACCACACATGAAGTGGTCCCAATTATTAAGGTAATTATTAAATTTTGAGACATGTGGCATTCCACACTAGGCTGAAAAAAAAAAGGTACCGTGGTTCAATAATGACAATGCCAACGTGGGATAATGTGATAAAAGCGCTTTGTGGTTAGTCTCCAAGAAACTCGCAAGTGTCACTTTTGCACCTCGTAGCACATAACTTTGATGTGTTCAAGGACTGCCAAACAAAGTGTGAAATTCAAGTGCCAGACGAAAATTTTTATTTTTTGGAAAAACAAGGACTTGTAACATTATCAAGCTTTCTAACACACCGAAGCTTAAAGGGGAACATTATCACCAGACCTATGTAAGCGTCAATATATACCTTGATGTTGCAGAAAAAAGACCATATATTTTTTTCACCGATTTCTGAACTCTAAATGGGTGAATTTTGGCAAATTAAACGCCTTTCTAATATTCGCTCTCGGAGCGATGACGTCACAACGTGGCGTCACATCGGGAAGCAATCCGCTATTTTCTCAAACACCGAGTCAAATCAGCTCTGTTATTTTCCGTTTTTTTGACTGTTTTCCGTACCTTGGAGACATCATGCCTCGTCGGTGTGTTGTCGGAGGGTGTAACAACACGAACAGGGACGGATTCAAGTTGCACCAGTGGCCCAAAGATGCGAAAGTGGCAAGAAATTGGACATTTGTTCCGCACACTTTACCGACGAAAGCTATGCTACGACAGAGATGGCAAGAATGTGTGGATATCCTGCGACACTCAAAGCAGATGCATTTCCAACGATAAAGTCAAAGAAATCTGCCGCCAGACCCCCATTGAATCTGCCGGAGTGTGTGAGCAATTCAGGGACAAAGGACCTCGGTAGCACGGCAAGCAATGGCGGCAGTTTGTTCCCGCAGACGAGCGAGCTAAACCCCCCTGGATGTCTTGGCTCACACCGTCCCGAAGATGATCAAGAGAAGAATATCGACCCTAGCTTCCCTGGCCTGCTGACATGAGGGTATGTCTACAGAATATATTAATTGATGAAAATTGGGCTGTCTGCACTCTCAAAGTGCATGTTGTTGCCAAATGTTTTTCATATGCTGTAAATCTAGTTCATAGTTGTTAGTTTCCTTTAATGCCAAACAAACACACACCAATCGTTGGTTAGAAGGCGATCGCCAAATTCGTCCTCGCTTTCTCCCGTGTCGCTGGCTGTCGTTTCATTTGTCGGTTTCGCTTGCATACGGTTCAAACCGATATGGCTCAATAGCTTCAGTTTCTTCTTCAATTTCGTTTTCGCTACCTGCCTCCACACTACAACCATCCGTTTCAATACATTCGTAATCTGTTGAATCGCTTAAGCAGCTAATGTCGCTATAGCTTGCTGTTCTTTCCGCCATGTTTGTTTGTGTTGGCTTCACTATGTGACGTCACAGGAAAATGGACGGGTGTTTATAACGATGGCTAAAATCGGGCACTTTGAAGCTTTTTTAGGGATATTGCGTGATGGGTAAAATTTTGAAAAAAACTTCGAAAAATATAATAAGCCACTGGGAACTGATTTTTAATGGTTTTAACCATTCTGAAATTGTGATAATGTTCCCCTTTAATTTCGACGTTTCTAATATAACTTTGTCCTACACGCCATCAGACTGTACAACTCCTCTCTGGAGGGTAGGGTTGATTGATTGATTGAGACTTTTATTAGTAGATTACACAGTACAGTACATATTCCGTACAATTGACCACTAAATGGTAACACCCGAATAAGTTTTTCAACTTGTTTAAGTTGGGGTCCACGTTAATCAATTCATGGTAAAAGGGGGGTACTAGGATGACAGGGGATGCAAAACAATAACAATACTGAAATAAACTGCAACAAAAAACAGTGCAATACATTGTCATAACATGGTCACTACTGCCTAGTTTCTCTTGTTATATTCTTATTTTTACTGTTATATTTTTATCTTTATTGGCGTAAAGATCTGGTATCGGCGGAACCGATAGTATCAATCCGCACATCACTTATCGGGATGTAAAATTATCAAAATCTCATGCTACGATATTATTACGGTATTAAGGCCACGATAAGCAGTGATGGGTAAGCTACTTGGAAAATGACGTAAGCTAAACTACAAGTTACTCTCGTTTAAATGTGGCTAATCTACAGGGGAAGCTATCCCCAGAGAATTGTAGCAAGCTACACGGCAAAAGTAGCTTGCTACATCCAAGCTACATTTAACGGCATTTATATCTACGGCCCCTCATGTATAACATCAATGTTAAAGGCCTACTGAAATGCGATTTTCTTATTTAAACGGGGATAGCAGGTCCATTCTATGTGTCATACTTGATTATTTCGCGATATTGCCATATTTTTGCTGAAAGGATTTAGTAGAGAACATCGACGATAAAGTTCGCAACTTTTGGTCGCTGATAAAAAAGCCTTGCCTGTACTGGAAGTAGCAGACGAGTAGCGTGACGTCACAGGTTGTGGAGCTCCTCACATCCGCACATTGTTTACAATCATGGCCACCAGCAGCGAGAGCGATTCGGACCGAGAAAGCGACGATTTCCCCATTAATTTGAGCGAGGATGAAAGATTCGTGGATGAGGAAAGTGAGAGTGAAGGACTAGAGGGCAGTGGGAGCGATTCAGATAGGGAAGATGCTGTGAGAGGCGGGTGGGACCTGATATTCAGCTGGGAATGACTAAAACAGTAAATAAACACAAGACATATATATACTCTATTAGCCACAACACAACCAGGCTTATATTTAATATGCCACAAATTAATCCCGCATAACAAACACCTACCCCCCCGTCCATATAACCCGCCAATACAACTCAAACACCTGCACAACACACTCAATCCCACAGCCCAAAGTACCGTTCACCTCCCCAAAGTTCATACAGCACATATATTTCCCCAAAGTCCCCAAAGTTACGTACGTGACATGCACATAGCGGCACGCACGTACGGGCAAGCGATCAAATGTTTGGAAGCCGCAGCTGCATGCGTACTCACGGTACCGCGTCTGCGCATCCAACTCAAAGTCCTCCTGGTAAGAGTCTCTGTTGTCCCAGTTCTCCACAGGCCAATGGTAAAGCTTGACTGTCATCTTCCGGGAATGTAAACAATGAAACACCGGCTGTGTTATCCAGCACAACAGTCAGGGGTTGCATTCTACGGCGAGGGTGCGTTATCCGGCACAACACCTGCCGCAATACACCGCTTCCCACCTACAGCTTTCTTCTTTGCTGTCTCCATTGTTCATTGAACAAATTGCAAAAGATTCACCAACACAGATGTCCAGAATACTGTGGAATTTTGCGAGGAAAACAGACGACTTAATAGCTGGCCACTATGCTGTCCCAAGAATTGTAGCAAGCTATACTACAAGCTACACAGCAAAAGTAGCCTACTACATTTAATGGCATTTATATCTATGGGCCCTCATGTATAATATCGATGTTAATGTAACTGAGAGTGTACAAATAGGCCCAATAAGGGTCTATTATTATTAACTATCAGTTATTTAGCTGGGGACACCAAAAAACCAACCCCCCCGCGCACACCACTGTATGTATTTATTTAGTTTGCCTTTTCTTCGGCCCACCCCTATAATGTTATTCATTTTCTCTGCCTACAGTAAAAAAAAACCCAACAAGATAGTAAAAAATATTTGTGGAGGGAGAGTGTGATCACTGCGCCCGCAGGAGCAAAGGTCACCACCTCTGTCAATGGTGTTGAGGGCGGAGCACCATCGGATAGGGGCGGGGCATGTGCTGACGGCGAGACACAGCTGGCAGGTGATTAGATTTCACAGGTGGTACGTGGTAATCTTATCATCTGTTGTTAACAGTGAGCGGCCGGGAGCAGAGAAGGAGGATACGGACTGACTGGAAGGACTGCTAGGATCCTGATGAGAGTGCGGAAATATGACCATATCACACCAACTCTCAAATCCCTTCACTGGCTTCCTGTTCCACTCAGGATTGAATTCAAAGTCTCCCAACTAACCCACCAGTGCCTCCATGGAAATGCCCCCCTCTACCTCAAAGAACTACTCACCCTCAAATCCTCCACACGACACCTCCGCTCCGCACACGCTAACCTCCTCCAACCTCCGAGGACAAAGCTACGAACAAAGGGAGACCGGTCTTTCTGCTCCGCCGCTCCCAGTCTGTGGAACACTCTCCCTGACCACCTGAGGGCACCACAGACTGTGGATGCTTTTAAAAAAGGCTTAAAAACCCTTCTTTTTAAAAAAGCCTTTTTTTTTTTAGATATATGCATACTAGTTGTAGCTATGGCAAAAAAAACATTAATCGGACATCTCTAGTTTTATTGTACATAGTTAATATTGTAAATCCCACTTTATTTGCATGTACATTTTGGGTGTCCCATTCAGTAAAAAACTGTAAAATTCTATTCCGTTTTTTTTAGGTGTTCTGTCATAACTTTTTTAGAATTCTATCAGACATTGTGACTTTTGGTATTAGTGTTCCTTAAAAAAAAAGACCCCAACACACATACTGTACAGCAGATGTTTACAGCTAGATGTGTATATATAATTTACACACACACACACACACACACACACACACACACACACACACACATTGGACCCCCATACACATTTTTTCTCTCAATGTGGCCCCCGAGTCAAATTATTTGCCCATCTCTGGTCTAGAGTCTCATCAGGCAAATGTTTATTTACCTGAATCAGTGCAGATTTGGGTGTAGAGTCAAATATAAAAGAAATTATGAAAAAAATATTTAAAATGAGATGGAGTGTATTTTTACACTCTTAAGAAAAATATATTTTTGAAAGATTTAAATAATTTATCATCTAGAGGTTACTGCACGCTACATCCTCACTTCACTTGACACTCACGGTATTTAGAGAATAAAAGATCGGTGGCACATCATGTCTTTCCATCTGGACGGGTCCACAAATTAAGCATTAATCCGTGAAAGACCAAATTGGACTTATTTGTGCATCGCTAAGTACCCTACTTGATTTAAATAACGAGTGCCGTGCTGCTGTGGTCGTGACGCTAATGAAAAACAAGGATAAGTTTGTCTGCAGTTGATTTCCTGCAATATTTTTTTTGTCTGTCCTCTACAATTCATGTCTGCAGTTGTTCTCATGGTGTGCAGTTCATATTTCTCATTATTTATCTATATATGTTCCTGTTGTTCAGCAATGTTTGCTATTAATATTAAGATTCAGTATATGCATGAGCCTATGAGAGATTTATTCATCTAGTTAATACTAATAGTAGGGGTGTAACGGTACACAAAAATTTCGGTTCGGTACGTACTTCGGTTTAGAGGTCACGATTCGGTTCATTTTCGGTACAGTAAGAAAACAACAAAATATAAATTTTTTGGTTATTTATTTACCAAATTTGTAAACAATGGCTTTATCCTTTTAACATTGGGAAAACTATAATAATTCTGCCCACGTTAATCAACATTAAACTGCCTCAAGTTGTTGCTCAGGTTAAATAAAATGACAAAAATGTTCTTCTCCATATAAAAAGTGCAACATTAAACAGTTTCAAGTCAACTCATCATACTTAATTTATTACAGCATTTGGGAAGCCTGTAGTTGATTTTTATTATGTAAATGTTATATTTTTATCAACATGTGATAGCAAAACTAGGCTGCTGTATTACTAATGATTAAAGTAACTATAGCTGAAAAAATGGTACAATAGCAATAGGAGAGACTATTCATCCCTGAACACCATGGAGTTCATGTAGGCTTAATGATGCAGTTACATTATTATATCAACTATCAGAGACAGAAACTCTTCATTTAACATAATGTCCTTTTTTGCTGCTTCAACACAGCTCAATCAACACAGAAAAAGGTAAAGTGAAATAACAGACAGACAGGGCTTTGCTGTCCGTAACACACACACACACACACATACATGCACACACACCGCAAAATGAGCTAACGTTACGCTAAAAGCGAATTAGCCTTCACCTCAAGCCAGGACTGCGAGCGAGCTGAGCTGCCTTTTATATTTCTAGAAGGTCATAGTGATGTTACTAGTAGTTGACTGGGAGGTGTTTATTATAATTTGGGGAAGTCCGCTGCCTGATGCTTACCTGCTAAACGCTAAGCACTGACTACATGCGCTCTGAATACGCACTGCTGATTGGCTGTTACCGCTCTGTTTGTAACCAATCAGATGGTTGTGTGGGTGGGGGGGCGTGGTTAAGAGGGGAGGAGTATATTTACAGCTAGAATTCACCAAGTCAAGTATTTCATATATATGTATATATATATATATATATATATATATATATATATATATATATATATATATATATATATATATATATATATATATATACATACATATCCATCCATCCATCCATCCATCCATTTTCTACCGCTTATTCCCTTTGGGGTCGCGGGGGGCACTGGAGCCTATCTCAGCTACAATCGGGCGGAAGGCGGGGTACACCCTGGACAAGTCGCCACCTCATCGCAGGGCCAACACAGATAGACAGACAACATTCACACTCACATCCACACACTAGGGCCAATTTAGTGTTGCCAGTCAACTTATCCCCAGGTCCATGTCTTTGGAGGTGGGAGGAAGCCGGAGTACCCGGAGGGAACCCACGCAGTCACGGGGAGGACATGCAAACTCCACACAGAAAGATCCCATATATATATATATATATATATATATATATATATATATATATATATATATATATATATATATATATATATATATATATATATATATAAACAATTAGATTTTATCCGCGGGTCGGGTCGGGCGGTTGAAATAAAAAAAAATTAGATTTTAAATAGATTCAGGCGGGTGGCAGTTAAACCAATTCGGAAATATATATACATAGTTAAATGTTGTTACCCACATACGAAAAACGAGCAGGCACCTGCTGCATATGCCACAACAGAAGAAGAAGAAAAAAAAAAGAGATGGACACTTTTACGGAGCGGAGAAGGGACGCCTCGCCGGGGTCCGGGACCGAGGCCCCTTCCCCCGAGAGGGCCCCACCGGGAGCCGTAGCTGAGGTGATCCGCGAGAAGGGCCCGACGCACGTCCAGGGTCACCACCGCGCCCACCGCACGACACCCCGCCTCGTCCGCCTTCGCCGCGGCCGGCGTCACGCGCAGCAGGTAAACAGCTTACCTGCTCGCCACCCCCGTGGCCGGGGGCTCGTAACAGGGGTCACTCCGCGCGCTCCACTCGCGCAGCTTACCTGCCCGCCACCCCCGTTGCCGGGGGCGCGTAACAGGGGTCACTCCGCGCGCAGTGCGCTCACGAAAGGGGTGGGGCAAGCAGAACTGGCGCTGCGGGATGAACCGAACGCCTGGTTAAAGCGCCCGATGCCGACGCTCATCATACCCCAGAAAAGGTGTTGGTTGATATGGACAGCAGGACGGTGGCCATGGAAGTCGGAACCCGCTAAGGAGTGTGTAACAATCCACCTGCCGAATCAACTAGCCCTGAAAATGGATGGCGCTGGAGCGTCGGGCCCATAACCGGCCGTCGCCGGTGTCGCGGTGCGCGCTGAAGCCCCTTGCGAGGGACATCGCAACTCCACGCGCTTGGAGGTGCGCTCAGCGCGGCTCCCAGATGATTGCTGCATTGGATCAGTCTCCTTTCTTTAACAGGCAAAAGCTGTATAACCTCACTAATGCCTTGCATCGTCTATATTAGATATATAACAATGGGCAGGTGCGGTGTTGATTAAATGTTAATTCGGGTGGATGCGGATGGTTGACGACTTTTGTCATGCGGTTGCGGATGAAATAATTGCCTATCCGCGCATCTCTAATATATATATATATATATATATATATATATATATATATATATATATATATATATATATATATAAGAAATACTTGACTTTCAGTGAATTCTAGCTATAAATATATATTTATTTTATAATATATATACGTATATATATATATATATATATATATATATATATATATATATATAAATATATATATATATATATGTATATATATAAAGGAAATACTTGAATTTCAGTGTTCATTTATTTACACATATACTTGTTGAGTTATGGGTTGAATTGTCCATCCTTGTTCTATTCTCTGTCACTATTTTTCTAACCATGCTGAACACCCACTCTGATGATGCATTGCTGTGTGGCACGCACAAAAGTGCTTTCATCAAATGCACTAGATGGCAGTATTGTCCTGTTTAAGAGTGTCACAACATTGCTGTTTACGGCAGACAAACTGCTTTACAGTAGACGAAAACGTGACTGCTGTTGTTGTGTGTTGTTACCGCGCTGGGAGGACGTTAATGAAACTGCCTAACAATAAACCCACATAAGAAACCAAGAACTCGCCCTCGATCATTCTACAGTTATAACGTGATTGGGCAGGCACGCCGTTTATATTGTGGGAAAGCGGACTCAGGTCCGCATGGACCTGAGTCCGCCTGAATTTCGGGAGATTTTCGGGAGATAATTTGTCCCGGGAGGTTTTCGGGAGAGGCGCTGAATTTCGGGAGTCTCCCGGAAAATCCGGGAGGGTTGGCAAGTATGCTATAATTTGTCATCCATGCCGAATAAATATAATATGTCGAATAAATATAATTTGTCGAATAAATATAATTCGTCATTCATGTCGAATAAAGAAAGCACTTGGCTTTCCTGCGCTACAACTAGCTTTTAGTTTCTGTTATGAAAATCAAGAAAGACAATATGGTGGATTGGACCAACAATCCCAATATTTCTTACTAAGACTTAACATGATGTTAGTTTATTTGCACAACCAGGTCTTTGTAGTTATATTTAGGCATAGCAACCTCAAAAGAACACAAACTAATGCGATCACATGTCCTTTTTTACGTTTAATTCTGCTCTCAAACACTACTAACATAGGAGAGAATAAACTCGATTGCTTCACAGAAAGTTTCTCAAACAAATAAAATGTTCAACCAAACATTTTACAAAGTGATCTCCGCAGACACGAGCATGGTCCGATTGTGTTCCACAAGATGATGAAAGTGATATTTTTAAGAGCCATTTCTTTAGACGCACTTTCGTTTTTCCCATGACTTTATTACCTTTACGAATATGTCATTTTGTATTGACCGTATACATTGTGGTGTTTTGTATGAAGACAAACACAGATGGACTCACACATTGTATTGCTAACAGGACAAGACTGAGTCACCAACACGTGGGATTCTTTGTTTGGGCACTTGAATCCGCAGAATGATAAGTGGGACAAATGGACTACACTGTAAAAAAAAAAAAGGCAGTAGATCATATGGTAAAAAACAGGGATATGTTGTTTCCATTTACAGTAATGTACTGTAAAAACAACGACCATAGATTGTACAATAAAAGAAAAAGGCAGCTCAGTCCCCAGAATTGTACCATAACAGTGGTACCGTTTTTCATTTTACGGTAATTCACACGCAAAAACACCGTAAAGTTTACGGTAAAATTCTGGCGAGTGAGCTGCCAGTTATTTACTGCAAAACCACAAAAAGAATGTTTTACATTGTAGTTTATTTGGCGCCATGTTTGGCTGTAAGACAACAGAGACGGTATACGAAAAACGGTATGCAGTCGTACCTCAATTTATGAGCTTAACACTCGTATCTCAGATCAACAACTCCCACTGAAATTAACAGAAATCATTTTAATAGTATGCCTTTTAAAAAGAAACTATAACTTTTAGATGAGAAATGTTGTATAAGAACTACACAATAGAATATACAACTACAGTAGATTTATCAGGTATTGTAATATTAAAGTGCAAAATTGACCTTTAAAAAAGGACCGTTACATAATCTTCTTCCAGCTGCTTCTCCGTCAAACACACCATCAGCAGCTTCGCTATATTTTCACGGGTAAATGTCCGCCGTTTAGATATTATTTTAACATTATTGCCTAGCGTTTAACGCCGATTTTTTTCTCAGTACTGTCCTTTTTGCTTACTTTCTTCCTTACCATGGTGAGAAACCGAAGTTATGTCCATCTTGAGCTATAAGCTAATGCTAATGAGTAAAACCAAATGTTTTAGGCAAATCTGACAGGGTTTACTGAGGCATTTGTCCAAGTAATGGTGGTGAACTTAAAGCATAACAATTAGCAGAGAGACAGCTCTCAACTTAAAACTCTCTTATATTAGGTCACTTTTAAGTTGAGGTACCAATTTACTGAATAACTGCGTAATTGTTTGCATAAATGTGTCATTAATCAGCTGTCATGTTTCCTAAGAACGATGTAGGAGAGTCGTCCTCTGAGACGCAGAGATGTGGAATTGATTAACGTGGACCCCGACTTAAACAAGTTGAAAAACTTATTCGGGTGTTACCATTTAGTGGTCAATTGTACGGAATATGTACTGTACTTGCAATCTACTAATAAAAGTCTCAATCAATCAATCAATCAATTAATGCAACTTTGCGGCTGAGAGGCCTCGGGTTGGTGGAAAATTGGCATTCTATGAATATTCATCTTTACACTCGGCAAGAAAATTAAGTACCGTATTTTTCGGACTATAAGTCGCAGTTTTTTTCATAGTTTGGCCGGGCTCCAGTGCGATTTATATATGTTTTTTTCCTTCTTTATTATGCATTTTCGGCAGGTGCGACTTATACTCCGGTGCGACTTATACTCCAAAAAATACGGTACTCACATTTAGATTTAGATTAAGATGCAACATTTAGATTGAACACTTATGTTTAGATTTAGAGCCAACACAGATCTTGGACAAAAAGTCTTCAGATATCCTGCTCAATAGTAATGGAATGACTTGCAGTCTATTCAATTGACTATAAGTTGAAAAGGATTTGCAAATCATTGTATTCTGTTTTTATTTCCGAATTACACAACTTGCCAACTTCACTGGATTTGTTTTTTGTAGATATAACATTTAAAGTCTACATTTAAATGTGGCGAAAATTAGCTAAAGGTGAGAAAAGGGAGTTGAATAAGAGAAATATATCTGCTAGAAAAAAAGTGTGACTGAATCTTCACATTCGGCACCCCATACTGGGGAATTCTGGTCCGATTAATAAAATACAAAAGAATGCAACTATGGGGGGGAAACATACTTGCCAACCCTCCCGAATTTTCCAGGAGACTCCCGAAATTCAGCGCCTCACCCGAAAACCTCCCGGGACAAATATTCTCCCGAAAATCTCCTGATTTTCAGCCGTAGCTGGAAGCCATGCCCCCTCCAGCTCCATGCGGACCTGAGTGAGGACAGCCTTTTTTCATGACGGGAGGACAACAGGGTGACAAGAACTAAATCATCCAGACTAGAGATAAATTGTATTAATATGTTTATCTTACCTAAAAATAAATATATTTATTAATTTTAAAAAAACAAAAAACTAAATACATTTTTACTATATTTTGCTAAAAACATCAAAATTAATTGTATTTTTATTTTTTCCTGACTCCTTATTACATCCAGCCATAGAATTATACATTAAAATAAACATATTTGAAATAATTGATTTGAAATAATCATAATAATTCATTTAAAATTACCATATTTAATTATTAAAATAATTGCTTGTTTATCAACAACTTTAGCATTTTATTCATTACATTTTGAAACTCTCAGAAGCCGAGTTATGTTATATTCCTTAATATTTATTTATGCAAGTTTGAAGTATCAATTATCTAAACACAGTTTTGTTTGCATATTTTCAGGATGTAGATATCTATATATATATATATATATATATATATATATATATATATATATATATATGAAATATTTGACTTGGTGAATTCTAGCTGTCAATATACTCCTCCCCTCTTAACCACGCCCCGCCCCACTCCCGACCACGCCCCCACACCTCCCAAAATCGGAGGTCTCAAGGTTGGCAAGTATGGGGGGAAATAAATATGGCCTTGCATAAGCTTGTGGTAACAATTATTATATATTATAGATCAGTGTTTTTCAACCTTTTCTGAGCAAAGGCACATTTTTTTCATTGAAAAAATCAAGAGGCACACAACCAGTAGAAATCATTGAAACTCAGCAGCCGATTTGACAATTATAAAGTCGTTCTCGCAATTGTTGGATATAACTTTAAACCATAACCAACCATGCACCACTATAGCTCTTGTCTCAAAGTATGTGTACTGTCACGACCTGTCACATCACACCGTGACTTATTTAGAATGTTTTGGTGTTTTCCTGTGTGTAGTGTTTTAGTTCTTGTCTTGCGCTCCTATTTTGGTGGCTTTTCCTGTTTTGTTGGTATTTTCCTGTGGCAGTTCCATGTCTTCCTTGAACGCTATTCTACGCATCTGCTTTGTTTTCGCAATCAAGACTATTCAAGTTGTTTTTATCCTTCTTTGTGGGGACATTGTTGATTGTCATGTACGGATGTACTTTGTGGACGCCCTCTGCTCCACGCGCTGTAAGTCTTTGCTGTCGTCCAGCATTCTATTTTTGTTTACTTTGCAGCCAGTTCAGTTTTAGTTTCATTCTGCATAGCCTTCCCTAAGCTTCAATGCCTTTTCTTAGCGGCACTCGCCTTCTGCTTATTTTTGGTTTAAGCGTTAGATACCTTTTTACCTGCACGCTGCCTCCAGCATATTGTGATCACAACAAACCATATTCCCGACTTCTACAAAGCAATTAGCTACCTGCTGCCACCTACTGATATGGAAGAGTATTACACAGTTACTCTGCCGATCTCTAGACAGCACCGACACTCAACAACGGTACATTATTTACGGACTATAATTACTGTTTTGCAAAAAAATATTTTTAACTCAATTAGGTGAAATTACATAATCTCCCACGGCACATCAGACAATATCTCACGGTACACTCGTGCAGTGTTTTTCAACCACTGTGCCGCGGCACACTGGTGTGCTGTGAGATACAGTCTGGTGTGCCGTAGGAGATTATGTAATTTCACCTACTTGAGTTAAAAATATTATTCGCAAACCGGTAATTATAATCCGCAAATAATGTGCCGTTGTTGAGTGTCGGTGCTGTCTGGAGATCGGCAGAGTAACCGTGTAATACTCTTCCATATCAGTAGGTGGCAGCCGGTAGCTAATTGCTTTTTTGTGATCACAATATGCAGGCGACAGCGGGAGGCATCGTGCAGGTAAAAAGTAAATGATAAATGATAAAAAAAGGTGTCTAATGCTTAAACCAAAAATAAACAGAAGGCGAGTGCTCCTAAGAAAAGGCATTGAAGCTTAGGGATGGCTATGCAGAATGAAACTAAAACTGAACTGGCTACAAAGCAAACAAAAACAGAATGCTGGACGACAGCAAAGACTTACAGCGTGTGGAGCAGACGCATACTTGCCAACCCTCCCGATTTTCCCGGGAGACTCACGAATTTCAGTGCCCCTCCCGAAAATCTCCTGGGGCAACCATTCTCCCGATTTCCACCCGGACAACAATGTTGGGGGCGTGCCTTACAGGCACTGCCTTTAGCGTCCTCTACAACCTGTCGTCACGTCCGCTTTTCCTCCATACAAACAGCGTGCCGGCCCAGTCACATAACATATGCGGCTTTTACACACACATAAGTGAATGCAAGGCGTACTTGGTCAACAGCCATACAGGTTACACTGAGGGTGGCCATATAAACAACTTTAACACTGTTACAAATATGCGCCACACTGTGAACCCACACCAAACAAGAATGACAAACACATTTCGGGAGAACATCCGCACCGTAACACAACATAAACACAACAGAACTAATACCCAGAATCCCTTGCAGCACTAACTCTTCAAGGGACGCTACAATATACACCCCGCCCACCAATAATGCACTTTGTGACTTCAATAATAAATACGGCAGTGCCATGTTGGCATTTTTTCCATAACTTGATGATTTATTTTGGAAAACCTTGTTACATTGTTTAATGCATCCAGCGGGGCATCACAACTAGGGATGTCCGATAATGGCTTTTTGCCGATATCCGATATTCCGATATTGTCCAACTCTTTAATTACCGACACCGATATCAACCAATACCGATATCAACCGATATATGCAGTCCTGGAATTAACACATTATTATGCCTAATTTGGACAACCAGGTATGGTGAAGATAAGGTACTTTTAAAAAAAATTAATAAAATAAAATAAGATAAATAAATTAAAATCATTTTCTTGAATAAAAAAGAAAAATAAACAATATAAAAACAGTTACATTGAAACTAGTAATTAATGAAAATGAGTAAAATTAACTGTTAAAGGTTAGTACTATTAGTGGACCAGCAGCACGCACAATCATGTGTGCTTCCGGACTGTATCCCTTGCAGACTGTATTGATATATATTGATATTAGAGATGTCCGATAATATCGGAATATCGGCCGATAAATGCGTTAAAATGTAATATCGGAAATGATCGGTATCGGTTTTTTATTATCAGTATCGTTTTTTTTTAAATCAACACAAAAAAACACAAGATACACTTACAATTAGTGCACCAACCCAAAAAACCTCCCTCCCCCATTTACACTCATTCACACAAAAGGGTTGTTTCTTTCTGGTATTAATATTCTGGTTCCTACATTATATATCAATATATATCAATACAGTCTGCAAGGGATACAGTCCGTAAGCACACATGATTGTGCGTGCTGCTGGTCCACTAATAGTACTAACCTTTAACAGTTAATTTTACTAATTTTCATTAATTACTAGTTTCAATATAATTGTTTTTATATTGTTTTACTATCTTTTTTATTCAAGAATTTTTTTTTAATTTATTTATCTTATTATTATTATTTTTTTTAAAGTACCTTATCTTCACCATACCTGGTCATCCAAATTAGGCATAATAATGTGTTAATTCCACGACTGTATATATCGGTTGATATCGGTATCGGTAATTAAAAAGTTGTACAATATCGGAATATCGGATATCGGCAAAAAGCCATTATCGGACATCCCTAATTGATATATAATGTAAGAACCAGAAATATTAATAACAGAAAGAAAGAACCCTTTTGTGTGAATGAGTGTGAATGAGTGTAAATGGGGGAGGAAGGTTTTTTGGGTTGGTGCACTAATTGAAAGTGTATCTTGTAAATTAAAAAAAAAAAAATAAAAATAAAAATAAAAAATAAAAAAAAAGCGATACCGATAATTAAAAAAAACGATACCGATAATTTCCGATATTATATTTTACGCATTTATCGGCCGATAATATGGGCAGGCCGATATTATCGGACATCTCTAATCACAACAAAATTAGGCATAATAATGTGTTAATTCCACGACTGTATATATTGGTATCGGTTGATAATTAAGTGTTGGACAATATCGGATATCGGCAAAAAAGCCATTATTGGACATCTCTAGTCGGTGACAGTACACCTACTTTGAGACAAGAGCTATAGTGATGCATGGTTAGTTATGGTTTGAATTCATATCCAACACTTGCGAGAACAACTTTTTACTGTCAATATCGGTTCCCGAGTTTAATTTTTAATGTTTTCTGCTGGTGGTGTGCCTTGGGATTTTTTCAATGAAAAACATGGGCCTTGGCTCAAAAAAGGTTGAAAAACACTGCGCTGGTGTGCCGCAGCACAGCGGTTGAAAAACACTGCATATAGATCAGTGGTCCCCAACCTTTTTGTAACTGCGGACCGGTCAATGCTTGAAAATTTGTCCCACGGAGCGAGGGGCGGGGGGGTGGGGGGGGGGGGGGTTGTCATAAAAAAATACAATCATGTGTGCTTACGGGCTGTATCCCTGCAGACTGTATTGATATATCCATCCATCCATCCATCTTCCTCCGCTTATCCGAGGTCGGGTCGCGGGGGCAGCAGCCTAAGCAGGGAAGCCCAGACTTCCCTCTCCCCAGCCACTTCGTCCAGCTCCTCCCGGGGCATCCCGAGGCGTTCCCAGGCCAGCCGGGAGACATAGTCTTCCCAACGTGTCCTGGGTCTTCCCCGTGGCCTCCTACCGGTCGGACATGCCCTAAACACCTCCTTAGGGAGGCGCTCGGGTGGCATCCTGACCAGATGCCCGAACCACCTCATCTGGCTCCTCTCGATGTGGAGGAGCAGCGGCTTTACTTTGAGCTCCCCCCGGATGACAGAGCTTCTCACCCTATCTCTAAGGGAGAGCCCCGCCACCCGGCGGAGGAAACTCATTTCGGCCGCTTGTACCCGTGATCTTGTCGGTCATAACCCAAAGCTCATGACCATAGGTGAGGATGGGAACGTAGATCGACCGGTAAATTGAGAGCTTTGCCTTCCGGCTCAGCTCCTTCTTCACCACAACGGATCGATACAGCGTCCGCATTACTGAAGACGCCGCACCGATCCGCCTGTCGATCTCACGATCCACTCTTCCCTCACTCGTGAACAAGACTCCGAGGTACTTGAACTCCTCCACTTGGGGCAAGATCTCCTCCCCAACCCGGAGATGGCACTCCACCCTTTTCCGGGCGAGAACCATGGACTCGGACTTGGAGGTGCTGATTCTCATCCCAGTCGCTTCACACTCGGCTGCGAACCGATCCAGTGAGAGCTGAAGATCCTGGCCAGATGAAGCCATCAGGACCAAATCATCTGCAAAAAGCAGAGACCTAATCCTGCAGCCACCAAACCGGATCCCCTCAACGCCTTGACTGCGCCTAGAAACTCTGTCCATAAAAGTTATGAACAGAATCGGTGACAAAGGGCAGCCTTGGCGGAGTCCAACCCTCACCGGAAACGTGTCCGACTTACTGCCGGCAATGCGGACCAAGCTCTGACACTGATCATACAGGGAGCGGACCGCCACAATCAGACAGTCCGAAACCCCATACTCTCTGAGCACTCCCCACAGGACTTCCCGAGGGACACGATCGAATGCCTTCTCCAAGTCCACAAAGCACATGTAGACTGGTTGGGCAAACTCCCATGCACCCTCAAGGACCCTGCCGAGAGTATAGAGCTGGTCCACAGTTCCACGACCAGGACGAAAACCACACTGTTCCTCCTGAATCCGAGGTTCGACTATCCGGCGTAGCCTCCTCTCCAGTACACCTGAATAGACCTTACCGGGAAGGCTGAGGAGTGTGATCCCACGATAGTAAGAACACACCCTCCGGTTCCCCTTTTTAAAGAGAGGAACCACCACCCCGGTCTGCCAATCCAGAGGTACTGCCCCCGATGTCCACGCGATGCTGCAGAGTCTTGTCAACCAAGACAGCCCTACAGCATCCAGAGCCTTAAGGAACTCCGGGCGGATCTCATCCACCCCCGGGGCCTTGCCATGTATTGATATATATTGATATATAATGTAGGAACCAGAATATTAATAACAGAAAGAAACAACCCTTTTGTGGGGGGAGTTTTTTTTTTGGGTTGGTGCATTAATTGTAAGTGTATCTTGTGTTTTTTATTTTGATTTAATTAAAAAAAAAAAAAAAAAAAAAAATTTTTTATTTTTTTATTTTTTTTTTATTACATTTTTTTTAATTAAAAAAATGTTTTTTATTTTTTTATTTTTATTTTTTATTTCTTGTGCGGCCCGGTACCAATCGATCCACGGACCGGTACCGGTGGTTGGGGACCACTGATATAGATTACTGAACTTCTAACACACACATGAGTGAAAAATGTGCTGTAATTGTGTATGAAGTGAAAATACTCTGAGTGTGCGCGCGATGAAGACGCCCCCCCCCCCCACCACCCCTCGCCTCCTCTCCTCCACGGAGCTCGACGCTCACAGTCACGGCAGAAGGTGCACACACTCCACTTACTCCACGCCGCAACAATTCTCTTTACCGCAACTTTCATCGCCACCAACTTTACCGATACCGCTCCTCGACAAAGGTGTAGTGCGAGAACGAGAACTGACCCGAACTCGGAATCGTTCGAAGACGGAATTTGGTGTCCACGTGAGTTTTTTTAAATGTATTTATTTTTTGTCAATTTATGTCTGTCGTGTGTTGCTAATTATACCAGTCAAAGTGACTTTTAATGTGATTTTTCTCATCTTTTTTTGAAGTTTGTCAAACAACATCTATGTGTTTGAATTATGAATGAACAGAACGACGCGCTTGGATCAAAGTGGTCGTCTTTTGTGTAAATATTACTAGCGTAAAGGGAAAAGCGGTAGGAAATGGATGGATGTTTATTTATGCTGACAGCTGTGTCATTAAGAGGGGTTTCGTAACTTTTGTCATGTTTTAACCATCACACACAAAAACACACTTGTCTCGTAGAGTGGGCGAGTGATACTGTACATTTTAGCATCCATTCGATACTGCCAATATTAAATATTAATGCAGATACTTTTAAAATGTTTTTTTTTTCAAGACGGCTGAATAAATTGGTGATTTTTTTTTTTGTAGATTTTTTTCACAGTACAGAGACCTCAAGCGTAAACAAAAAAAGTATATTATCAACCAAAGCAAATAAATTGTCACAATATTACCACAATTATTCCCTTATTGAATATTGCAAAATAAGTAAACAAAATAAATGTAAACAAAAAAAGTATATTATCAACCAAAGCAAATAAATTGTCACAATATTACCACAATTATTCCCTTATTGAATATTGCAAATTAAGTAAACAAAATAAATGTAAACAAAAAAGTATATTATCAACCAAAGCAAATAAATTGTCACAATATTACCACAATTATTCCCTTATTGAATATTGCAAAATAAGTAAACAAAAGAAAAAAAAATACTATTGGCTGACATTCAAATTATTATTTCTTATTGTTTCTTGACTGAGTGAGCAATGTAACAAAATTGACTAAATGACACAAATTTAACAATTAACAGAGAACATTGATATCGATGAGAATAATAGTTTGAGACACACAGCGATACTACCGTTGCTATCGATACTATCAATATTTAGATTGATCCGCATTCCACCGACCACTAGTTTTCAATGCTGTGTCTTATCGTACATCTTAAAAGAAGCAATATTTTTATAATTAATATGCTTTATAGACTTGCTACGTTAGTCAACTGTGGAGTCTGTAAGAAGAATCTGAATGTAATATCTATTAGATCAGTGTTTTTCAACCACTAGTGTGCCGTGAGACACAGTCCGGTGTGCCGTGGGAGATTATCTAATTTCACCTATTTGGGTTAAAAATGTTTTTTGCAAACCGGCAATTATAGTGTTGTTGCAAATTATGTGTTGTTGTTGTTGAGTGTCGGTGCAGTCTAGATCGCGGCAGAGTAACCGTGTAATACTCTTCCATATCAGTAGGTGGCAGCGGGTAGATAATTGCTTTGTAGATGTCGGAAACAGCGGGAGGCAGCATGCAGGTAAAAAGGTATCTAATGTTTAAACCAAAAATAAACAAAAGGTGAGTGCCCCTAAGAAAAGGCATTGAAGCTTAGGGAAGGCTATGCAGAACGAAACTAAAACTGAACTGGCTACAAAGTAAACAAAAACAGAATGCTGGACGACAGCAAAGACTTACTGTGGAGCAAAGACGGCGTCCACAATGTACCGAACATGACACGACAATCAACAATGTCCCCACAAAGAAGGATAAAAACAACTGAAATATTCTTGATTGCTAAAGCAAAGTAGATGCGGGAAATATCGCTCAAAAGGAAGACATGAAACAGCCAAAAAAAGAGAAAAAGCCACCAGAATAGGAGCGCAAGACAAGAACTAAAACACTACACACAGGAAAACAGTAAAAAACTCAAAATAAGTTACAAGAGCTATACTAATGCATGCTTGGTTATGGTTTAAAGTCATATCCAACAATTGCGACAACAACTTTTTACTGTCAACCGAGTTTCGTTTTTTAATGATTTCTGCTGGTGGTGTTCCTCGGGATTTTTTCAACGCAAAAAATGTGCCTTGGCTCAAAAAAGGTTGAAAAACACTGTATTTGATGTTCATCTTACTTGTTTGGGACTATTGATATGATTGTATTTATTTCATTTATTCATTTACTGTCTATACCGTCATTATTAGCCTAACTCATCTGATTTTGGGCAAAAAAAAAAAAAAAATCATTCACACTGATGCACATTTAAGATTCTGTAATGAAACTAACATCAGTGCTTTGGGGATGTGGGTATGTGGGAGGAAGCCAGGATTAAAAAAAACAAGCAAGCATCAGGAGAACATGTGCACTTTTGATTTAAAAAAAACTGTGCTTTGTGTTCTGAATACATGTGGGTTCATGAAGATTACGACGTGCTCCTCTGACGGTGCGCTAGATTACACTTTTTACTCTGGCTGCCTGTGCCACACTGACACTAATCTGTCTGAACTCGTTCATGTTCCCTGCCACAGAAGAATATTAGCTGGGGGCCGTTGCACATTCTTAAAGTCAGTTCTGCTTACTGTTATGCCCACCACCTGCATCACTTTAAACCCCCCTTTGTTTGGCATATGGGTACCAACTAGGGCTGGGCGATATATCGATATACTCGATATATCGCGGGTTTGTCTCTGTGCGATAAAGAAAATGACTATATCGTGATATTCGAGTATACGTTCTCACGCAGTTGCTTTTAGCTGCTGGCATTACACTACAGGCTCTTCTCACTCTTTCTGGTCTCTCCTTCTCACAGAGACTTAAACAAGCGCACCTTCTTACATACGTCACATACGCATACGCCCTCTCGGAGCAGAGAGGTAGTAGCATGGGTAACGTTAGCTGTGGTGCGAGTGGTAATACGAGAGAAAGAAGGTGCGAATCTGGTAACAAATGAAGCAATAATTAATTCCCAAGAAAAACAGCACGGGGTCCATCGTCTGGCGGTGGTTTGGCTTCAAGTGGGAATATGTCGAACAGACAACCGTAATTTGTCAAGTGTGGGGCGAAAGCGTTTCTACAAAAAGTAGCATTACTGCTAATATGTAGCATCATTTCAAAAGTCACCTGCTAGAGAATGAAGAGTGCTTACTCCGCATGTCAACATCTCCGTTCGGTGCCACAATAACAAAATGCAGAGGCAACCATTTCCACATAATCGTAAGTGTATCTTGTGTTTTTTATGTTGATTTAATTAAAAAAAAAAAAAAAAAAAAAAAAAAAAAAATTTATTTATTTATTTCTTGTGCGGCCCGGTACCAATCGATCCACGGACCGGTACCGGGCCGCGGCCCGGTGGTTGGGGACAACTGGTCTACATAACATGTAATGGTGGTTCTTTGGTCAAAATGTTGCATAGATTATGTTTTACAGATCATCTTCAAGCCGTCAACAGTCGCTTCAGGATGCGCCGTTTTGTGGGTGGTCTTATTTATGTGGCTCACCTTCGACAGCGTCTTCTCCCCGTCATATTTGTTGTAGCGGTGTAGCGTGCAAGGACGGGAGGGGAAGAAGTGTCAAAAGATGGAGCTAACTGTTTTAATGACATTCAGACTTTACTTCAATCAATAACGGAGCAGCATCTCCTCATCCGTGGCTCACTAGTGCAACAACAACGCCGGAAATGTGTACCGTGAAAACCGTCCGACCGGAACTCTCTAATAACTAAAGCTCCTTGGGTGAATAATGTAAACTCACTACACCGGTATGTTTTAGCGCATTCATGGCGAGTTTACTGACAGATATAAGTAAGAACTTTACACTACTTTATATTAGAAATGGCAACAGCGAAGGATGAATGTCCCATAACAAGAAGGTAGAGAAAAAGAAGAATCTTATCGACTACGGGGTCGGCACGGACTACAAAGGGGGACGCGCGCAATTTTTCAGGACTTATGCAGAACCCAAGTACAGATCAGCAGGTACCAGAAGGTTAGAAAAGTTGCTTTTGCATAATATTGCGAAACAAAACGCCAGATAATATGTCTTACCTTATACACACACCATAATAATACTCATATGTTGAAGCACAGTACAATCCATCAAGCGGTGCGGCTTCATAGCTTACCAAAGTCGTACTAAAACATTTTGATAGATTTTTGAGCGCCGTGTGTAATGCATACTTGCCAACCCTCCCGGATTTTCCGGGAGACTCCCGAAATTCAGCGCCTCTCCCGAAAACCTCCCGGGACAAATTTTCTCCCGAAAATCTCCCGAAATTCAGGCGTAGCTGGAGGCCACGCCCCCTCCAGCTCCATGCGGACCTGAGTCCGCTTTCCCACAATATAAAGAACGTTTACAGTAAAGCAGTCCGTCTGCCGTAAACAGCAATGTTGTGACACTCTTAAACAGGACAATACTGCCATCTAGTGCATTGGATGAAAGCACTTTTGTGCGTGCCACACAGCAATGCATAATCAGAGAGGGTGTTCAGCATGGTTAGAAAAATAGTGACAGAGAATAGAACAAGGATGGACAATTCAACCCTTAACTCAACAATGAGTAGATGAGTGTTATGTGTGTGTATATGTGTAAATAAATGAACACTGAAATTCAAGTATTTCATTTATATATATATATATATATATATATATATATATATATATATATATATATATATATATATATATATATATATATATATATATATATATATATATATATATATATCCATCCATCCATCCATTCTTCTATTTACTACCGCTTATTCCCTTCGGGGTCGCGGGGATATATATATATATAAATATATATATATGAAATACTTGACTTGGTGAATTCTATCTGTAAATATACTCCTCCCCTCTTAACCACGCCCCCGCCCCAACCACGCCCCCCGCACCCACCCCCCACCCCCCACCTCCCGAAATTGGAGGTCTCAAGGTTGGCAAGTATGGTGTAATGTTCCATATTTTCAATGGAACATATAAGATGTTGGTGTTGTTTACTTGAGTCATATTGCAGTTGACACGTATCTCTTGTGTGTGACTGCCATCCTATTGCAGTCTATACGTATCTCTTATGGTTGACTGGTCACACTTATCATTTCACCATTTACCAAATAAAACCGCTTTGAGGTCGGTACATTAGGCGCACCGGGTTATAAGGCGCACTGATTTTAAGTGCGCCTTACAGTCCGGAAAATACGGGTACTCAAGGAGCATTTTGTTTAGGTCATTCATCTCAAGTCATTAGGATGGTAAAGATGAGTGCCACCACATGTAATGATTTGTTCACTTTTACAAGAACTCGATGCTTGCACTACACCCAGGGTGGGTCATGACAGTAGCAGCTGCTGATGGAAAGAGCAGATTGCCAAATCCTCTTGCAATTTGTGTAGAATTGGATCCCCAGGGGGGGGGATGCTGCAAGTGCTCTTGATTCTGTGTGCTGTGGTAGAGTCATGTGGAAAAATGATGCTTCAGTAAAAGTAGAACCATCCGCTTCGTTTATACGACTCTCTGAATAAAACACTCCTCCATTCCTCACAGTGTGCATGTATTGGCCTACACAGGTGGTCCTTGTCCTCTCACCCCAGTCTCAAAGACGTTAAAGTGGTTTTCTCTCCATGCTGAGTGTGATTTGTTTTTGGACCGATTAAAATTACAATGGGACCGCAGAGTCCTGAGCAAGACGCATGCTGCAAAATTACTGTCACCCCGCGAGTACTGTGCTTAATGCTTATATCAAAACACACTGCGGTAAGTTAGTGTTGCAGCAAAGATGCCGTGTGGAGGCCCAGAGAGGTAATTTGAACCACACGTCTATGTTGTAATTCAAAATAATGTGCCCTTGCATTTCAAAATCTGGTTGTGGACGCAAAAATTCTATTGCTTGACCTATTCTTATGTATTAACTCTGCGGAGACCATCGAACATTCTGAATAGAATAAGCCGCACACAGTTTGTCACCAGTGCACTGGAGAAAGCGCTGCTGCTGATCCTTGCATGTGTGACAATTCATGATATTGTTGCCATGTTGTTTTTTAGTTCACAAATTAATAAAACATTTTATTTTGAAAAATAGGACAAACACATCTCATTCGCCCTGAGTCGGTAATAATTGAATGTGTGATAATAAAAAATACACTTTACCTCAGGGGTGTACAAAATGCAGCCCGTGAGCCTACTTTTGAACACATTCTAAACAAACAACATAGTAGTATATATATATATATATATATATATATATATATATATGTATGTATATATATATATATATATATATATATATACTAGAGATGTCCGATAATATCGGACTGCCGATATTATCGGCCGATAAATGCTTTAAAATGTAATATCGGAAATTATCGGTATCGGTTTCAAAAAGTAAAATTTATGACTTTAAAACGCCGCTGTACGGAGTGGTACACGGACGTAGGGAGAAGTACAGAGCGCCAATAAACCTTAAAGGCACTGCCTTTGCGTGCCGGCCCAATCACATAATATCTCCGGCTTTTCACACACACAAATGAATACTTGGTCAACAGCCATACAGGTCACACTGAGGGTGGCCGTATAAACAACTTTAACACTGTTACAAATATGCGCCACACTGTGAACCCACACCAAACAAGAATGACAAACACATTTCGGGAGAACATCCGCACCGTAACACAACATAAACACAACAGAACAAATACCCAGAACCCCTTGCAGCACTAACTCTTCCGGGACGCTACAATATACACCCCCTGCTACCACCAAACCCCGCCCCCCCCAACTCCGCCCACCTTTAAGTCAAGGTCCACGTTAATCAATTCATGGTAAAGTTACATTGTTTAATGCATCCAGTGGGGCATCACAACAAAATTAGGCATAATAATGTGTTAATTCCACAACTGTTTACATCGGTATCGGTTGATATTGGAATCTGTAATTAAGAGTTGGACAATATCGGAATATCGGTAAAAAAGCCATTACCGGACATCTCTACTGTGGAGTTATTAAGTCTGTTTACCTAATTGGAAAGCTAGCTGCCGTGGTGACTGTTTTGTTTGATCAGTCATTTTACTGCCGTGTTACAGGCAGAGTTTGGAAACAATTAAGGTATGTAAATAAACATTTACAAAATCTTTCGTATTGGTATGTATATCTGCGGCTTATTGTCTGGTGCAGCTATTATATGTTAAAATAGTTTATTATTCTATAATTTGGTGGGTGTGTCTTAAATACCAGTGTGCTTTTTAGCCCGCGAAGTACGGTAAATTCGGATTTATACAACTTTGGACATTTTGGAACCCACTCTAATGCCCCACTACTACACAAACGTACACCTTCAGTGCTACACCACTAAGATTGAAGAATAGACTGTAGTCATTTACTTTGATGACACATGCATTGCCAAGTTATCACAGGTAAATGCTGCTAATCACGTAAGACAGTGAGGTTGATTAATGAAGTAGAACTCATTGGGCTGAAGCATCATTCATTGTAAATGTCCAACAATCCAATAGAGGGGATCTTGTTTGCCCTCAAGTCTCATCTATAGTGGAAGGGTTATTCACAGCATCATGAAGCTTCAAAGGGCCATCTTGCCTATCATCCACAAATAGAATGTTTGAAGTAGAATCCTAAATGGAATGGATTAATATTTCACCTCGACATTGATTCATGCGGAGACTTGTAGGCATGTTCATCTGCGAGCGCACTGCCTATGCAAATGCATGCGAGGGTTACAATGGTCCTGATCTTCTCCCATTGTGCAGTAGAGGTGATTACATGCATGACCCCGGCTGCCTCCTCTGAGTATTCTTCAATCTGAAAAGTGATAATAATAATAGGGTTTGAAGTGAATCTTAATCTATATCCTTTGAGGAATCATATGTCATTAGATTGCATTGTCTATAATAACTTAGTCCATTTTTATGTATGTATCAGAAAAAAATATATAGAGATACTGTAGTTATGTGAAGTATAAATACATAATGTAATACGATTTCTTTATGGATTACGATTTCAATATTGCTGGTAGTCTTTGCTCCACTACATGTCATAATGGTACCGGCGCTGCATGTTCTACAGTTGAAGGGCAGGGGAAATCTATTTTCATTAAAGTTGCATGACAAGTACTGTCGTATGATGACAATCGATGAAAGTTTATCATGCTCCAGTGTGCCTGAGTTTGGCCAGTGGATCAGAACATAATGTATAACCGGTGTCATCTCTGATATATAGACATGAGACTGTGTGATTACACCGTATGTGGAAGCAGATTGGAGCTGTTAAGCTTTTATGTTGTGTACCGTATTTTCCGGACCATAGGGCGCACCGGATTATGAGGCGCACTGCCGATGAGCGGGTCTAGTCAGGTCTATTTTCAGGGTGCATTAAAGGGGTCATATACTATTTTTTTCTACATTAAAAA
>NC_084575.2:22785566-22878066 GCF_033978685.3 Nerophis lumbriciformis
ACGTGGCTTCATAGTAAAAGAGTGTGGGTACTAGACTGGCCTGCCTGTAGTCCAGACCTGTCTCCCATTGAAAATGTGTGGCGCATTATGAAGCCTAAAATAGCACAACGGAGACCCCCGGACTGTTGAACAACTTAAGCTGTACATCAAGCAAGAATGGGAAAGAATTCCACCTGAGAAGCTTAAAAAATGTGTCTCCTCAGTTCCCAAACGTTTACAGAGTGTTGTTAAAAGGAAAGGCCATGTAACACAGTGGTGAACATGCCCTTTCCCAACTACTTTGTCACGTGTTGCAGCCATGAAATTCTAAGTTAATTAAGGCTGCAGCTAACGATTATTTTTCTATCGATTAATCTATAGATTATTTTTTCGATTAATCGGTTAATCTATAGATTATTTTTTTTCGATTAATCTATAGATTATTTTTCCTTTTACCGATTATTTTTTTATTTAAAATGAAGATGAAAAAATAAATGTAGGCCAGTTTTTTCAAAAGGCATGGCTTTTATTTACAAAAAAAAAAAGTATGGCCAATCTTAATATTCTGCAATAGTATAAGCATTTCAAAAGTAAAAGTATTGCTTATTTGCTAAAATGTGCAAAAATAAAGATAAACATCCAATACAAAAAAGTGCAAAACGAAATATTCTGTAACAGTGTAAACATTTCAACAAAAGTAAAAGTATTGCTTATTTTGCTTAATAACACAACAATGATAGTATGATTAAAGTGAAAGTTAATTGTTGGTTTGTACATAGTATATGTAACTGTTAATGTTGTAAAAGGTATTTGCACAACTAATTAACGTTAGCGTTAAAGAGGAGCGCATCTTTGTAAACACTGAACAGGCACGCCAAACGCGCCTCTCAGAGCGAAACAGTGTTTTAGTTTATGAATTTACAACGCAGATACAAATGACACATTCATGTTTTTGTGTAATGATGACAACGTATACTCACGATGACGATTGACTAGTTGATGGTGATGGCAAGAACGCTGTCGGGTGTTTTCTTTTCAAATGTTCATTTATAGCCGTTGTGCATACAACAACATTATTAGCAGAGGTGGGTAGAGTAGCCAGAAATTGTACTCAAGTAAGAGTACTGTTACTTTAGAGATTTATTACTCAAGTAAAAGTAAGGAGTAGTCACCCAAATATTTACTTGAGTAAAAGTAAAAAGTATATTGTGAAAAAACTACTCAAGTACTGAGTAACTGATGAGTAACATACACACACATATATATATATATATATATATATATATATATATATATATACACACACACACACACACACATATATATATATATATATACATATATATATATATATATATATATATATACACACACACACACACATATATATATATATATACACATATATATACATACATTGATATATACAGTATATAATTTATATTTATTTATTTTGCCGTTTTTGTTTACATGTTAAAGGTGTTTTAATGAATATACATGCATGTTTAACACATATAGATTCCTTTCTTTCATGAAGACAAGAATATAAGTTGGTGTATTACCTGATTCTGATGACTTGCATTGATTGTAAACAGACAGTATTGCTTATAACGTCCACGTTTTCAAATGGAGGAGAAAAAAAGTTCCTCCTTTCTGTCTAATACCACATGAAAGTGGTTGGTTTTTGGTATCTTATTTGTCCATCTTCCATATTCGTTTTTATACACTTTACAAGAAATAAATTGGCGGCAAACTCCGTAGCTTGCTAGCTTGTTTGCGCTGGCTTTCGGAGACTCTTATTTTGAAAGCGCGGCGCGATGGAGCGGCACTTTTATTGTGAAGACAGGAACTGTGCAGTCAGTCTTTAGGCTTATGACGGGATGTACGGTTGAAATAAAAAGTAGTCTTTTTTCCTTCACACTTTTGATTGATTGATTGAAACTTTTATTAGTAGATTGCACAATACAGTACATATTCCGTACAATTGACCACTAAATGGCAACACCCCAATACGTTTTTCAACTTGTTTAAGTCAGGTCATGTGACCGCCTGGCTCTGTTTGATTGGTCCAACGTCACCAGTGACTGCATCTGATTGGTGGAACGGAGTGAAACGTCACCAGTAAGGCAGGCACTTTGAAGGTCTGTCTGACAGACCAAAACAAACAAAGCGTGCATTAACAGATCGATAAAAATTAGTAGCGAGTAGCGAGCTGAATGTAGATAAAAGTAGCGGAGTAAAAGTAGCGTTTCTTCTTAGGCCGTTTATTGAAATACTCCCACACTTTTGACGACTTTTGGCGTGCTTTTTTCCCCTCGCTCGCACCGCTCGCATCGTCTGCTTTGCGCTCCGCCATGACGGTAGTGTGACGTAAATATGCGACGCGTCGAAGCACAAAAACGGCGTCGACGTATTTACGTAACCGATGACGTCGACGCGTCGTTTCAGCCCTAAAGTTAATTATTATTTGCAAAAAAAAAATAAAGTTTATGAGTTTGAACATCAAATATCTTGTCTTTGTAGTGCATTCAATTGAATATGGGTTGAAAAGGATTTGCAAATCATTGTATTCCGTTTATATTTACATCTAACACAATTTCCCAACTCATATGGAAACGGGGTTTGTGTATAAAACAATCATAGTATGTCAGTTGATTAAAAAATGAAGGAAAACACATCATAGTTTTTTATGAATAAATATTTAAGTTCTATATAACCGTCAAGTCATTCATATTTTATTGTATTTTTGAAGTAAAAACCATCAATAGCAAGAAAAAACTAAATATATATAGTGTGTGTAATTGTGATTAATAATTCAAAGTTAGCATAATGAAATGTCATAAGACTTTAGGGAGAAAACAATGATTAGTAATAACTTATTTGATATTAACCTTACTGTCACTTTAGCACTTGGCTGCCATTTGTAATTCAAGAGTCATTAGAGTCATTATTTACTTCCAATAAATGTTTTTGCTCTCAAAATGAAAATAAGACCCATATTATGTAGTTTAATTAAAGGTTGTAGCGTAGATTAAGTATGGCATTTTATTATTTTATTGGTCAGTAAATAAAGGATGAAGAAGGATTACACATTATGGAAGGAAAAATGATAAAAACAAACATGAGACATGAGGGAGAAAATATGTGCCCTACATTCATGCAGCGTATAACATTTTACCCTCCTCCTGCATTTCTCTGCATTGAGCAGGAACAGTACAGTACTGCTATGCCAGACTAAAGGACTTTGTAACCAAGGCAACGAACAACAGGCGCATAGAACGGTCCGATTAAGTAGTCAAGTGTGAAGAAAAAGCGATTCTGATTTTACACGAAGCTAAATAGCCAATATGTTTAGCATAAATACGATTCAAATAAATACTGATGCCAAGTATTCCACCAGATCTGGGGAAGCGAGCATAAAAAGGAAGGTTTTAGTCCAGAAGCTCAAAGGTAGAGTACTTTGACAGTAAACCAGGATGTAAGATGAGCAAAGGAAAGATGGTGGAGGTGGATGCTCCATTAGCGACAATAATTCACACCACAGTCATTCATCTCATCACCTCCCACCATGCTGACCTCCTGTCACATGTTCCCGTGTAGCTGGCGTGACGCCACTCCTCCCCGCTTGTTGGCTCGCCGTGTTATGTGCTCTCCTCGCTGAAGCGCCACCACACAGCGGATTACAACAAAACAGATTAACTGTATCACTGCCTCCACCAGCGACCTAAGAAACGTATATTTAGCTGCAGACTGCTACTACTGACTGGAGAAAAGGCCTCTGAGATTACATTTCTTTATTCGCGTGGGAGGAAAAAGAAGCTGGAGTCCAGCTTTGGGGTGGATAGAAGATTTTTTTTTTTTTTTGTAGTGTGCAGTGTCTGCTCTTCTAGCCCCATTAGCTTATACGAGAGAGGCCAAGCACGCATCAGAGAACCAACCCCATGGGCTTTTAGTGTTATGGCACCAATTTTCCCAGCACACATTGTGCCATAGCCACTTGTTTGCCTTCGATGAGTCAGTCAGTTAAAGTTGGCTCCATTGTGCCTGAACAATTGCATTTAACTTGGGCCAATGCCGTCACAGGGATGTAATTAGAACAGAACAAGTTGCATACAGTGAGAGGGAACAGCATGTTAATGTGCTGCCACAAATATGTGCAAAGAAATAATAGAATTTCCAGTAATTGGCTTTTTTTGGAACAGCGTATCGCACGGCCAAATATTGTGCGTGACAAACTGGTCCGTCATCCAATGTTATCTTTTACACCAGGGGTGCTCATTACGTCGATCGCGAGCTACCGGTCGATCTCGGAGGGTGTGTCAGTCGATCACCAGCCAGGCATTAAAAAATAGTCCTAAAAATGAGCGATCATAAATCTTCACTATGACGTCACTTTCGTCACTTGATTGACATTCACGGCACCCGAGGGTCTTCTGAGATGACGCTGGCTGCTGCCAGCTCATTAAAATTACCGACTGGAAGGCGAGAAACACTTTATTTTAACAGACTCTGGCGCCGTACCTGTCGTCAAAACTCCAAAGACCGACTGCACAGTTGCGCTAACAAAACAAGAGTCTCAGAAAGCTGGCGTGCACAAGCTAGCAAGCTACGGAGTTTGCAGACAATGTATTTCTTGTAAAGTGTATACAAAGGAGTACGGAAGCTGGACAAATAAGATGCCAAAAACCAACCACTTTCATGTGGTATTGGACAGAAAGGAGGACTTTTTTCGCCTCCATTCGAAAATGCGGACGTTTTTAGCACCACTGTCTGATGCCAATCAATGCAAGTCATCAGAATCAGGTAATACACCAACTTATATTCTTGTCTTCATGAAAGAAAGGAATCCATCCATCCATCCATTTTCTACCGCTTATTCCCTTTGGGGTAGCGGGGGGCGCTGGAGCCTATCTCAGCTACAATCGGGCGGAAGGCGGGGTACACCCTGGACAAGTCGCCACCTCATCGCAGGGCCAACACAGATAGACAGACAACATTCACACTCACATCCACACACTAGGGCCAATTTTTAGTGTTGCCAATCAACCTATCAATCTATATGTGTTAAACATGCCTATATTATCTTTAAACACCTTAACTTGTTAACAATATTAACTATATGTGTTAAACATGCTTGCATTATCTTTAAACACCTTTAACTTATTAACAATACTAACTATATGTGTTAAACATGCTTGTATTATCATTAAACACCTTTAACTTGTTAACAATATTAACTATATGTGTTAAACATGCTTGTATTATCTTTAAACACCTTTAACTTATTAATAATATTAACTATATGTATTAAACATGCTTGTATTATCATTAAACACCTTTAACTTGTTAACAATATTAACTATATGTATTAAACATGCTTGCATTATCTTTAAACACCTTTAACTTGTTAACAATATTAACTATATGTATTAAACATACTTGTATTATCATTAAACACCTTTAATTTATTAACAATATTAACTATATGTATTAAACATTCTTGTATTATCATTAAACACCTTTAATTTATTAACAATATTAATTATGTGTTAAACATGATTGCATTATCATTAAACACCTTTAATTTATTAACAATATTAACTATATGTGTTAAACATGCTTGCATTATCATTAAACACCTTTAACTTTAACTCAACTTTCCATTTCTATGCTGATGATACTGTCATATACTGCACAGCACCCACTCTTGCTGAGGCTTTTAAATATCTACAACATGCATTTGACAGAGTACAAGAACAACTTTGCTATCTTCAACTGGTTTTAAATGCAGAGAAAACAAAGTGTATGCTCTTTACCACATCAAAAACTGTAAGATCATCACTGTGTGAGAACATTTTAACAAGAAATGGGCAACAAATTATGTTAGTATCTGCTTTTAAATATTTAGGATTTTTAATTGATGACCACTTGAGTTTTAAGGAGCACATTCAGTATGTTGTAAAAAAACCTGAAACTTTTACTGGGATTTTATTATAGAAACAAGTCTTGCTTTTCTTTTACTGTGAAACAGAAATTGTTGGAAACAACCTTTTTACCTGTTATTGACTATGGAGATGTGTTGTACATAAATGCTACTGCTGGTTGTCTCCACAAGCTGGATAGTGTGTACCACGGGGCACTGAGATTCATTACCAACTGCGCTCCCCTTACTCACCATTGTGTGTTATACTCAATGGTTAACTTGACATCTTTATGTGCTCGACGCCTCAATCATTGGTATGTTTTCATCTACAAAACCATTCTGGGTATCACTCCATCTTATCTGTCTTGTCTTTTAACAAAGAAACAAGGAAGTCACAATCTTCGTTCAATGAATGTTCTGCAATTTGTCGTCCCCAAAGTAAGAACTGAACTGGGCAAGAAAGCATTTAGGTTTTCAGCACCGAAGGCTTGGAATAACCTACAATCGAATATTAAACTTCAAACCCTAGTTACGTTGAATGAGTTTAAAGCTTCTGTGAAAGGATTACAGTCTACCTTGTCTGTATGCACATGTGTCATGTGAGCAAGTTTTAATGTTGTAAATGTCATGTTTTATGTATTTGTTTACTGTTTTTAATGTAACCTTGCTGCTGCCCTCTTGGCCAGGTCTCCCTTGGAAAAGAGATCTTTGATCTCAATGGGATTTTACCTGGTTAAATAAAGGCTAATAATAATAATAACATATTAACAAAAACATATATTTCATAAATAAGTAAATATAAATTATATATATGAATGAGGTAGATCCCCACGACTTGATCAATTGAAAAGTAGCTCGCCTGCAGAAAAAGTGTGAGCACCCCTGTTTTACACGATGCCTCAGACACAGCGATTGGATGCGAAGGAATTCTGTAGGCCAGTGTTTTTTCAACCACTGAGATACAGTCTAATTTCACCTATTTGGGTTAAAAATATTTTTTGCAAACCAGTAATTATGGTCTGCAAATTATGTGTTGTTGAGTGGTCGATACTGTCTAGAGCTCGGCAGAGTAACCGTGTAATACTCTTCCATATCAGTAGGTGACAGCAGGTTGCTAATTGCTTTGTAGATGTCGGAAACAGCAGGAGGCAGCGTGCAGGTAAAAAGTTGTCTAATGCTTAAACCAAAAGAGGAGTGCCCCTAAGAAAAGGCATTGAAGCTTAGGGAAGGCTATGCCGAACGAAACTAAAACTGAACTGGCTACAAAGTAAACCAAAACAGAATGCTGGACGACAGCAAAGACTTACTGTGGAGCAAAGATGGCGTCCACAATGTACATCCGAACATGACATGACAATCAACAATGTCCCCACAAAGAAGGATAAAAACAACTAAAATATTCTGGATTGCTAAAACAAAGTAGATGCGGGAAATATCGCTCAAAGGAAGACATGAAACTGCTACAGGAAAATACCATAAAAAGAGAAAAAGCCACCAAATTAGGAGCGCAAGACAAGAACTAAAACACTACACACAGGAAAACAGAAAACAACTCAAAATAAGTCACGGCGTGATGTGACATGTCGTGACAGTACATTTACTTTGAGACAAGAGCTACAGTGATGCATGGTTGGTTATGGTTTAAAGTCATATCCAACAATTGCGACAGCAAATTTTTACTGTTAACCGAGTTTTGTTTTTTCATGATTTCTGCTGGTGGCGTGCCTCCGCATTTTTTCAACGCAAAAAATGTGCCTCGGCTCAAAAAAGGTTGAAAAACACTGCTGTAGGCCAGCGTGCATTGTTGAAGCAGAAAGACTTGGTGGCAGTTTATTGTATTTTCCGGACTATAAGGCGCACTTAAAATCTTTTCCCCCCCCTCAAAACGCGACAGTGCGCCTTATTACCCGGTGCGCCTAATGTAAGGAATAATTTTGGTTGAGCATATCCACCTCAAAGTTATTTTATTTGGTACATGGTGAAATAAGTGTGACCAGTAGATGGCAGTCAAACATAAGAGATATGGGGACGGCGTGGTGCGGTTGGGAGAGTGGCTGTGCAAGCAACCTGAATGTTCCTGGTTCGATCCCCACCTACTACCAACCTCGTCACGTCCGTTGTGTCCTTGAGCAAGACACTTCACCCAGAAGGGTTAAAACCATTAAAAATCAGTTCCCAGTGGCTTATTTTATTTTTCAAAATTTTACCCATCACACAATATCCCTAAAAAAAGCTTCAAAGTGCCTGATTTTAACCATCGCTATGTACACCCGTCCATTTTCCTGTGACGTCACACAGTGATGCCAATACAAACAAACATGGCGCATAGAACAGCAAGGTATAACGACATTAGCTCGGATTCAGACTCGGATTTCAGCGGCTTAAGCGATTCAACAGATTACGCATGTATTGAAACGGATGGTTGTAGTGTGGAGGCAGGTAGCGAAAACGAAATTGAAGAAGAAACTGAAGCTATTGAGCCATATCGGTTTGAACCGTATGCAAACGAAAACGACACGACAGCCAGCGACACGGGAGAAAGCGAGGACGAATTCGGCGATCGCCTTCTAACCAACGATTGGTATGTGTTTGTTTGGCATTAAAGGAAACTAACAACTATGAACTAGGTTTACAGCATATGAAATACATTTGGCAACAACATGCACTTTGAGAGTGCAGACAGCCCAGTTTTCCTCAATTAATATATTCTGTAGACATACCCTCATCCGCTCGCAGATTTCTTTGACTTTATCGTTGGAAATGCATCTGCTTTGAGTGTCGCAGGATATCCACACATTCTTGCCATCTCTGTCGTAGCATAGCTTTCGTCGGTAAAGTGTGCGGAACAAACGTCCAATTTCTTGCCACTTTCGCATCTTTGGGCCACTGGTGCAACTTGAATCCGTCCCTGTTCGTGTTGTTACACCCTCCGACAACACACCGACGAGCCATGATGTCTCCAAGGTACGGAAAACAGTCGAAAAAACGGAAAATAACAGAGCTGATTTGACTCGGTGTTTGAGAAAATGGCGGATTTCTTCCCGATGTGACGCCACGTTGTGACGTCATCGCTCCGAGAGCGAATATTAGAAAGGCGTTTAATTCGCCAAAATTCACCCAAATAGAGTTCAGAAATCGGTTAAAAAAATATATGGTCTTTTTTCTGCAACATCAAGGTATATATTGACGCTTACATAGGTCTGGTGATAATGTTCCCCTTTAAGAACTTTTTTGACACATCATTTCCAGGTGTTTGCGGGCCAGATAAAATGATGTCGCGGGCCAGATCTGGCCCCCAGGGCTTTGAGTTTGACACCAGTGCACAACCAGGATGCTAAAAATGTTGCTGACCCCTGGTACAGGTAGCAACAGAAGCGCCAGAATAATTAAACTGACCTTTAGAATTTGGAGTAAATTGAGTTTTATTTTATTTTTTTTAGATTTTTTTAAAAAGGGATTTTTTTCGCTGTTAACTGGCATAGGGGAGAGCATACTTAAAGAGATACACAATTGTTTGATTCCCCGAATATAAGACAATGCCATTTTATGGTGTCAACGTCCAATTTCTTGCCACTTTCGCATCTTTGGGCCACTGGTGCAACTTGAATCCGTCCCTGTTCGTGTTGTTACACCCTCCGACAACACACCGACGAGCCATGATGTCTCCAAGGTACGGAAAACAGTCGAAAAAACGGAAAATAACAGAGCTGATTTGACTCGGTGTTTGTAATGTGTTTGAGAAAATGGCGGATTGCTTCCCGATGTGACGTTACGTTGTGACGTCATCGCTCCGAGAGCGAATAATAGAAAGGCGTTTAATTCGCCAAAATTCACCCATTTAGAGTTCGGAAATCGGCTAAAAAAATATATGGTCTTTTTTCTGCAACATCAAGGTATATATTGACGCTTACGTAGGTCTGGTGATAATGTTTCCCTTTAAAGATTTAAAACAATTATTTGGGAATGTCCAGCAGGCCAGATTGGAACGCTTCACGGGTCGCATGCAGGCCCCCGGGCCTTAATTTGCCCAGGTCTGCTCTAAGTGATGTTTTCTTTGTAAAATCGAGCATTTTTATGTCTTTATCTATTATTGGAAACTGTTATTGTGTTTAGGAAGTAGCTGAGAATGAGCTTCCTTGACTTGAAAGACAAGCAGCTGCCACTGATGTGCATGGAATTGTGCCGCGCCCTGGCGTACGTTTTCCACTCAAGCCAAAAGAAGGGAAGCTTAATCCGATTTAGTGCGCTCACACTAGCCAAACGTACCATGCCTTTGGTGTTAAGTGGACCAAGGCACGGTACGATTGGTCTCGTGTGAGTGCGCCCTAATTGTTTGGCAGGAAATAACACAGATTGCCATATCATTGGGAGTGAGAAACAGACGTTTGTACCTCGTGTGGAAAAGGTTCCGTCCTGAGGAAATTCATCCATACATTTTCTATACCGCTTCTCCTGTTTAGGGTCGCGACAGGTGATGGAGCCTATCCCCACTTCATTTTTGTGCTAACAAGAAATGTGGCCAGCATGGTTAGTTAGTCAGTTCTGTAATTCCCTATGGACTGTCAGGACCATACGCAGGACTGCTCACCACCCCTTATGGAGTCAGTTCTCACAATAGGGCCGAGGAAGACTGCGGCAGGCCAAGTTCTTTATCCTTGAAGAATATGCTGGTGTTACCATGGTGACAGAGCTGTTATCTGCCATCAATTTTACACTCAAGCTTTTAAGTTCATCTGGTGTTTTGTGACTTGAACGGTTAAAAATCCATTAGCCAGGTCAGCGACATCTGTTGACCCGCACACAAACGGACAAACACAGCTGTTCCAATCTGCTGCAATTTGTAAAACAGCCATGAATTCAATACAAGCTGGCCACTTTCATGAAGAATCCATCCTAATTTTCATGAGCATTCTGTCAAGAAAGATTATGTTTAATTTTGCTGGATCTTTTCCCCAGAGGGAGGCTGAGAAGTGTTGACTACAAACTTGTAATATTTCTTCTGACAAAAGAAGAAATGCTTTGTACATTGGGGTGACGGTACGCCGTAATCACAATCATTTTTTTAAGGTAACAATGTGATTGATTTTCAATACATCTGGGAAATAAAATACACACTAACTGCTTTGATGATTAAAAAAAAAAAAAATGAAACATAAAAACTACAAACTGCTGGCAAGTAAATACAATTGTTTTATTGACTGAAGCGAAACTTTATTACTTTCAGCTTGTAGCGCCATTGTCGTTCTCAACGGAACAATTACTGGTGTTCTGACAATGCGAACATATCACCCATTTCAAAAATAATTATGTTCATGAATACATCTCCTTCGCGACAGGCGCATGCACGTTTTGTTTAACCCTTGTGTAATGTTCATATTGTTGTTACTCAGCCAGCGTTTGTGGGTCTGATGGACCCGTTGCATTTTGTGGATTTTAATGCCTCACAATCAAATTTGTTAAAATACTGAAAAGATGTTTACCTTATCCCAATAAACATCTGTTGAGTATAAAAAGCAACGGGTCCATTAGACCCACAAATGCTGGCTGAGTAACAACAATATGACCGTTGCACGGAAAATTTCTCTGCCAGTTTCTGCATCCCACAGGGATTCTTCTTTTGTGTTTCTGCACCTGCGGTTCCCACACAAGGTTGCAACATTGTTTGTCAACACTGTCTTCTCTCATTTTCTCGCACATTTGACCCTCTGATGTTCTGTGTACCTACACTCTGTCCTCCTCCTGTCTAGGCCTGCTGTGTGTGTGTGTGTGTGGGTGGGTGCGTGTGGTACACAGAACATCAATTTCCAGACTTCTATTAGCCCCGGGTCCAGTGGACCCGGAAGTCTTATATGTAATAGAAATGTGTAGGGGGGGGTGTATGGTGTGTGGTCATTAAATATTTATTCTGATATATGTTCTTCACAGAAAATGAGCCAAAGTCAGTGAGTCTCAGTTTGAAAAATTAATTCATTGTATCATTTTTCTTTTAATAAAAAATGAAAACGGGTCCCACAGACCCGAACACCACACAAGGGTTAAGATACCGGTATTAGGGATGTCCCGACACAGGTTTTTGCACTTCCGATCCGATACCGATATTGTTTTTGCACTTCCGATCCGATACCGATACTGACCGATACCGCTACTGACCGATACTGGCCTATCCGAGCATGTATTAAAGTTTAAAGTTATTTAGCCTACTTAGTTGTCAGAATCATGTTGAAAAGGGTTTTAGTACTCTTGATAACAACTAGCCAGCTGAATTAGGGGAGTTTGAATAATACACAATGGTTGGTAACAAGAAACTGACCTGTTTATTCAAGGATAAACACAAAATAGACAAAATTATACATGACAAACAGAAATGGCATCATTGAACTAGGGCTGGCGATATGGCCTTTTTTTAATATTGCAATATTTTAAGGCCATATTGCGATACACGATATATATCTCGATATTTTGCCTTAGCCTTGAATGAACACTTGATGCATATAATCACAGCAGTATGATGATTCTATGTGTCTATATTAAAACATTCTTCTTCATACTGCATTAATATATGCTACTTTTAAACCTTCATGCAGAGAGGGAAATGACAACTAAAAAAAAATCACTATTTTTTTCATACGGTGTTGATGTGGAAATGTTTGCCTCGGCATTTTGATGGTGTGGACGTGTGGCACCGAATGGAGATAAGCGTCTCGACAGACGTTACAATATTTGAACAATGATGACGAAAACTGTTTTCTCTGTCGTGTCCGTGTGTCGAAAATTGTTATGCGCTTATTTTTTTATATGACTTTGTGCGTGGCATAGATTTGCCGTGCGCAGAGGACGCTTGAGCACCTTAGCGGCTGCGCTAGCATCACAGCTAACGTTAGCCATGCTGCTACCTCGCTCTCTGCTGGGAGAGGGCGTATATGTATGTGACGTATGACGTGACAGTATGTGACGTGTGTAAGAAGGTGCGTTCGCTGTCTGTAAGAGGGAGACACAGGAAAGAGTGAGAAGAGCCTGTCGTGTAATGCCAGCAGCTAAAAGCAACTGCGTGAGAATCCACAGACCTGTGGATGTGTTGAAGGTGTGCTGGAAAATGCGGAACGGAAATTAGGGAGCAGCAGAAAAGTGGAATGTATTATTTAAATCGGTGCGTTGGAAAACACGGACCGGAGTTTTTTAAAAACTGGATCGGCATTTTCCCATGCCTTGCCGATACGTAGTTTTTTGCAAATATCGGCGGCCGATCCGATCCAAATATCGGATCGGGACATCCCTAACCGGTATATACACCGGATATTGCCATTAGGACTAACAATACCGGAATAACCGTTTTGGTCCATATCGCCCAGCTCTACGTTCGACAGATGGAAACTACTTAGCCTTGCGGACATTCGAGAAGCCACCCTTTCATGGGCCAAAAGAAACGACTTGACGGGCCAAAATGTATCCGTGGGTCTCACTTTGGGCACGCCTGGTGTAAGCGGTAGAAAATGACACACCCTTGACATCTAATGTAATCTCCAGAGTACATTATCTCTCATCCTAAATCAGCTGGGATGGACTCCAGTTTCCTTGTGACCAGGTTTTTATTTTTTGGGGACAAGTGTTGTAAATTAGCTTTGGCTACAAACACTATGATGCATACATTGGATAACTGTTTCAGATGTCTATGTGTTTGTATCTGTCCCTATTTCAAATAAACCTCTATAATAATAATAATCATAAGGCTGCAGAACAATGGATGTGAAGAATTGAAGGGGTCTGAGTACTTTCTGAATCCACTATATATGTACTTTAACTTGTTTTTGTACTTTCCAAGCACACATGTTTATACATTCTGCTATAAGCTATTAAGCTTCTATATCCATGTACTACAATACTGCATTTTCATGATAAAACAAAGATGAGGCATGAAGGGAAAATAAAACCCAAACTAAAACCCCTAAGTTACTCGGTATATTTGTGTGTATTAAAACACATCTGGAAATGTAATATTACATTATTTTATCTTTATAAATGTACTCCCCAATAAGGCTGCAGCTGTCCGTTTTTAATAGTTACACCAAATGCTTATTAAAAGCAAAATAATATAAATGAAATAGTTTTTCAAATTGATTTAATCGATAAATCGTTACAGCCCTACTCACCATAAGCTATGTGATGATCTCCTCCTAATGGCCAACAATAGATATATGTTCAAGTATTGATCGGTTACATTTTCTAGATTTTCCTTGGATCTCACACGGACAATGACGACTCAGCAGTACACTAACATGCCTTGGCCATGAAGCCTCCTCCTGCTGTTCATTTTTATTTGCTCCCTCAGAATAAAAGGGAATTTAAATGAACATGCATAAAGTTTTAGAATATGACTTGGAGGGAGATGTGCCAAGTTTAGCTTTTGATTGTGTGAGCCTTTAAGCATAATTTAATTATCTCACTGCTTAATGGGGTGGTCACTACTTTGCAACAACACACCATATCCAACAAAGAACACCAGTTTTTTGGTGGACAGGGGGACATAAAAGTGATTTTTTTGTTGACAGAATCTAGGCTTCGGTCACTGCATTTGTTGGGTAAGATTAAAGTCCGATTTATTGTTATATGAGGCAGTGGTGTTGTTAAAGCACACGTTTCAGCAATGTAGGGAAACTTGCCAAAGCGTTTCTATCACATTTTGTGTCATTGGTCACACCACTGGTTTTGGAGAATGTTAATTGAATCAAAAGACATCACAGCAGAGGTGTTGGTTTTGAAAGTCTGTGGAGATGAATCAGAAAGAACACCTGGAGAAACAGGTTGTATGAGGAGGAGGTCCGTTCCATGGATGACAGCTGAGGGATGTGTGCAACCAGTTTTGATTATGACGGCTAATTGATTCGCGGTCTGACAGTGGTAAACACATTTCTGCAAAGTAGGATTAGTAGCAATAAATCAAATATTTTTATAGAGTCTAAAGCAGTGGTTCTTAACCTTGTTGGAGGTACCGAACCCCACCAGTTTCATATGCGCATTCACCGAACCCTTCTTTAGTGAAAAAAAAAATAATTTATTTTTTTCAAATTCAAGACAGTTATATGTTTTTGGTAACACTTTAATATGGGGAACATATTCTAAGTAACAAAGACTTCATTTAGAGTTATTTGGACACTAGGGGAACATATTCTAAGTAATAAAGACTTAATTTAGAGTTATTTGGTTAGGGTTCGGGCCAGGGTTAGAGGGTTATAATAAGGCCATGCCGGATAAGGCATTAATAAGTACTTAATAATGACTAGTTAAGAGCCAATATGTTACTAATTTGCATGTTAATAAGCAACTAATTAATGGTGAATATGTTCCCATACTAAAGTGTTACCATGTTTTTTTACTGGTGCACAAAATGAACCGTGCATGAACATCACCTTGTTCAAAGAACAAAACCAACACAGTGCATAAACTCACAACAAATTACACACCTGCAAATCAGTCTGACTTCTGCTGTTGCCGTATCCGTAATACGGCGATAGGGAGAAGTTTTTATTTACACGATGAGTCGGGTGTGTCTTGACCTCCGCCGAACCCCTGAGGCCGACTCACCAAACCCCTAGGGTTCGATCGAACGCAGGTTAAGAACCACTGGTCCCTTTGGGACATCTGTGATTAAGGGCTATATAAGTAAATTGTGATCGATTGACATTGAATGTTCTAAAAAATGTTTTTACATAATTAGAGCCATTTAAACCAAATGTAACACCCATAAAGTCACCTTTACACTCATTTCAATAATATTAATTAAGGATGTCCGATAATATCGGACTGCCGATATTATCGGCCGATAAATGCTTTAAAATGTAATATCGGAAATTATCGGTATCGGTTTCAAAAAGTAAAATTTATGACTTTTTAAAACGCCGCTGTGTACACGGATGTAGGGAGAAGTACAGAGCGCCATTAACCTTAAAGGCACTGCTTTTGCGTGCCGGCCCAGTCACATAATATCTACGGATTTTCACACACACAGGTGAATGCCAGGCATACTTGGTCAACAGCTATACAGGTCACACTGAGGGTGGCCGTATAAACAACTTTAACATTGTTACAAATATGCGGCACACTGTGAACCCACACCAAACAAGAATGACAAACACATTTCGGGAGAACATCCGCACCGTAAGACAACATAAACACAACAGAACAAATACCCAGAACCCCTTGCAGCACCAACTCTTCCGGGACGCTACAATATACACCCCCCCATCCCCTCAACCTCCTCATGCTCTCTCAGGGGGAGCATGTTCCAAATTCCAAGCTGCTGTTTTGAGGCATGTTAAAAAAAAAAAAGCACTTTGTGACTTCAATAATAAATATGGCAGTGCCATGTTGGCATTTTTTTTTACATAACTTGAGTTGATTTATTTTGGAAAACCTTGTTACATTGTTTAATGCATCCAGCGGGGCATCACAACAAAATTAGGCATAATAATGTGTTAATTCCACGACTGTATATATCAGTATCGGTTGACATCGGAATCGGTAATTAAGAGTTGGACAATATCGGAATATCGGATATCGGCAAAAAAGGCATTATCAGACATCTCTAATATTAATCTAATATAGTAAGTAGCCTTGAGTGTGTTCTACTGTAGATTAAAGTACTCACCGGTAGCCTAGAGAATCCAGGAAGCATTATTACTATGGCGGCTGCCCGGGCACATCGTGGGAATACTTTGTCAAATCCTGGGTAATTACTCCAAGTTACAAGTAAACCACTTGAACAAGTTCTGCCAAAAGTTGGTCAACTTGACAGTCACAGCTATGGCCATCCGCCGTGTTGTTAGCATTGCGTATCCCACATTGTCAATCGACATCTTTCGCACCAAAGCCTCGCCAATGTCACGTGGAGCTGATGATGTCGAAACTGAACTGCATCGACAGGGTTCAACTCTGCTTAGCATTACCAAGTCACGGTATGTCTCACGTCTCGTCTTTTGACAATGCTAACTCCCATAGTAGTGATCTGTTATTGTTGAGGTAGGAGTTGAAGATGAAGTGCATCAAAAGGTTGATCTGCCAAAAGTTGGTTAACTTGATTGTCACGGTGAAGATTGTGCAAAGTTTGTTGTTGTTAGCAGTGTTCACAACTTTACCCGGAAACGGACATCTTGCTGCGTGAATATCTTTACCAGTTGTCACAACATATTACAAAATAAGACAAGTACTGCACTGTAACACATATCATAAATAAATGATAAATGGGTTATACTTGTATAGCGCTTTTCTACCTTCAAGGTACTCAAAGCGCTTTGACACTATTTCCACATTCACCCATTCACACACACATTCACACACTGATGGCGGGAGCTGCCATGCAAGGCGCTAACCAGCAGCCATCAGGAGCAAAGGTGAAGTGTCTTGCCCAAGGACACAACGGACGTGACTAGGATGGTAGAAGGTGGGGATTGAACCCCAGTAACCAGCAACCCTCCGATTGCTGGTACAGCCACTCTACCAACTTCGACATAAATATATAGAAAGCTGCAATATTTGAAGAGAGATATGTTATTATCATCACTTTTAAATAGGTTATTCTCTTCTCTGGCCCTGCCAAGTTTTGGTTTTTGAACTTTGGTTGCTTTTGTTTTAAGCATCTAATTTATCCTTGCATGTGTACTCTTGGCTGCCCCAACAATGTTAGTTTTTAGTCCAAAAAATGAAATGCATCAATTAAAGAACTGTACTAGACGCCAGACAATCCCAAACAGATGTGTACTGCAGATGGGTACATTAAATAAACTCCAAGGGCTTTTATGTGCAGTTAAGTTCTTTGTGCTTGGTAAAAGTAGAGTGCAGTTAAAAAAGAAGAAGAGCTATGCGGATAAAGTAGGAATAACTTGTTATGCATTTGAATTTTGCAAAGTAAGGTAATCACAAATGGCTTTCGAATTAAGGGAAGTTTTTTTTTTTTTTTTTTTTTGCTTAGTTTCTGGGTGTCCTCATGTCAATCATACAATACCTTGCCAGCACTTTAAAAATTCCTCATCACAATGAAGATGAGGTTGTTAGTGACACTCTATGTAAAAAAATCTATGATTAATTCATGATCCTAGTCCAAGCAAACATTATGTATGTAGTATGTAAATCATGTGCTGTGGTGCAATAGTTATACATTGTCATGAACAGTGATACCTGTGTAAATACCCTTAACCTCCATACTACACAGTTTAGCAATATTTACAGCCATAACAGAATTGCACTTAATTTTAAGTGACAATTGCTATGCTAATTGTGGACATTGGCATTGCACTTGATAATCACGAGCAAGCAAATGTGGAATAACAATTTATTTTATATATTTAGCCTTTATTTAACAAGGTAAAATCCCATTGAGATCAAAGATCTCTTTTCCAAGGGAGACCTGGCCAAGAGGGCAGCAAGGTTTCATTAAAAACAGTAAACAACACATAAAACATCAAATTTACAACATTAAAACTTGCTCACATAACACATGTGCATACAGACAAGGTAGACTGTAATCGATTCACAGAAGCTTTAAACTCATTTATTGTAACAAGGGTTTGAAGTTGAAGATTCAATTGTAGGGTATTCCAAGCCTTCGGTGCTGAAAACCTAAATGCTTTCTTTCCCAGTTCAGTTCTTACTTTGGGGACGACAAATTGCAGAACATTCATTGAACGGAGATTGTGACTTCCTTGTTTCTTTGTTAAAAGACACGATAGATAAGATGGAGTGGGTGGTATCATTAAAAGCTTGTTTGCAATGTTTTTGTTGAGCGGTTTAAAAACGCATGATGATTAAAAAACATTATTATAAAGCAAACTAATTGTCCAGTCATAGTAATAAAAACTTGAAACATATTCGTCTAAGGTACACTTTATTGATGCAAAATTATATCTGCAATTAATGACAATTAATATTGAGTTAACTATGAACAAAGTGCTATTAGTCGTGATTAAATATTGTAATCGTTACACAGCCCTGTTATGAATACAAAAACACATATACAGTGGAACAGGGTTCCTAAATAGAATAGTTGCTATATTGAAGCACATTAAATACAAACCCCGTTTCCATATGAGTTGGGAAATTGTGTTAGATGTAAATATAAACGGAATACAATGATTTGCAAATCATTTTCAACCCATATTCAGTTGAATATGCTACAAAGACAACATATTTGATGTTCAAACTGATAAACATTTTTTTTTTTTTGCGAATAATCATTATTTTTAGAATTTGATGCCAGCAACACGTGACAAAGAAGTTGGGAAAGGTGGCAATAAATACTGATAAAGTTGAGGAATGCTCATCAAACACTTATTTGGAACATCCCACAGGTGAACAGGCAAATTGGGAACAGGTGGGTGCCCTGATTGGATATGAAAGTAGATTCCATGAAATGCTCAGTCATTCACAAACAAGGATGGGGCGAGGGTCACCACTTTGTCAAAAAATGTGTGAGCAAATTGTTGAACAGTTTAAGAAAAACCTTTCTCAACCAGCTATTGCAAGGAATTTAGGGATTTCACCATCTACGGTCCGTAATATCATCAAAGGGTTCAGAGAATCTGAAGAAATCACTGCACGTAAGCAGCTAAGCCCGTGACCTTGGATCCCTCAGGCTGTACTGCATCAACAAGCGACATCAGTGTGTAAAGGATATCACCACATGGGTTCAGGAACACTTCAGAAACCCACTGTCAGTAACTACAGTTGGTCGCTACGTCTGTAAGTGCAAGTTAAAACTCTCCTATGCAAGGCGAAAACCGTTTATCAACAACACCCAGAAACGCCGTCGGCTTCCCTAGGCCTGAGGTCATCTAAGATGGACTGAAACAAAGTGGAAAAGTGTTCTGTGGTCTGACGAGTCCACATTTCAAATTGTTTTTGGAAACTGTGGATGTCGTGTCCTCCAGACCAAAGAGGAAAAGAACCATCCGGATTGTTATAGGCGCAAAGTTGAAAAGCCAGCATCTGTGATGGTATGGGGGTGTATTAGTGCCCAAGACATGGGTAACTGACACATCTGTGAAGGCGCCATTAATGCTGAAAGGTACATACAGGTTTTGGAGCAACATATGTTGCCATCCAAGCAACGTTACCATGGACGCCCCTGCTTATTTCAGCAAGACAATGCCAAGCCACGTGTTACATCAACGTGACTTCATAGTAAAAGAGTGCCGGTACTAGACTGGCCTGCCTGTAGTCCAGACCTGTCTTCCATTGAAAATGTGTGGCGCATTATGAAGCCTAAAATACCACAACGGAGACCCCCGGACTGTTGAACAACTTAAGCTGTACATCAAGCAAGAATGGGAAATAATTCCACCTGAGAAGCTTAAAAAATGTGTCTCCTTAGTTCCCAAATGTTTACTGAGTGTTGTTAAAAGGAAAGGCCATGTAACACAGTGGTGAACATGCCCTTTCCCAACTACTTTGGCACGTGTTGCAGCCATGAAATTCTAAGTTAATTATTATTTGCAAAAAAATAAAATAAAGTTTATGAGTTTGAACATCAAATATCTTGTCTTTGTGGTGCATTCAACTGAATATGGGTTGAAAAGGATTTGCAAATCATTGTATTCCGTTTATATTTACATCTAACACAATTTCCCAACTCATATGGAAACGGGGTTTGTATAAGTAATGAGTTCCAGTCTCGACACAATTCCATATTTTAGTAAAATGTTGTACAATCTGAACACAATATGAAGCAATATATACTGCATTAAACAAACGAGAATCAACTTTTTATTTAATAACAAAGCCAAAACAACAACTAGCTGAACTTTCCTCCTCGTATGCAGCCACCTTGCTGACACACACACATACACACGCACACACGCACACAGTCACGAGCCCTGTGGTTCAATCACAGTTTGAAATGACAAAACTCCTTAATTTTGAAAGCCAGGTCGCTACAATGATTAAGAATAAAAAATAAAATCCTTTTGTCGGTTAATCTTCTTGTCTGAGGAGGCAGTGTTGACCACGCTCTAGATACATCCTGAGTGTTTGAAACCAAACATCACTTGTTCATTGATTTTTTTTGGACTAGAAAAATGCTATAAAAAACTATAAAAAGCACACAACTAACACAATAGCAGATTAGCTAACGACAGCTCTGCTGTGCTGACTGAATGAGTGCTGGAGATCGATCAGCCAAACAATGGTTGTGCTGCTGAGTTATTTTGCCGTCGTACTCAATAAAAATGTCGAGACTGAGCCACCAACATGTGGGATTCTTTGTTCGGTCAGTCAATTCCGTGGATTGATAAATGGGCAGAAAGACTAGTACACCGAAATGTTTATGTGAAAGTTTTTGCTGAAAACAGAATTATATGAACGGTGGGGCATACAAAAAACACTGTACAGTACAATGTTAGCGTTAGTCTGATCCAATGTAGTCTAAGGTCAAGTGGCGCATAACATTGGAGAGGCACTCAACACTGTAGTATTGTTGAAGGTTTCTAAATATTGTCCATTTACAGCCTCTCAGTTTCATCACCGTATTAAATTTACGCCTCATAATTTGCAAAGTCAGCAAATCAGGCATGCTTTCAATTAGTGTTAGCCTGACATTTAAAATCACGCCATATTTTTTATAACAGCTATTAGGGAGTCATATTTTATGTAATGTTGATTTTATGTGAGCAATTAACATTTTTGTCCACACAGGCAGCATGCAAGCGCTGGCATATAATTGGATTGGTGCAGAACTTGTGTGTACACACCAGGTCACAAGACTAAATGCACTACAATGTTTACCATGTGCATATCTAGACATATACGTATACGCTTAGACACACACACACACACACACACACACACACACACACATGCATATATACGCAAATGTATACATATACATATACTGTATGTACATACACATATATACATACATATATATATATATACAGACACACACATATACATAGATATTTACTGTATATACATATACACATATATACTTACTATATATACATATATACGTAGTTTATGCACATTCAATTGCTACTTGAGGTCCATGAAACAGTGTTCTTATCTACAATGTTTCTTCTGCAAATTAAATCATTTTGAATGTGTTTGTGTTTAAAAAAAATAAAATTTGGTTAGAAGATTTCAGTATAAGAAAGTTTAAAATTTTTTGAGCACATTTAAAAATACCGCGCTAATAATGATAACAGTGATAATTTTGGTCACAATAACCATGATAAGAACTGTTGATACCGTGACATCCCTAATACACACATACATACATACATACATATATATATATATATATATATATATATCAGGGTTTCCCGCAGCGCTTTGTTGTTAGGGCGGCCGCCTTAAAGGGGAACATTATCACCAGACCTATGTAAGCGTCAATATATACCTTGATGTTGCAGAAAAAAGACCATATATTTTTTTAACTGATTTCCGAACTCTAAATGGGTGAATTTTGGCGAATTAAATATTCGCTCTCGGAGCGATGACGTCACAACGTGACGTCGCATCGGGAAGCAATCCGCCATTTTCTCAAACACCGGGTCAAAACAGCTCTGTTATTTTCCGTTTTTTCGACTGTTTTCTGTACCTTGGAGACATCATGCCTCGTCGGTGTGTTGTCGGAGGGTGTAACAACACGAACAGGGACGGATTCAAGTTGCACCAGTGGCCCAAAGATGCGAAAGTGGGAAGAAATTGGACGTTTGTTCCGCACACTTTACCGACGAAAGCTATGCTACGACAGATGGCAAGAATGTGTGGATATCCTGCGACACTCAAAGCAGATGCATTTCCAACGATAAAGTCAAAGAAATCTGCCGCCAGACCCCCATTGAATCTGCCGGAGTGTGTGAGCAATTCAGGGACAAAGGACCTCGGTAGCACGGCAAGCAATGGCGGCAGTTTGTTCTCGCAGACGAGCGAGCTAAACCCCCCTGGATGTCTTGGCTCACACCGTTCCAAGATGATCAAGAGAAGAATATCGACCCTAGCTTCCGTGGCCTGCTGACATGAGGGTATGTCTACAGAATATATTAATTGATGAACATTGGGCTGTCTGCACTCTCAAAAAGCATGTTGTTGCCAAATGTATTTCATATGCTGTAATCCTAGTTCATAGTTGTTAGTTTCCTTTAATGCCAAACAAACACTTACCAATCGTTGGTTAGAAGGCGATCGCCGAATTCGTCCTCGCTTTCTCCCGTGTCGCTGGCTGTCATGTCGTTTTCGTTGGTTTCGCTTGCATACGGTTCAAACCGATATGGATCAATAGCTTCAGTTTCTTCTTCAATTTCGTTTTTGTTACCTGCCTCCACACTACAACCATCCGTTTCAATACATTCGTAATCCGTTGAATCGCTTAAGCCGCTGAAATCCGAGTCTGAATCCGAGCTAATGTCGCTATAGCTTGCTCTTCTTTCCGCCATGTTTGTTTGTGTTGGCTTCACTATGTGACGTCACAGGAAAATGGATGGCTGGTTAAAATCAGGCACTTTGAAGCTTTTTTTAGGGATATTGCGTGATGGGTAAAATTTTGAAAAAAACTTCGAAAAATATAATAAGCCACTGGGAACTGATTTTTAATGGTTTTAACAATTCTGAAATTGTGATAATGTTCCCCTTTAACAACCAAGAGCCAGCACCTAAACTAACGTCTTAACAAGCTGCCCCGCTTGGTTCTGCCTCCCCTGTCAGTACGTCTCTCTGCTGTGCTGCTGTCCCCCAGCATTGTCCCACCCACAGAACCATCTGATTGGCTGTTACCGCTATGCGTGTAACCAATCACCAGTGCGTATTCAGAGCGCATGGAGTCAGAGCTTACGGCACAGGCAGGTGGGGTGAGCAGATAGGTGTTTAGCAGGTAAGCATAAGGCAGCGGACTCTCCCCAAATTATAATAAAAATCTCCCAGTCCTCTTCAACTCAACTACTAGTAACATCACTATGAGCCCGTTGACGTTCCAGAAACATAAGCGGCAGCTCAGCTCGCTTGCAGTCTTTGAGGTGAAGGCTAATTAGCTTTTCGCGTAACATTAGCTCACTGTGCGGTGTGTGCTCCACATGAAACGGACAGCAAAGCCTTGTCTGTTAGTTGTTAACTGTAGATCAATAATGCTTGTCTTTCTCTCATTTTTCTGTGTTGAAGCAGAAAAAAACGACATTATGTTAAATGAAGAGTTTCCTGAAGCTGTCTCTGATAGTCTATATAATAATGTAACTGCATCATACAGTAAGTCATTCATTTGACTTAATAAATCATTATTTTGACTTAGTAAATTACTAAGTCAAAATATTGATTTACTAAATCATAATAATGACATACTTAGTATCTCAGGTAACTGCGACTGTTTTATTTTTACTTTTTTTTAATAAATATGTGTTCAATGTAATCAGAGTCTGTAGTCTATTGCCCCCCTCGGCTGTGGTGGCAGCGATGAGGTGTCAGCAATTAGGGCATTTAAAATGTGATGTTAAGGCCTTATGTTCCAATTCAGCGCACTCACACCACCACCCCCCGGCATCCGGCTAAAAATGATTTATAGGTACAGGTGTTTTGACAGGAAGGACATGTATTGGGCTAAATTTAGAATTAGTGGATGTATCCTTTGCCAATAGTAAAGGACATACAGTGCGGTACAAGCTGTGCATGTGTGCACTATTTTTCGTACGCTCATACTTACTCCCCCCGCATCCTCCAGGATGGATTGTCAGTGGCAGTTTTTGCCAAACCAAGCTGGTATTTATTGGCCCACACTCTCTCCTTGTGGAATGTGCATACAGTATTACTGACCCTGTCACCTGAAGATAATTAAATAATTCGATTGTATTCCAGCAGTTACCTTGTTTGGGGTCACTGAGGGGGTTGTAGTCTATCCCATCTGATTTTGGAAAAGCCGGGTACACCCTGGACTGACACACCAGTTAATCACAAAGCACATACACCGTATTTTCCGGACTATCAAGCGTACCGGGATGAAAGCCGCACATTGAATTGAATTGAATTATATTTATATAGCGCTTTTTCTCTAGTGACTCAAAGCACTTTACATAGTGAAACCCAATATCTAAGTTACATTTAAACCAGTGAGGGTGGCACTGGGAGCAGGTGGGTAAAGTGTCTTGCCCAAGGACACAACGGCAGTGACTAGGATGGCGGAAGCGGGGATCGAACCTGCAACCCTCAAGTTGCTGGCACAGCCACTCTACCAACCGAGCTATACCGCCCCATACATACTAAATTTTAGATTTTATTTTATTTTTTTCCATACATTAGCCGCACTGGACGATAAGCCACAGTGTGTTCATATAAGTCTGTGTAGTATAAAACAAGCAAGACATCAATACAGTATTTTCTTTCTCATTTTTGTCAAAATCCTGTTACTTTTTAAAATGCAAGTTGTAAAATAAGCCAGCTAGTACAGCACACATTAATTTCCCAGGTAAACAGAACTCAACCCCTCTTGTGTTGACCTTTACCTAAATTCTATATTGTTTATTTTTGGATGTGGGGATTATTTCTGGATCAGTTTTACCTAAGTTTATACTTTTGTATGTAGATCTATTACGAATGAATGCACTGAGTGACCTTACTTGGACATTAATACAGTATATTCTAAAATTTAATGAATGGATTGATTTTAAGAGGCTAAATGAAGTAAACGTATACTACCGATATTCCAGAATGTGGTGAATTTTAAATGCGGAAAATGGAGCCTCCCCTTTGGCACACACATGCAAGCTTTACTAGCAGCGTCAGCTTCTTACTTCGGTTTAATAATTCATGGAACAAAACTAGATCATTTCATATTCATGATGCATTTGTGTAATCTAGACAAAATATGTACTGGCATGAGTAGCAGTGGCACATGTGGTTAGCATCATTTAAACCCAAGTTTTACTTGTCTTTTTTGGCCTGTGATTGGCTGTCAACCAGTTCAGGACAGACCTGGCCTCTCCAGCAACACGCCCTAGGTAGGGCCTCCCCGTGGCGACACATGAATACCGTATTTTTCGGACTATAAGTCACAGTTTTTTTCATAGTTGTTTTTGAATGCATGTTTAAAGTTATTTAGAGGTTAAATTGATTGCTCCCATTAGGGATGTCTCGATCCGATATTTGGATCAGATCGGCCGCCGATATTTGCCAAAAAATGCATATCGGCAAGGCATGGGAAATTGCCGATCCAGATCCAGTTTAAAAAAAAAACTCCGGTCCGTGTTTTTCAACGCGCCGACTTAAATAATACATTCCACTTTTCTGCTGCTCCCTAATTTCCATTCCGCATTTTCCAGCACACCTTCAACACATCCACAGGTCTGTGGATTCTCACGCAGTTGCTTTTAGCTGCTGGCATTACACGACAGGCTCTTCTCACTCTTTCCTGTGTCTCCCTCTCACAGACAGCAAGCGCACCTTCTTACATACGTCACATACTGTCACGTCATACGTCATATACGTATACGTCCCCTCCCAGCAGTGAGGTAGCAGCATGGCTAACGTAAGCTGTGATGCTAGCGCAGCCGGGCTTGCAATGTTCCCTCTAAGGTGCGCGCCTGTGCAATTGCACACTGCTCAAGCGTCCTCTGCGCACGGCAAATCTATGCCACGCACAAAATCAAATAAAAAAATAAGCGCATAACAATTTTCGACACACGGACACGACAGAGAAAACAGTTTTCGTCATCATTGTTCAAATATTGTAACATCTGTCGAGACGCTTATCTCCATTCGGTGCCACACGTCCACACCATCAAAATGCCGAGGCAAACACCGTATGAAAAAAATAGTGATTTTTTTAGTTGTGATTTCCTTCTCTGCATGAAAGTTTAAAAGTAGCATATATTAATGCAGTATGAAGAAGAATGTTTTAATGTAGACACATAGAATCATCATACTGCTGTGATTATATGCATCAAGTGTTCATTCAAGGCTAAGGTAAAATATTGAGATATATATCGTGTATCGCAATATGGCCTTAAAATATCGCAATATTAAAAAAAGGCCATTTCGCCCAGCCCTAGTTCAATTATGCCATTTCTGTTTGTCATGTATAATTTTGTCTATTTTGTGTTTATCCTTGAATAAACAGGTCAGTTTCTTGTTACCAACCATTGTGTATTATTCAAACTCCCCTAATTCAGCTGGCTAGTTGTTATCAAGAGTACTAAAACCCTTTTCAACATGATTCTGACAACTAAGTAGGCTAAATAACTTTAAACTTTAATACATGCTCGGATAGGCCAGTATCGGTATCGGATCGGAAGTGCAAAAACAATATCGGTATCGGATCGGAAGTGCGAAAACCTGGATCGGGACATCCCTAGCTCCCATTAGCTGCATTGCGAGACGATTTTTATAAGTTAAAAAATGACAAAAAAAACCACCCAAAAAACCTTTGTCTTATTGTCTCTCATAAGGATTGTGAACGATAGGCAAAATTCCCCCCCCAAAAGTGCAGTTTCCCTTCAAAGCTCTTATTGGTACATTTATTTTACAAAATGTATTATGCTTTGACTTAATGATGACCAATGATGTTTTGCACCAATACAGTAAATGTAAAAATGTCTGCATTTAATTAGCGGATATTTTATTTACTACACAATTAGCACACTATATTGGTATAATAAGTTTTAAAAGGTAAAAAGCAGATTTCTGAAAAATTAAAACATAATTTGGAAAAAAAATATTTCATAGTGCCCTACGTTTTCTCTGTAAAACTGACATGTGTTTACTGCAAACTTTTTTAAGGCTTGGAGTCCCTTTTAAGAAGAAACAAAAGACATAAACGCATGTTATTCTACTCTGGTTTTATTGCACATGGGCTCCAAGGGGCTGTTCACTGGTTTTGCTCTAATATAAATATAATTTAATTTGTTCTTCTTCCACGTGAAAACATTGCTTTTCTAGCTTCCCCCTGAAGCAGAACAATAATGTTAAGGTGGGCAGGAGGTAAACGGGTCTTGAGGGTGGGTGATCTATAGAGCTGAGAGTTTGTGTTTTAGTGACTTGTAATAATAATCTGACCTCTTGGAAAAACTGTAAAGTGTCATTCGCCTTGAGATACTTGTGAGATAAAGGACGGATGGTAGAGAGAGGCTTTCTTTTTCTTTTTACTGCTTGGCAATAAAAGCTAATAACTTAAAGACTGCAGACCAAATAGGTCCATGGCCTTGAATACAATCTTGAAATTAAGTAGCATTCCTGAGGCTCTAATCCTCCATGATGTCTGGCACACGAATGCGAGGTGTAATCGATTCTTGGAAGATTTGCTGTGTGGATCTTGCGGAGATAAGCGGTGCATCGTGCTGACGAGGGATTAAATAATGGGGGAAAGGAGAAGGTGGATAATTATTACTGCGCCGCCAGAGCTGACATGTCTGAGCTCCCGGTACAGTGTAAAAGCAAGCGCTGCGGTACACAATGTGCTGCGACACAAGTATAACATCAACCGTGAGCCTAGTGAAACGCACTGTAGACAAAGAGACTCATTTATATTTCATTCAACTGCATAAGGAAGGTCATGCTTAAACCACAGGTTCTTTATCGTGATTAAGAAGTCTGTTTATTTATTGACTTTCCATCCCTTCATTAACTCGTGTCAGTATCCAGCTCTTACCCGCTCGTTATACACTCCTCGGCTCTAATTAGAGCAGTGAAAAACTGAAGAGACAAACTTTTATGTCAACATTACTCCAGAAAGTCAAATACTAAAATATGCAGTAATGAGGCTATGCACACCATGCATGATGTTGCTATTTAGTGTACAGTGACGTTCTAAAGCAGACCTCGGCAAATTAAGGCCCCGGGGGCCGCATGTGGCCCGTTAATCTTTTCAATCTGGCCCGCTGGACATTCCCAAATAATTTATTATAACAGACATAAGATTTAATTTAGCTCAATGAGGAGAAACGTCTGGGCTGTACTCTTGTAAAGTCTTCCACCACGCTCTGACGAAAGGATTGCACGCCTCCTCTTTTATTTGGACTTTCCCTGATTACATGGCAACAGCTGTTCCTAAGAGGCAAGGGGGTCGTAAACAGCCGTTGCCCTCGGTCACAAAACAGTTCAAAGAAAAGATGCCTGGAGCTTGCGTCAGGTCCTGCTTCCTCTCCGCTTTGTAGATCTCGGGTCAAGACAAGATCTTCCTGTGGATTACAATAGATCAAAGAAACCGACACCTTCATGTCGCTTCCCATCGTACACGTTGGAGTTTTACAAGCCTTTTGCTTGGTAAGATCAAAGACAGCTTTTGTCCTCTCGCCAGGAACTCATGGCAACACAAAGTTTTGTGATAACTTAGATACAATTATTCTGACAATCAAATATATCAGATTGTAGGTGGGGCTTTTTTTTACCCTTCGCGTTCATATTTCACTGTGTTTGTTGCATTTTTGGTTAGTTTCGCTTCATTGTAAAATATGTCGATCGAGAGGGAATGTGACGTTCATATTTTATCAATATTCAGTGTTTTATCGTTCATAGTTAATATTTTAAATCCCACATTCTTTATTTTCATGTACATTCTGGGTTCTCATTCAGTAAAAAAAATTAAAATCACATTGTGTTTTTCAGGCTGTCTGTCATAACGTTTTTAGCATTCAGACATTATTGAGAGGTTTTGTATTAGTGTTCCTAAAAATAGATATACCAGCCCCCAGACACATTTTTTTAATCTAAATTTGGCCCCCCGAGCCAAAATAATTGTCCAGGTCTATTCTAAAGAGTGCTGTACTGAAGGCAGCGCTACTGCAGAGAAGAGATGCAATGGTTAATAATAAGACTTTATCTTACCTATTTGTGTGTTTCCTCATAGCCTGAAGCAGAGGGGGAGGAGCTTGATTTAATGTCCAAATGAGTATGGCCACCATGCTGTGACGTCATAACGTAGCCCCAGACTGCTAAAACCCTGCGAACAGAACGCCAAAATACATTAACTTTATGATTTGATGCATTGATTTTATTTATCCAACATTGTAACAAATTCAGAAAAGACAAAATTCATAATAGGTCCCATTTAAGTACCTCTAATGCCCCGACTTCCCACTCCCCATTCACAATTCCAGGTCTACCCCACCTCAAGTCAACCCCTAAAAAGGTAGTTTGAAAAATTGGTGGTTAGATTTGTAATTTGTGGTGCTGTTGATCCGTAATAACAGGGCATGATGCCAAAAAGTCAACTCCACTACCAAACTTTATACAAAACAAACTTAACCCAGACAAAATGTCAGCTTTGCTTTATCGCAACATTTACTGACCTTTTGCTGGTCAAATGTTGTATTTGTGTTGCCTTTGGACACACGTATAAAAAGAGAGGCTTTTCATCTTGCTCATGGGTGAAGGTTTCTGTGAAATATAGTTTGTAAATGCTGAGGCTCAGCACTGTTTAACTTCACTTCAGTAAATCAGCAACAGCTTCCAGTCAGCACTTCAGCGAGTTGCTGAGCCAGAAAGAGGATGAGAAGGAGGCGGGAGAAAAGAATGGATTTGAAAACTAAACTTTAAATGAATGTTTTCCAAAATCTGCTGATGTCGATGAATGATATTACTTGATGATTACTAGCGATGTATACCGACTACCTGTATTTTTAGGTACTGGTTCCCAAGCGGACCGTTAAAATTCTGGACTAATGATACTGCTATTTTTGTATCCAACTGACCGTCGTAATTATGTATTACATTTATTCAGGTGCAGTTGCAAATCATATAAAAAGACACGGCAGAACAGCCAATCGCAGTTAAACTTTTAACACCCCACTACCGGTTACGCAGAAATAAACACACTCAGATTTACGTGTCACCAAAATCGCTGATGTTCGCTAAAAAACAGAATGTAAATGCGGAAAGTTGCGGAAATTGCCGCAATGTCACTGAGATGCTGTCATTGAGGAGAAAAGGGGTAATGGTGTTAACTGTGCACTTGATAAACACTCACCTCCAGGTCTCTTGGTGCGTTCCATTTCTACCAGTTTTAATTTTGACAGCAGTTTTTAATTTAGTTTTAGTCATAGTCTTTTGACGAAAATTTTATTTTAATTTTATTCATCTAAATCAGTGGTTCTTAACCTGGGTTCGATCGAACCCTAGGGGTTCGGTGGAGCCTCCGCCGTCAAGCCACACCCGACTCATCGTGTAATAAAAACTTCTCCCTATCGGCGTATTATGGATACCCCCAAACAATGTTCCCTCTAATTTTCCATCTGATTTGCAGGTGTGTAATTTGTTGTGAGTTCATGGACTGTGTAGGTTTTGTTCTTTGAACAAGATGATGTTCATGCACGGTTCATTTTGTGCACCAGTAAAAAAACATAGAACTTTGTCTTGGATTTGAAAAAAAAAAAAAAAAACGTTTTATTTTTCACTAAAGAAGGGTTCGGTGAATGCGCATATGAAACTGGTGGGGTTCGGTACCTTCAACAAGGTTAAGAACCACTGATCTAAATTGATCATCGACTAAATACCTCAATATTTTAGTCGACTAAAATTAGCTCATGTCCACACGAACACAGATTCTTATTAAACGCATACTGCGTTTAGACCACTTGTCCACACGCAAACGCATATTTTTGTCCTTAAAAATGCAGACTTTTGCAAGCGCTGGCCAAGGTGGAGAGTTCCAAAACTTTTCGCTTAGTGTAAGAGTGTACACAGCTCAAACGGAGACTTGTGCAACCTCTGAAGACGTCGAGGTTGTGCTCTGACAGCAGATGTATGTGTTTGTGTGTAGATAATTAGACAGTTTTGCAACCACACCTGTGTGAATGAAGATCGTTTTAACCCCACATATGCGTTTATGAAACTACCCATGTTCGTGTGGACGTGGCCTAAGAGTACATTTCGTCGACTAAAATATAAAGTATAAAGGATAACACATCTTTGAAGTTGTTTTGATAACACTTTTATTAAGGTTATTACAATTAGAGTACAACATAATAAATAAACTCTGCAAAACTTAGCATATACAGATGCATTTCAACAAATCTGAATATGGTACCTCACATTATTTCAGAATCAATTCTGATTAAGAGACTCATTAAAGCCTCAGAATTTTGGGGGGGTAATTTTTGAATGTGCATTCAATAAGGTGTTGTATGCAAATTGTCGAGCAGATCGTCCACCATTTTATTAAACAAACGAGCTGGGTTAATTTAGGTGCATGGTGGGGTACAATGGAGGGCTGTACGATATACCGGTATTAGTATAGTACCACGATACTAATAAATCATATTCGGTACTATTCCGCTTCTAAAAAGTACCGGTCCATCAACCACCCGCCCCCCGTCGTCGTCACGTCATGACATTGCTGGTTTACGAGCAGACGAGCATGTTCGGCAGCGCACAATCTCGGAGTACTTACAAACAGACACAGTGTGTAGACAGAAAAGGGAGAACGGATGCATTTTGGCTTAAAAACTAAAGATAAAAGTGAAGTTATAAAATTGAAATACCCTCAGGAAGAGGTGCTTTAAGACATAGCTAGCTAGCGGCTAAGGTCCATCCACAGCCTGCAGTGTTGTAGCTACTTCTAAATCACTAATCCTCGCCTCCATGGCGACATATAACATTCATTTCTTACAAGTATCATCCCTGTAGGACTAGGAATAGCTAAACATGCTTCACTACACACCGTAGCTCACCGGCGTCACTATGTAAAGAAACACCATGGGTGAATCTACACCTAACATCCACTGTAATGATACCAAGTACTGGTGCGTATCTAGTCGATACTACTATGATTACATCAATATTTTTTTAGTACCACAAAATCTTCTTTCTTTTTAAAAATATTATCATATTATGTTTATAAACTCAGGAAGTATGTCCCTGGACACATGAGGACTTTGAATATGACCAATGTATGATCCTGTAACTACTTGGTATTGGATTGATACCCAAATTTGTGGTATCATCCAAAACTAATGTAAAGCATCCAAACAACGGAAGAATAAGTGATTATTACATTTTAACAGAAGTGTAGACAGAACATGTTAAAAGAGAAATTAAGTAAATAACAGTAAATGAACAAGTAGATTAATAATTAATTTTCTACCACGTGTCCTTAATAATTTTGACATAATAATAGAATGGAAAATGACACAATATGTTACTGCATACGTCAGCAGCTAAATTAGGAGCTTTTGTTAGCTTACTTACTAATAAAAGACAAGTTGTCTAGTATGTTCACTATTTTATTTAAGGACAAACTTGGAATAAGAAACATGTGTTTAATGTACCGTAAGATTTTTTGTTAAAAAAAGCCAATAATGCAATTTTATGTGGTCCCCTTTATTTAGAAAAGTACCGAAAAAAATATTGGTATCGGGACAACACTAGTACAAAGTATTTCCTTTTTCTAAGCAGAGTGTAAAATGAAATTATGCGCAGTGTGTACACGTGTATTAAAATAATTACTTGTATGTAACAGGATATAATGGAAATAGAACATAAACATGAAAGTGCAAATATTTGATGCTCAAATCTTAACATTAAGAATGTAATGAGAACACAAAGTTAGATACATGAACTGTTGGCAATTTGAACTGCATAACTTGGAGAAATCATTTGTTTATGTTCAACAACATTGGAATAAGTTGTTTAAAAAACTGAATCGATTAAAGTGAACTGTACAGTACAGTATGTATTGGCGGGTAAGCTGGGCTTGTCTATTACAAAAGTAGTTTGTTTTTAAAGGGGAACATTATCACCAGACCTATGTAAGCGTCAATATATACCTTGATGTTGCAGAAAAAAGACCATATATTTTTTTTAACCAATTTCCGAACTCTAAATGGGTGAATTTTGGCAAATTAAACGCCTTTCTAATATTCGCTCTCGGAGCGATGACGTCACAAAGTGACGTCACATCGGGAGGCAATCCGCCATTTTCTCAAACACCGAGTCAAATCAGCTGTTATTTTCCGTTTTTTCGACTGTTTTCCGTACCTTGGAGACTCCATGCCTCGTCGGTGTGTTGTCGGAGGGTGTAACAACACGAACAGGGACGGATTCAAGTTGCACCAGTGGCCCAAAGATGCGAAAGTGGCAAGAAATTGGACGTTTGTTCCGCACACTTTACCGACGAAAGCTATGCTACGACAGAGATGGCAAGAATGTGTGGATATCCTGCGACACTCAAAGCAGATGCATTTCCAACGATAAAGTCAAAGAAATCTGCCGCCAGACCCACATTGAATCTGCCGGAGTGTGTGAGCAATTCAGGGACAAAGGTCCTTGGTAGCACGGCAAGCAATGGCGGCAGTTTGTTCCCGCAGACGAGCGAGCTAAACCCCCTGGATGTCTTGGCTCACACCGAAGATGATCAAGAGAAGAATATCGACCCTAGCTTCCCTGGCCTGCTGACATGAGGGTATGTCTACAGAATATATTAATTGATGAAAATTGGGCTGTCTGCACTCTCAAAGTGCATGTTGTTGCCAAATGTATTTCATATGCTGTAAACCTAGTTCATAGTTGTTAGTTTCCTTTAATGCCAAACAAACACATACCAATCGTTGGTTAGAAGGCGATCGCCAAATTCGTCCTCGCTTTCTCCCGTGTCTCTGGCTGTCGTGTCGTTTTCGTCGGTTTCGCTTGCATACGGTTCAAACCGATATGGCTCAATAGATTCAGTTTCTTCAATTTCGTTTTCGCTACCTGCCTCCACACTACAACCATCCGTTTCAATACATTCGTAATCTGTTGAATCGCTTAAGCCGCTGAAATCCGAGTCTGTATCCGAGCTAATGTCGCTATAGCTTGCTATTCTTTCCGCCATGTTTGTTTGTGTTGGCTTCACTATGTGACGTCACAGGAAAATGGACGGGTATTTATAACGATGGTTAAAATCAGGCACTTTGAAGCTTTTTTTAGGGATATTGCGTGATAGGTAAAATTTTGAAAAAAACTACGAAAAATATAATAAGCCACTGGGAACTGATTTTTAATGGTTTTAACCATTCTGAAATTGTGATAATGTTCCCCTTTAAGTATTTATTTTTGGACATATGGTATAGCACGCGGCAGTGGTCCTGCTTTACCGACATTAATGGCGACAGTAATTCAGTACAGTAGGAGTCATCACAACACTGTGCCTTACAAAGACGCTAGTTCTGATTGGATACCCTTCGTGCTTTTGCACGCATCCCAAAACGAAATAACATCTGATTGGATTTCGTCTCTGTCAACACTCAAGTCTTGTTTTAATTTATTGACTAAATCGTTGTTTTAGTCAACATGCTTTTGTTTTAATTCATTATCGTCTAATTTCGTCAAGGGAAAATTGGTGGACGTTAACAACACAAGAATTTTTTACCAACAAATTTAACACTGATTTGTCTAATTGGAAGTGGGAATTTCCGTGTTCCTAGTCGGAATGTCAACTGGAACGCCCTTCGAAGTCGGATTTACGACTCAGAGATACGGAGCATTTTCACCATACCTCAGTTTGTTTCAAAGATGGCTGCTCTGGATTAAACATGTAAAAATAATTTCTCATTTTAGGGCAATGTTATCGAACAGTCACTATATATTTCCTACCGACAAGATAGAATCCTAATCTGAATGTATTCACCATGCAGATGCAGTTAGCCTCACAATCAGATTTAACCCAGAAAAAAAATCACTTGCTCTTGAGCTTGCCTGCATGGAGCTGAAAAACCTAAAGAGCTGTAATACAATCCATTCTAACGCTCGTAAATTTGAAATGTTTCACTGCTGGCCCACTGGGGAGCACTGGTCACAAACTGAGTAATAAAGCACCGCCAGCTATTGACGGTGCGTCCGTAGTATGGACAACAGTCAGAAGAATGGGTGATAAAATGTAAATGCTGCTCTAGCTGTTCAGTGCAAACAGGGACATAATTGAGATAAAGGTTTTTCGTTTCACAGTTCTAAATCTTTCACACACATTCACTATGGCTTCAATGAAGTGCACAGACAGCAGTGTACAGTATTTTCTGGAATATAAGCAGCTACCATTTTCCTAGGCTTTAAACTCTGCAGCTTATAAAAAGATGCAGCTAGTTTATGGATTTTCCTGCGCTAACGGCCATAATGTTTTGTATTCAATAAATAATTTTCATTAAAACAGAGACACCAAAGTGGTGGGTTATTGTTCGAGCTCTGGTGCCATTTTTTAGACGAGTTTGCTCACTGCAGGTTGAACGTCCAGTGTCACTCTGAGCAACGTTTGTAAATTTTACAATATGACTAAAACATCCATCCATTTTCTACCGCTTATTCCCTTTGGGGTCGCGGGGGGCGCTGGAGCCTATCTCAGCTACAATCGGGCGGAAGGCGGGGTACACCCTGGACAAGTCGCCACCTCATCGCAGGGCCAACACAGATAGACAGACAACATTCACACTCACATCCACACACTAGGGCCAATTTAGTGTTGCCAATCAACTTATCCCCAGGTGCATGTCTTTGGAAGTGGGAGGAAGCCGGAGTACCCGGAGGGAACCCACGCAGTCACGGGGAGAACATGCAAACTCCACACAGAAAGATCCCGAGCCCGGGATTGAACCCAAGACTACTCAGACAATTCACACTTAAAGGCCTACTGAAACCCACTACTACCGACCACACAGTCTGATAGTTTATATATCAATGATGAAATCTTAACATTGCAACACATGCCAATACGGCCGGGTTAGCTTACTAAAGTGCAATTTTAAATTTTGCGCGAAATATCCAGCTGAAAACGTCTCGGTATGATGGCGCCTGCGCGTGACGTCACGGATTGTAGAGGACATTTTTGGACAGCATGGTGGCCAGCTGTTAAGTCGTCTGTTTTCATCGCAAAATTCCACAGTATTCTGGACATCTGTGTTGGTGAATCTTTTGCAATTTGTTCAATGAACAATGGAGACAGCAAAGAAGAAAGCTGTAGGTGGGAAGCGGTGTATTGCGGCAGGTGTTGTGCCGGATAACGCACCCCCGCCGTAGAATGCACCCCTTGACTGTTGTGCCGGATAACACAGCCAGTGTTTCATTGTTTACATTCCCGGAAGATGACAGTCAAGCCTTACCATTGGCCTGTGGAGAACTGGGACAACAGAGACTCTTACCAGGAGGACTTTGAGTTGGATGTACAGACGCGGTACCGTGAGTACGCATGCAGCTGCGGCTTCCAAACATTTGATCGCTTGTCTGTACATGCGTGCCGCTACGTGCATGTCACATACGTAACTTTGGGGGCTTTTGGGAAATATATGTGCTGTATGAACTTTGGGGAGGTGAACGGTACTTTGGGCTGTGGGATTGAGTGTGTTGTGCAGGTGTTTGAGTTGTATTGGCGGGTTATATGGACGGGAGGGGGGAGGTGTTTGTTATGCGAGATTCATTTGTGGCATATTAAATATAAGCCTGGTTGTGTTGTGGCTAATAGAGTATATATATGTCTTGTGTTTATTTACTGTTTTAGTTATTCCCAGCTGAATATCAGGTCCCACCCGCCTCTCACAGCATCTTCCCTATCTGAATCTTCCCTATCTGAATCGCTCCCACAGTCCTTCACTCTCACTTTCCTCATCCACGAATCTTTCATCCTCGCTCAAATTAATGGGGAAATCGTCGCTTTCTTGGTCCGAATCGCTCTCGCTGCTGGTGGCCATGATTGTAAACAATGTGCGGATGTGAGGAGCTCCACAACCTGTGACGTCATGCGCATATCGTCTGCTACTTCCGGTACAGGCAAGGCTTTTTTATCGGCGACCAAAAGTTGCGAACTTTATCGTTGATGTTCTCTACTAAATCCTTTCAGCAAAAATATGGCAATATCGCGAAATGATCAAGTATGACACATAGAATGGATCTGCTATCCCCGTTTAAATAAGAAAATCGCATTTCAGTAGGCCTTTAAAGCGTCACATGTTTTATAGTTATGTTTCTGTGCATATTTGTACGTGCTATCGTAATGTAATCAAGCCCGCATTGTTAGCATTGGCTAATATGCTAACACGTGTCTATGTTAGTATTATTAACACACAATGACATTATTTTTGTACCGTTTCAGTTTCAGAAATTCCTCAGTAAATTCATCAATACGTCACCGTTGAGTTATTGAGTCTGTTTAGTTGATTGGAGAGCCAGCTTCTGCAGCTAGTGGGTCCATGAAGAGGACTTCATTTTTTTTTTTTTTTATCAGTCCGTTTACTGCCGTGTTAGAGACACCGTTTGGACACAATTAAAAGTATGTAAATAAACATTTACAAAATCTTTCTGTTTAAATGACTCAGTTTAAAACATATATTTGCAACATATATTATTCTCTTCCAAAATGTAGTGGGTGCGGCTTATATACAGGTGCGCTTTGTAGTGTGGAACATACGGTATTGGCTTTGAATCATCAATTGCATCAAAAACTATTAAGCAAAAACAACTTTTCTTACCTGCTTGTACCTGTTTTTGTGTATTTGGGATCCCCATAAGTCCTTGAAATTTGAATTCAAACATGGATGCATGGCGGAGATATTTATCAAATAATCGTGCCTTCTTCCAAACTTGTTCCAAATGAGCCATATGGAAATTGAAACGTAATAGCATATTTTTCCTTAGTTACGTCAGTGGATATCTCCATATGTGGTAAAGGTTTACCAGAAGAGCTTTGCGCGAGTCTTCTATTTTAATTCAGTTGTAGTCCAAAGTTGTAGTTAGGGATGTAACACAAAATGGTCTTACTGATAACCACGGCACATTGCCGACAGTTAGCATTATCGCTTTAAATAAAAATTATCAGAAAACCGGGATTGATAGCCACACTTTAATACACTCACGGAGCGACGAGCGGTAGCTATCATAAATGCTAACATGAATACAAGACACATTGTCTTTCCCCATTAAGGAAATAACGTACCACAAACTAAACTTGTGTAAACACTAGGGATGTCCGATAATATCGGACTGCCGATATTATCGGCCGATAAATGCTTTAAAATGTAATATCGAAAATTACCGGTATCGGTTTCAAAATTATCGGTATCGGTTTCAAAAAGTAAAATTCATGACTTTTTAAAACGCCGCTGTGTACACGGACGTAGGGAGAGGTACAGAGCGCCAATAAACCTTAAAAGGTACTGCCTTTGCGTGCCGGCCCAATCACATAATATCTACGGCTTTTCACACACAAGTGAATGCCACCCATACTTGGTCAACAGCCATACAGTTCACACTGAGGGTGGCCGTGTAAACAACTTTAACACTGTTACAAATATACCCCCCCCCCCCCGCTACCCTTTGTCCCCCACTTCAACCCCGCCCACCTCAACCTCCTCATGCTCTCTCAGAGCATGTTCCAAATTCCAAGCTGCTGTTTTGAGGCATGTTAAAAAAGATAATGCACTTTGTGACTTCAATAATAAATATGGCAGTGCCATGTTGGCATTTTTTTTCATAACTTGAGTTGATTTATTTTGGAAAACCTTGTTACATTGTTTAATGCATCCAGCGGGGCATCACAACAAAATTATGCATAATAATGTGTTAATTCCACGACTGTATATATTGTTATCGGTTGATATCGGAATATCGGATATCGGCAAAAAAGCCATTATCGGACATCTCCAGTAAACACATTATTTTCTGAGCAACTCATCCATACACGTGTGTACATCAAACCTTCAAGATGTGCTCTCCTAGAAAAAAAGTGATCGATCTCCTTAATCTTTTTTTAAATAAAACATGTTTAAAAGATGTCAGTGTGTGTACAAACACGCTATGAGCATGTTCAAGAGTACCGCGATAATAATAATTAACAGCAACTATGAAAGAGATGTTGATATCGTCAATGTAGTCATTAAATTCCTTATCATTCCCAATCCTGCTGTTGTAAATTGTCTGTATTCTATATAGCGCTTTACTATACCAGCACGATACCCAAAGCGCTTTACTTTATACGTAACATTCACCCATTCACACACTGATGGCGGACGCTGCCACGCAAAGCGCGAACCACAACCCATTAGGAACAAGGTGGGTGAAGTGTCTTGCCCAAGGATACAACAGCCGTGACTAGGATGACAGAAGCTGGACTTGAACCAGGAACCCTCAAGTTGCTGACATGGCCACTCTACCATCTGAGCCACGCAGCCCATTGTGGGGCAGACTGGCTTGTACATGCACATGCATGCTAAAATCCTCCACTGTTGCGATCTCTAATAAGTAGTGTGTAGTATAACTTATATCTGTCAGTAGACTCCATAGGGAAGCGCTAAAAACTACAACATGGCTGACGAGTATAAGGCGCAGTTAAAAGGGACTTCGGCACGTAAATAAGGCCGCTCACAAAACAGCGCATTTTCAAGAGACAGTCAGAAAGCAGCTTGTAGATGGTTTGTAAAACCTAATCTATGCAGAATATGGACAAAAGCACCACCATTACATGTTATGTAGACCAATGCAGGAAAAAAATATACAATATGACCCTTTAAATTGTTTTTTTCTATAGTCTTGTTGAATAATACTTTATATATTCTGTTACTACCAAACGACTTAACCTGAGTATTGACTTTGATTGTTCCTGTCGAATGCATTACCTTTTAAATCACTGTCCATGCAAAATGTTTTGATCTGGCACAATTTTGCCGAGCTTAAGCATTTATTACATGGCTGCAATAGTGAAAGTGACACATAGCCAGCAAAGGTCACCCACTCGCACAAAGCACAGAACAAAAACTCGGCAAAAAAAATGTAGCATATATTTCTCGCGCGTGTCTGTGTGCAGCCTTGTTTTAATAAACGCCATTAAGTCATTCTGCTGAGCTACAGTGAACAGATTGCCCTTCTTACACATTTGATTTGTCATTCCTCTGTGCAAGGCTCATTTTCTGCGGGCATCATTCATACGTCTGTTTGATACATGAAGGATGTCATGTGATATCATGACACGCATACATCTTACCCTTCACTCTTCTGGGGAAATGTTGCTGCACACTGAATTTAGCAACACTCTTAGTTCCTGTGAAATACCAAGTATTACATTTAACCAATAGGATTAACTACGTGAAGCTAGGCAAACACACATCAACAACTCTAAATATATCTTGTGGCATACCCCAGGGATCAACCCTGGACCAAAATTGTTCAATCGCTGCATAAATGACTAATGGTTATAGAGAACATACAAAAGTCTTTATTTATTTAATCAAAAATATTTAAATTCTATGATTTCAGCTAAAATCATGCACTAAGCTAACAACAACATGCTTCCCACAAATGTACAACAATTACTCTCAATAAAACAGGAGAATAATAACCCTAAAGAACATTTTTTAAAGCATTTGTATGTACATACAGCACTTAAGACCTTTAATATATCAGTATGTGGAATTAAATCATGGAAAGAAGTCAATGTAATAATATGATCCAATTTAGGAAACTGTTCAAAGTGTTAACAAAGTACAAGAAAGAAGGTTCCTGGTAAGTATCTTGAAACATATATTTTTTAAATGAGACGTAATCTACCATCTATATCACATACTGTATTTATAACTGTGAATCACAACCTAATAACTACCTATTCATGTGAACTCAAGGTTTCTATAGGTATCAGTAAATACAATTTATTGCATTAAAAAAAATCAATGTCTATGTCCTACCGCATATGGTTATAATATATAGTTAAAAGCTTACAATTGTATACACACACACAATTGTCTGCATACAGACAATTGTAAGCATTGGGCAACGATATTCTTGAAAAGTTTACATGAACCGTTACTATCTAGTGAATTAGAATTGGCTCGCAGGGCTGTTTTAGCTGAGAATTTATTTGTATTTATCTATTTTTCTGTAGTGGTAGCAGCACCTGAAAGTTGTGGTGGCGACAACAGAAGTTGCTTTGTTGGTCACGCTAAAGAAATTTGGCACCTTTAACTGCTGCCTGCCTTTTATGACCGACTTGTGATTACCTAAAAGCATGTGTGGTTTCACCGCATTGAGCAAAGTTTGGAAGTCTTTTTGCACATGCTGCAGAACACCTCTCTAGCATTAGAATCAGTAGGCTTTCACCAAGTTTTGAAAAGTTAGCCAGCCAGCCAGCCACTTCTTTTAGAATTAGTTTTTTCATTATACCAAGAAGTCTTTTTTTTTAAATTTGATCTATTTAAAAACATGCTGTAAAAATGCATATCCTCTAAAAATATGCCTCAGAAAAGCCACAAACTGGAGGATATGTTCTTAATCAGGATACAATTTTTAAAAATAGTTAAAAGGTTTTATGGAATAATAAATTATTCTTACTAGGAATGGAAATTATGCATGTTTGGAAATGGATGATTGATTTAAACATTTTAGAAGACATGATATTTGGAAAAATGCCAATAAACCCATCAGACGCATTAAAATAAGCTGAGTCAATTTAAGATCTTGAATAGATTGTATTTTACACTCTCACAGTTTTTAAAAATGGGTACAGTAGATAGGAAGTTATGTATAAAGTAACTGAAGGCACTATTTATTTACTTCGGGAATGTCAGAGAATACGAGTTGTGGTTTGTTGTGAGAATTGCCTTGTTTGTCCATCCGAGGCCACCGTAAGTCTCATGATGTGCCTGTGTCACAAGATTTGCTAGTGTTAGCCAAATTAGCTCCTGTGTGTTGAACTGGAGACGACTGAAATAGAGGAGTCGTGTATGAAACAAGCTCAGCTTCCTCATTAACATGACATGATGTCAGAGCTAAGGACTACAGTACATGCCTACAGTAACCAAAGAATGGCAAAGCCGTTTTATTTTGCCGTCCAGCAGAGTGACCGCTTTAGAGTTAAAGTTAAAGTACCAATGATTGTCACACACACTAAGTGTGGTGAAATTTGTCCTCTGCATTTGACCCATCCCCTTTGATCACCCCCTGGGAGGTGAGGGGAGCAGGGGGCAGCAGCGGTGCCGCGCCCGGGAATCATTTTTGGTGATTTAACCCCCAATTCCAACCCTTGATGCTGAGTGCCAAGCAGGGAGGTAATGGGTCCCATTTTTTCTAGTCTTTGGTATGACTCGGCCGGGGTTTGAACTCACAACCTACCGATCTCAGGGCGGACACTCTAACCACTAGGCCACTGAGTAGCACTTTCCTCGCTTTCAGAACTTACAAGATCTGTTGTAACCAGTTTTAAAGTGAGAGATGAAAACAAAGAAACACAAAGACAGACGTAGCAATTAATCGATGACCGCAACGTTAAGTTCATTTTCCACCCGGAGAACACCATAATCAAATTCGCCGATGACACAACGGTGGTGGGTCCCATTACAGTGGGGGCGGTGAGTCTGCATACAGAGATGAAGTCTTGAAACTATCAGCGTGGTGTTCAGTGAATAATCTGGCACTGAACACCACAAAAACCAAGGAACTCATCTTTGACTTCAGGAAAAACACTGTAGACCCCGCCACCCTCTACATCAACGGCGAGGAGGTGGAGAGAGTCAGCTCCTTCAAGTTCCTCGGCACCCTCATATCTGCTGACCTCTCCTGGACCCAAAGTACAACTGCGGTCATCCGGAAGGCCTAGCGGAGACTCCACTTCCTGAGGGTGCTGAGGAAGAACAGACTGGAGAGGCAGCTAATGGTGACTTTCTATCGCTCGGCTGTCAAGAGCCTGCTGACGTACTGCATAACAGTGTGGTACGCCATCTGCACTGAAGCAGACAAACAGGCGATTCAGAGGGTCATAAAGTCTGCACAAAAAATCATCGGCTGCCCCCCGCCCCCCTCCCTGAAGGATCTACACAACTCCCGTTGCCTCAACAGAGCAAAAAGCATCACCAAGGACAGCACACACCCTGGCTTCCACCTGTTCGACCTGCTACCATCGGGCAGGCGCTACAGGTGCATCAGAGCCAGAACAAACAGGCTCAGAGACAGCTTCTTTCCCAGAGCTGTCACCATCTTGAACTCTAACTTATAATAATAATAATTCACCCCTATACAATATCCTACCCTAATACCCTACTGTGCAATATTACCCTTTGTGTGCAATACGTCCGACACTGATTGTTATTTATTACTCCGGTACTCTTGTCTTGTTCTGCATATTGTATAGTATTTTGTATTTCTATAGTGTTTTGTATATTGTACAGGATTGCTTATTATTTTTATTGGATAGTAGTCTGTTTATTTCAATTGTTAGTTTTTTCTTTATTACCTCTTGTGTAATTTATTTTTACCCCATATTTGTTCCCACTACCGCACCTTAAGTTGGAGTCCTTAATCTCGTTACATGCAAATATAATGACAATAAAGTCCATTCTATTCTATTCTATTCTTCTATCGATGACCGCAACGTTAAGTTCTTTTTCATGTATCGTTTCATTGACAGACGTAGTCCTATAATTGTGTTACATTTTTAATGCCTCTGGACATTGTATTTAATGCTTATTAATGTCATAAAAGACCTTAATTTTTGCTAAATCGATTTAATGACTTTTAATTATTCTCAACCCCCCCCATAAACCCTGTGAACTTTACTGAATATCTGTGTATTTGTTTGTGTTAGAAATTGAGCACAGGAAGTGAACAAACACATGCGTTAGCAATTTCTATGAAACTTAAATGGGTAGGATGAAAAATTCTGCTTCTTCCTACTCTTTTTCGGACATGTAATAGGAAACTGGAAAATGTGATGTATCATATTGTAACTGTATGCATGTTTGAAATGTGTGGTAATTGTTAAACCATGACAATATTTACTTATGTCAATAATTTTCAAGTAGTTTGTCAATGATGATCACTTTGATTGTGTAATGAAGTTATTTCATAGCAATCAGCTGTTTGATCAAGTCCCATTCAATTAAGTGACTGCTCTATTGTGTCATTAGCAGAAATCGATAGACATGTTTATGTCATTAAACCAACATGTGTTGATCGAGGCAAAAAAATATATACTCATCCAGATGCAGCCTTTTCTTGTAAAATGTGTTTCTATGTACTGTAAATTCTGTCTTCAGTGTAACTATAAGCTATTTATGATGTTTGAAAGTCGTTATTTTTATTACAGGAATATCTGTAGCTGAAACATTGTGCCAAGTCATCACTTACTAGAATATTCTGACCCACTGTAAAGCTTAGTGGATCTGTAGTTTATAATGATCATACCTTGACCTCATTACATCTGTCTCTATCTCCCTCTGTCTGTCACCACAGGTCAGGAGTGGCCATGCCATTTGGCTGTTTAACAATCGGAGAAAAGAAGGATTACCACAGTCCTTCGGACGTGACGGACAAATATGATATGGGTCAAATTGTTAAATCGTGAGTACTGCAACAATCACCTGCTCTGAATTTTGAAAATGGTTTACAAGTTGTCTACACCAAGGTACAGTGGAACCCCTAAGATCGACCACAGATTGTTCTCGGACGCTAGTTTATAATTTGTTTGTCATTAGAATTATTTTTTCCATTGGAAATCGCAGGAATAGAGTTAACCATTTCGAGGATCTAACTGCCGTCCTCTCAGAAGTGGAAAGCAACAGTATTCAAAAGCGGTTTTCTCTTACATGCATGAATCTTATTGTTTGTGATTAGTCTCTACTATGGAGGCAGTTGTGTTGCGTAGAACTGCAGAGCGGGTGGAGGAATATCCGTCCAAATCTGGCTTCATATTTAAAAAATAAAAAAAAACTTCACTTGTTTTCTCAATATTTGTTTCCAGACCCACAAAAAAAACGGACAACAAATGATTTTTTCTAATTGGAGAATGGACGAAACAAATAACAGGCATTTCAACAACATTTTTGCAAATCCATAGTTTACCCGAAAGTAGATTTACGTGTATTTAAAGGTAAAAAAACCAAACATTAATAAGACAGGCAGGCTGACTGGAACTAAATCAAGTTAAAGTTATGAGTTGTCTTTGTTTTGAATTACCCAAATATTGAAACTGAAAAACGAGTTATTAAATTTTTTTGTTTTGGTTTTATATAGGGCTTGAAAGCAATGTTCCCTCTAAGGTGCACGCCTGCGCAATTGCGCACTGCTCACACATCTCCTGCGCACAGCAAATCTATGCCGCGCACATAATCGAATCCCATCTGAACTGTAAACAAAAGAAACAACAATGTATTCTGCATGATTTTGCAATACAACCGTGAGTGACAGGTGACAACGAGCGGCCACAACAGATAAAACAATGTTCGTCAACACTGTTCAGTTGTTGTAACGTCTGTTGAGACACTTTAGGAGAACAGGAATTCCGTCGATCACTTTATTGAGCAAAACTGTTTGTCAGCCGTAAACACATAAAAACATTAGTGAAAAAACATATCTAGCAAAACTGGTCATTGTCTGCTGTACAAACCAGGCTTAAACCAACTCAGACATCTGTCATAACAACAGCAGCCGCTTGCTCTCTCTCACTTGCACCAACACACTCACTCATGGCACTTAGATACTGATGCGTTTAGAGACACACAAAAAGTCGCACAACTCCAACACCACACAAAGTGTAAATTAGAGGTCTTTACACTATGACTCCTCAATCAGATGTGTGCATATCCTTCTGTCATGCATTAAGAATGTTAATTTTTGGATATTAATCATTAAATGCTGTTACTAGATTACAGAAATTCTCATAAAAAAGATATATTTGACAGACAAAATTACAAGATGGTACACTTTATACCATGCTTATATCTAATTGTGCAACACGAGAATGTTTAAGGGGAACTAAATGGGATTTCCAAAGTAGGACTCCCACCCAGACATCCAATACTAGTACATAGCTCATGAAAAAACAAATGTTTGTTATTTTCTTTGTGAGTGGGCCAAATCACTTACCGTATTTTTCGGAGTATAAGTCGCACCTGCCGAAAATGCATAATACAAAAGGAAAAAAACATATATAAGTCACACTGGAGCCCGGCCAAACTATGAAAAAAACTGCGACTTATAGTCCGAAAAATACAGTATATTAGAAAATAATCTCATGGACATGACTGCAGTCATTCGATGATCAAAATAAGACATTGAAATTGTCAGGTTTAAGACAGGTGTGCTGCTGGTATGGCCACTGTGTGCACGTCTGATGTTGCTCACATGCTCCACTGAAAGCTCAGGGAGTTTTTGCGTTTGCTCACACACATGAAAAATTAGAGGGAGCTTTTCTTGAAAGAGTGATGTGGAAACGCAACGCGTCGTGTGTGTTACTGCATCGGAATAACTCTTTCCATTGGCTTGAATGCAAGACTCTCCTCTAAAGTTGTGTTTTTTTCTTTAACGAGTTCCAAATGTGTCACAAACGTGCGGCATAATTAACTGCCACAGTGGTTGTCATGATTGCTTTAGGAAAAAAAAAAGATTTGGTGAGATTCGTCTCATTTCCAGCGCAGAAGCAAAGCCAAGGAAGTCGGGTTAGTGAGATAATTAAGAGACGATGAATAGCAGCCGTGAGATCATCAAACATTACTTTTAACGCCATCACCTTGTACATGGTGTGTTCACGGCATTTTCACACTGGCAAGTTGGAATCAAAGCCAGTTTTACTCACACGAACCATTTAGCAGGATTTTAGCGTTAGCTAAGATAGCTGCGGGTTACGAACAACGTACAGTATTTCGGAAAAAGCAATACCCCTATTCATAGATCAATATCTGAAGAATTTAAATAAAATCCCATATTAATGCACAATGTTGTTCAGACTTGGAATACATTTAGTTTGAAACAAATTTCTCCAAGAGACACCACACAGTGGCAAGTCCTATGTTGACTTACCTCTGAAAGGACGACAGTGATGTCAAATTCAGAGGACTTGCACACACCCAAAGTTGGTTTTTCCGTAAGCCTTTAGCATTCCGAAATGATTGGCCTGTATAAAAACTGACTTCATAGACGATCGAGATACAGGACATGTTCGGTAGCTTGCTCAAATCTCGTCTATTGGATGTGCTTAAGTGGATCAATACCACCAATTTTGACTCTTTTTTTTTTAAATGGCGAGCCTTTGGAACAGGGTCCAGTTTGTTTCGGTACAGTCTCCAGACTTTTTTCTATCCATCCATCCATCCATCTTCTTCCGCTTATCCGAGGTCGGGTCGCGGGGGCAGCAGCCTAAGCAGGGAAGCCCAGACTTCCCTCTCCCCAGCCACTTCGTCCAGCTCCTCCCGGGGGATCCCGAGGCGTTCCCAGGCCAGCCGGGAGACATAGTCTTCCCAACGTGTCCTGGGTCTTCCTCGTGGCCTCCTACCGGTCGGACATGCCCTAAACACCTCCTTAGGGAGGCGCTCGGGTGGCATCCTGACCAGATGCCCGAACCACCTCATCTGGCTCCTCTCGATGCGGAGGAGCAGCGGCTTTACTTTGAGCTCCCCCCGGATGACAGAGCTTCTCACCCTATCTCTAAGGGAGAGCCCCGCCACCCGGCGGAGGAAACTCATTTCGGCCGCTTGTACCCGTGATCTTGTCCTTTCGGTCATAACCCAAAGCTCATGACCATAGGTGAGGATGGGAACGTAGATCGACCGGTAAATTGAGAGCTTTGCCTTCCGGCTCAGCTCCTTCTTCACCACAACGGATCGATACAGCGTCCGCATTACTGAAGACGCCGCACCGATCCGCCTGTCGATCTCACGATCCACTCTTCCCTCACTCGTGAACAAGACTCCGAGGTACTTGAACTCCTCCACTTGGGGCAAGATCTCCTCCCCAACCCGGAGATGGCACTCCACCCTTTTCCGGGCGAGAACCATGGACTCGGACTTGGAGGTGCTGATTCTCATCCCAGTCGCTTCACACTCAGCTGCGAACCGATCCAGTGAGAGCTGAAGATCCTGGCCAGATGAAGCCATCAGGACCAAATCATCTGCAAAAAGCAGAGACCTAATCCTGCAGCCACCAAACCGGATCCCCTCAACGCCTTGACTGCGCCTAGAAATTCTGTCCATAAAAGTTATGAACAGAATCGGTGACAAAGGGCAGCCTTGGCGGAGTCCAACCCTCACCGGAAATGTGTCCGACTTACTGCCGGCAATGCGAACCAAGCTCTGACACTGATCATACAGGGAGCGGACCGCCACAATCAGACAGTCCGAAACCCCATACTCTCTGAGCACTCCCCACAGGACTTCCCGAGGGACACGGTCGAATGCCTTCTCCAAGTCCACAAAGCACATGTAGACTGGTTGGGCAAACTCCCATGCACCCTCAAGGACCCTGCCGAGAGTATAGAGCTGGTCCACAGTTCCACGACCAGGACGAAAACCACACTGTTCCTCCTGAATCCGAGGTTCGACTATCCGGCGTAGCCTCCTCTCCAGTACACCTGAATAGACCTTACCGGGAAGGCTGAGGAGTGTGATCCCACGATAGTTAGAACACACCCTCCGGTTCCCCTTTTTAAAGAGAGGAACCACCACCCCGGTCTGCCAATCCAGAGGTACTGCCCCCGATGTCCACGCGATGCTGCAGAGTCTTGTCAACCAAGACAGCCCTACAGCATCCAGAGCCTTAAGGAACTCCGGGCGGATCTCATCCACCCCCGGGGCCTTGCCACCGAGGAGCTTTTTAACTACCTCAGCAACCTCAGCCCCAGAAATAGGAGAGCCCACCACAGATTCCTCAGGCACTGCTTCCTCATAGGAAGACGTGTTGGTGGGATTGAGGAGGTCTTCGAAGTATTCCCTCCACCGATCCACAACTTCCGCAGTCGAGGTCAGCAGAACACCATCCGCACCATACACGGTGTTGGTAGTGCACTGCTTCCCCTTCCTGAGGCGGTGGATGGTGGTCCAGAATCGCTTCGAAGCCGTCCGGAAGTCGTTTTCCATGGCTTCCCCGAACTCCTCCCATGTCCGAGTTTTTGCCTCCGCGACCGCTGAAGCCGCACACCGCTTGGCCTGTCGGTACCTGTCCGCTGCCTCAGGAGTCCCATGAGCCAAAAGAACCCGATAGGACTCCTTCTTCAGCTTGACGGCATCCCTCACCGCCGGTGTCCACCAACGGGTTCTAGGATTACCGCCACGACAGGCACCAACTACCTTGCGGCCACAGCTCCAATCAGCCGCCTCGACAATAGAGGTGCGGAACATGGTCCACTCGGACTCAATGTCCAGCACCTCCCTCGTGACATGTTCAAAGTTCTTCCGGAGGTGGGAATTGAAACTCTCTCTGACAGGAGACTCTGCCAGACGTTCCCAGCAAACCCTCACAATGCGTTTGGGCCTGCCAGGTCTGTCCGGCATCCTCCCCCACCATCGCAGCCAACTCACCACCAGGTGGTGATCGGTAGAAAGCTCCGCCCCTCTCTTCACCCGAGTGTCCAAAACATGAGGCCGCAAATCCGATGACACAACTACAAAGTCGATCATAGAACTGCGGCCTAGGGTGTCCTGGTGCCAAGTGCACATATGGACACCCTTATGCTTGAACATGGTGTTCGTTATGGACAATCCGTGACGGGCACAAAAGTCCAATAACAAAACACCACTTGGGTTCAGATCCGGGCGGCTATTCTTCCCAATCACGCCTCTCCAGGTTTCACTGTCATTGCCAATATGAGCGTTGAAGTCCCCCAGTAGAACGAGGGAATCACCCGGGGGAGCACTCTCAAGTACTCCCTCGAGTGAATCCAAAAAGGGTGGGTACTCTGAGCTGCTGTTTGGCGCGTAAGCGCAAACAACAGTCAGGACCCGTCCCCCCACCCGAAGGCGGAGGGAAGCTACCCTCTCGTCCACCGGGTTGAACTCCAACATGCAGGCTCTGAGCCGGGGGGCAACAAGAATTGCCACCCCAGCCCGTCGCCTCTCACTGCTGGCAACGCCAGAGTGGAAGAGAGTCCAGCCCCTCTCGAGAGAACTGGTTCCAGAGCCCTTGCTGTGCGTCGAGGTGAGTCCGACTATTTTTTTTTTCTATTGTACGATCCATTTTAATCCAGTTTGTTGCTTTCTTACAATACCACTGGTTAAATACAGGCATGTAAACAAAAACTTTGTCCAGCAACAATGGCTACACAGCCCCTCAGGGTTAACAAATCAAGCGCTCCTTGTAGAATGCTCCAAACTGTCCTTCACAGTGTAAACAAACATGGCTTTGGTCGTGCGGGATGTCTCTACTCATCAGAGAAAGACATCACACGTGCCGCCTGAACCAATGCCCAATGCTCACTCTACGAAGAAAGAAAACAAAAACGCCTGGGATCAACACATCAAACCTCACTGATCACCCACTAGAATCCACACCGAAATAAGAAGAAGCTATCGGTGCCTTATTCCAGTGCTAAATGTATGCAAACTCATCCACCTGTAACAAATATTTGGCAGTCAAATTGAGCAAGTAACATTATTGTGTTAGAGGAATATTTTCCACCTTAGAGAGGAACTGCAATAAAAAAAAAAGCCCATCATTTACAATACTTATGTAAGACAAGAACACATATGTTTTTTCTTATTTATGCATTCAAAATTGTAAATAATGTGATCAAATGTCTGCATACAGTGCGGCCTAAGGGAGCTGCTCTATTCTGCCGTTAAAAGCCCTTAAAAAAACCTCCATTAAGGCCTTATATACATGCTGTACGTATATATTTAATGTTATAACAGGCAAATTTATAACATGTAATATTTACATATTTTGTTAATTTCAAGGATATGCGACGCATTAATTCAAAAAACGCATCACAACGTTAGTTGTTAGTTGATTACAACTCAGTGCAGACTTCATGAGAGCCAACAAACATAATAAAACATCACTTACTGTACAGTGTCTGCTGTCATTGGGATGCTGACTGGTAGAATCTTGTTATTCCGTTCTCGCCATTACCAGGTTTAAATTGGCTGTCAAAGTGTAACATCGTGTCGGATTACATAGCCAGGTGAGAGGCATGATTTATGATCTGCGATAAACTTCCACGAGTAAGGAAGCGAGTAAACAGGTTACCACTCGATGATGTAAACATTGGCACACACACACTAGTGATCACGGCGCCGCTATAAATACAAAAGTAGTTTGTCTGCGTTCGTGCTTATGATAACAATATCACGCTCTAATCACGTTGTTTGGTTCAAGGACAACACACAATGAGTACACCCTGTGTTTTTAGCTTTGCAAATACACACACATAATGGCTAATTTGGTTTTGATGTTGAGAAGAGGTGACAGGAGTATTGATTTTGTACCTGAGGAAATTGGGATTACTTAAGTGTCAACTAAACTGGACATCATGCACCACTGGCTATATTTAGTTCTCAATGTATAGTATTGTGCAAGTTTGTTGTTTTTGGTAATACTTCCACTGCAGTAACTCTTTGGCTGCAAATTAAATAATGTGCAGTATGTTATTTAATGTACATTTAGTTCATCATTAAAATGTAGGAATTTGGCGATATTTTCTTAGAGTTAGTCCCATTATGTTTATTTATTGTTATTTGGTTATTTTTGATGTCCGCAGGCTCAATGGTTTTGCAATACGTTTAATAGTAAGAATTAGAATCTGTAGAAATATGTAAGCACGTTGTTCAAGATATTTATAGACATATTTTAAATTGTTTACAAAATCTAATTTAATTAATAAATACAAATACATAGTAAATTAAAGCATGTTGTCCACACTATTGGCATTCAACTGACTGAAAAATGATGTTGATATTTTTTTACATTATTTGAGAGTTAAGTGCATCTGCCTCACAATACGAAGGTCCTGAGTAGTCTTGGGTTCAATCCCGGGCTCGGGATCTTTCTGTGTGGAGTTTGCATGTCCTCCCCGTGACTGCGTGTGTTCCCTCCGGGTACTCCGGCTTCCTCCCACCTCCGAAGACATGCACCTGGGGATAAGTTGATTGGCAACACTAAATTGGCCCTAGTGTGTGGATGTGAGTGTGAATGTTGTCTGTCTATCTGTGTTGGCCCTGCGATGAGGTGGCGACTTGTCCAGGGTGTACCCCGCCTTCCGCCCGATTGTAGCTGAGATAGGCTCCAGCGCCCCCCGCGACCCCAAAGGGAATAAGCGGTAGAAAATGGATGGATGGAGCACTTAGTGGACAAAAATCCTAACAAAAGGTTATCATCATTTATTGTTTGTTTAGGTAAAAGTGTGGTGGTTGCAGGATTAGGTCTCTGCTTTTTGCAGATGATGTGGTCCTGATGGCTTTATCTGGCCAAGATCTTCAGCTCTCATTGGATCAGTTTGCAGCCGAGTGTGAAGCAACTGGGATGGGAATCAGCACCTCCAAGTCCGAGTCCATGGTTCTCGCCCGGAAAAGGGTGGAGTGCCATCTCCGGGTCGGGGAGGAGATCTTTCCCCAAGTAGAGGAGTTCAAGTACCTTGGAGTCTTGTTCACGAGTGAGGGAAGAGTGGATCGTGAGATCGACAGGCGGATCGGTGCGGCGTCTTCAGTAATGCGGAGTAATGTGGTGAAGAAGGAGCTGAGCCGGAATGAAAAGCTCTCAATTTACCGGTCGATCTACGTTCCCATCCTCACCTATGGTCATGAGCTTTGGGACAAAAAAGGAAAGGACAAGATCACGGGTACAAGCGGACAAAATGAGCTTCTTCCGCCGGGTGGCAGGGCTCTCCCTTAGAGATAGGGTGAGAAGCTCTGTCATCCGGGAGGAGCTCAAACTAAAGCCGCTGCTCCTCCACATCGAGAGGAGCCAGATGAGGTGGTTCGGGCATCTGGTCAGGATACCACCCGAACGCCTCCCTAGGGAGGTGTTTCGGGCACGTCCGACCGGTAGGAGGCCACAGGGAAGACCCAGGACACATTGGGAAGACTATGTCTTCCGGCTGGCCTGGGAAAGCCTCGGGATCCCCCGGGAGGAGCTGAACGAAGTGGCTGGGGAGAGGGAATTCTGGGCTTCCCTGCTTAGGCTGCTTCCCCCGCGACCCGACCTCGGATAAGCGGAAGAAGATGGATGGATGGATGGATAAAAGTTGACCATTGAGCTGCCATGCAAGTGTCAAAATGAAATGCTGTATAGTAAATACAATTAATTATGTACTGTTAGTGACCGACACGGTGGCACAAATTCAGAATATTGATTTGATTTTGACTTGATTCATTACACTTTTATCACCTGAGTGTTATAGCAACAATTTTACTTTTGTAAAAAAAGTAAACATATTTTACTGTAAGATGAATATTTTGTTCTATTTATTATTATTGTCAACATATTGCTGATTTGGCCACATTGTGGTGAATGGTCAGATGCTTAAAAAGCTGAGGTGCCTCACAAAATAAACTAAGCTATTGTATGACATCATGCTTTAGTGCAGATCTCCTGATTTGTCTGCAACGTTCGCTATTATTCCTAAGAATTTGGTCAAATTGTGCAATGTGCAACCTCAAAGGCAATACAAATTTAGAGTTCCCATTGAACTTGTTTTATGTCCTAACATACCCAAATGTCACTGGTTGTTTGTTCAGGGAGGAGTTCTGTGAGATATTCAGAGCCAAGGACAAAACTACGATGAGAATGTACACGTGCAAAAAGTTCCTGAAAAAGGATGGAAGGAAGGTCCGCAAAGCCGCAAAAAATGAAATCCTCATTTTAAAAATGTAAGTTTATTTAAATATATAAACTAAACAATGTGTTCTAATCGTGCAGTTGCTCTGTTTGTATTGTGGGCTCCCTTAAATCCATTATTGTATTATGTGGACATTTTTTAATCACAGCAAATCAAGACCTGTTTGTCGTGGTTTGCTCCCACAGTGCATATTGACTCCTAATTATGATCTGTTACTGTGCTAAATATTAGTGATAACTCACCACTATGTAGCGCTTTGCCAAAACACCACCTTTTGACCTTTAAACACCACCTTATTTCTCACTCCTCTCCATTCTATTAGTACACAGCACAAATCAGCAATAAGTGACGCTTGTTATGCTTGTTTATATTTTAATCATCAGCGAGGAAGAAATAAACAGTTTGTTATTGTCAGAGGCTACGGATAATTGCAGGCAAATGCTATTAGTGAGGAAAAGAGGCGCTCATTCAAGTCTTAATTAATGTAATATTGTTAATCAGTGGAGGAAACCACAATTAGGCTCCTAACTGCTCCCCTTTTAATGCCGCAGATAGCAACTTCCCCTTATTGCTAATCACTTAGTTTGACTTTCACTTTGCATAATTGGACTTTTCTAGGCTATTTTCAGTCTGCGGAGCGATTCTGCGCTCAATTAATCAACTCACTTAATGATAGACTAGGCAAAAAAAATACAATGGGTTCTTTAGCTAATTCCAAACTGAATTATATAATTCATTATCAATATTGTTTCATTCACTTATGTACTAAATACCAAAAATCTTTTACCATTAGGTGCTTGGGTTTTTTTTTGGTCTTTGCATGAAATGATACAAACATCACATTAATTCAACTTTTGTCATTTCCTAAGGGTGAAGCATCCAAATATTCTCCAACTGGTGGATGTCTTTGAGACTAAAAAGGAATACTTCCTCTTCCTTGAGCTGTAAGTTAATCATCAACAAGAACAAAATGATTTTTCTCACTCAGTTTGTTTATCACATACAGTACTCATCATGAGGCACAGACCAACATATGAGAACTTTTGCTAATGGCACAGCAGGAAGATGTGTGATTTATAGCCACCACCTTTAATTACTTGCATCTCCAAGCAAACCGTTTTTAAAGCATATTTTTAAAGCACCTCCACAAATGTTCGACATGACAATTGACTTCCTGTGCACCCACAGTGCAACAGGCAGAGAAGTCTTCGACTGGATTCTTGATCAAGGCTATTACTCAGAGCGGGATACCAGCAACGTGGTGCGCCAGGTTTTGGAGGCTGTCGCCTACCTCCACTCCCTGCACATTGTTCACAGAAACCTTAAGGTAATATCAAAGATATTTAGAGATTTAAAATGTGTGCTATGACTAGATTTACATTGCAAGCCAAAGTGCCCAATTACAATTAAGTGCTTATAGCTTATAATAAATGTTAATATTGTTTAGCTGCCTTGGGCTAACGCCTAGGCTAGTGTCTTCCAATGGTTGGTATTTTACTGTTTTTTACTGAAGTCATTTACAAATGGTAAACATGGCAAGCTTTAAAGGGGAACATTATCACAATTTCAGAAGGGTTAAAACCATTAAAAATCAGTTCCCAGTGTCTTATTTTATTTTTCAAAGTTTTTTAAAAAATGTTACCCATCACGCAATATCCCTAAAAAAAGTGCCTGATTTTAACCATCGTTATATACACCCGTCCATTTTCCTGTGACGTCACACAGTGATGCCGATACAAACAAACATGGCGGATAGAACAGCTCGGTATAGCGACATTAGCTCGGATTCAGACTCGGATTTCAGCGGCTTAAGCGATTCAACAGATTACGCATGTATTGAAACGGATGGTTGTAGTGTGGAGGCAGGTAGCGAAAACGAAATTGAAGAAGAAACTGAAGCTATTGAGCCATATCGGTTTGAACCGTATGCAAGCGAAACCGACGAAAACGACACGACAGCCAGCGACACGGGAGAAAGCGAGGACGAATTCGGCGATCGCTTTCTAACCAACGATTGGTATGTGTTTGTTTGGCATTAAAGGAAACTAACAACTATGAACTAGGTTTACAGCATATGAAATACATTTGGCAACAACATGCACTTTGAGAGTGCAGACAGCCCAGTTTTCATCAATTAATATATTCTGTAGACATACCCTCATCCGCTCGCAGATTTCTTTGACTTTATCATTGGAAATGCATCTGCTTTGAGTGTCGCAGGATATCCACACATTCTTGCCATCTCTGTCGTAGCATAGCTTTCGTCGGTAAAGTGTGCGGAACAAAAGTGCAACTTGAATCCGTCCCTGTTCGTGTTGTTACACCCTCCGACAACACACCGACGAGGCATGATGTCCCCAAGGTACGGAAAACAGTCGAAAAAACGGAAAATAACAGAGCTGATTTGACTCGGTGTTTGTAATGTGTTTGAGAAAATGGCGGATTGCTTCCCGATGTGACGTCACAAATCGCTTCAAGAGCGAATAATAGAAAGGCGTTTAATTCGCCAAAATTCACCCATTTAGAGTTCAGAAAACGGTTAAAAAAATATATGGTCTTTTTTCTGCAACATCAAGGTATATATTGACGCTTACATAGGTCTGGTGATAATGTTCCCCTTTAAGGGTACTAGGAGCTAGCAGCTACACAACAGCTTAGCACACCATAGCACAGAAGCTAGACATATGAAATTAGTGTCCTTAGTTGAGCAATATTGCTGTCGAAAGCAATATAAACAAGTTTTAAAAAGTTAAAGTTGCATATTACTTACAGGTAAATCTCCAAGGCATTTTATTATATTAGAAAGTGTTTAGTAACAAATCATTCAGCTTACTTAATCAATTATTGTGGCCAGTAGGTGTGTCGCCAAAAAAAACTATTGCCGGTCTCCAAACAGATAATAATAAATAGACTAGTGTTTGCACCATAAATTGATTAACGTGGAACCCGACTTAAACAAGTTGAAAAACTTATTCGGGTGTTACCATTTAGTAGTCAATTGTACGGAATATGTACTGTACTGTGCAATCTACTGATAAAAGTTTCAATCAATCAACCAGTCATACCTACAATTGTTCTCGGTGAGACTAATTCTACTGGATATACAAATTCCTGACTACTAGGGATGTGACGATAGACAGTATTAATGATAACTGTGGTTAGTATTACCATTTTGAATTAAAATGATCGAAAAACCATAATTGATAACTGCACTTTGATAAACTCACGACCTGACGGGTGCTCGCTTACATGTTAACATGAAAACAAGAGACATTAACGTATTTCCCCATTAAGAAACAACATACCCCAATCTAAACTTATATAAACACATTACCGACTAAGCTATTCAATTTGCACATTGAACCTACAAGCTCTGCTCTCTTAGAACCGAGTAATCATTCTACACTCCGAAAAATAAGAGACGAAGGTGTTCTCACGGTGTGTTCAAAGACCAATGAACAGAGTTGGATACCTGCCAGAAATAATAATAACAATAGATTTTATTTGTTACGCACTTTTGATTTAAATAAGTTCTTAAGTGCGAGAGTACAAACCAATATTTAAAACAATAAAAGCTCAGCCATTAAAACAAAAAATACTAAGACTGAAAAAGCATTAGAAACACAAAACAAATAAAATAGTGGGTTTTCTAACTGTGTGTCTATTTATTTTAATTGTTTAAGAAAATATTTGGTCTAAAGATTTAAGTGTGTGTATAAGCACTTTTTAAACACATTCAACAATACCGCGACAATACTAACTGTGATCATTTTGGTCACGATAAACATATTATGGGATTTTCATATCTTCCCATCCCTACTTATTGAAAATGGAAACAGAGTGCATATATATTGACTTGAATATAGTCAGAGTCTGTTTATGCCAGGAGCCGGCCTTGTCCTATGCTCATGCATTTTCAGTTGTAATTTGTAAAAAGAATAGTATCTTTGCGGCCTCTACATTGAGCACTGTAGGAGTCCATATTGCTGGACCATCTGGCATTATAATGAGCACAGTGAAAATCCTGCTGTAGAGAACAAGGGCACCAGTATTACCGCTGCCCATTTGTTTTAACAGGCATTTAAGACTTCTTCCTTTCTACTTCAAATTGTTTCCTACTACTTACTCATATTTAAATTCCATTTGCCGCAGTTGGAGAATTTGGTCTACTACAACCGCTTGAAGCACTCTAAAATAGTCATCAGTGACTTCCATCTTGCCAAGCTGGAGAATGGATTAATCAAAGACCCCTGCGGGACACCAGAGTACCTGGGTAAGATTTTAAAGTTCATGACAAACACAACATACAGAGCGATGTGGACTTAATCTAGTTTCTGTGTTGCAGCTCCAGAAGTGGTTGGCAGACAGCGATATGGTCGGCCAGTAGACTGCTGGGCAACAGGCGTCATTATGTACATATTGTGAGTTACCGCATTAATTACTTCAGCATCCACAAAAACCTTCTTAAACATGTTACAATAGGATCATTGATTCCTTTCCAGTCACCTGGGATAAATTAGTATTATAAGTGTCAACATAAAGAGCTGTTCTTGTCTTGTTGCAACGACAGGCTTTCGGGCAATCCTCCTTTCTATGATGAGAGTGATGAAGAGGATTATGAAAATCATGACAAGAACCTGTTCCGAAAGATCCTCGCAGGCGATTATGAGTTTGACTCTCCATACTGGGATGAAATCTCTGATTCAGGTATGCTTCTGTTGAAATTAGCACAGTGAAGACAAATAATGACTAATATCTATGCCAGGGGTCGGCAACCTTTACCACTCAAAGAGCCATTTTAACAAGTTTCACAAAATAAAGAAAACAATGGGAGCCACAAAACTCTTGAAATTTAAAATGAAATAACACTGCATACAATTTTTTTTTTGCTTTGTGCTATGTATAAACCAGGGGTCTCAGACACGCGGCCCACAACTTAATATGAAAATTTAATGTTAGTGCGGCTAAAAATGCCGCTTGACAGCATCACACTTGCCAACCCTCCCAATTTTTCTGGGAGACTCCGGAATTTCAGACCAACTATTCTCTTGAATGTCTGCTGACTTTCACCCAAACAACAATAATAAGGGCGTGCTATGATGGCACTGCCTTTAGCGCCCTCTACAACCTGTACAAACAGCTTGCCAGCCCAGTCACATGTTGTACGCAGCTTCTGCAGACACACATAAGTGACTGCAAGGCGTACTTGTTCAACAGCCATACAGGTCACACTGAGGGTGCCTGTTTAAACAACTTTAACACTGTTACTAATATGCGCCACACTGTGAACCCACACCAAACAACAATGAGAAACACATTTCGGGAGAACACCGCACTGTAACACAACATAAACACAACAGAACAAATACCCAGAATCCCATGCATCCCTAACTCTTCCGGGCTACATTATACACCCCCGCTACCACCAACCCCCCCCCCTTCGTGCATCGGTTGAGGTGGGCGGGGTTGGGGGGGCGGGGTTTGGTGGTATGCAGCTGAGCTGCATCAGAGTGATCAAAGAGCCGCATGCGGCTCCGGAGCCGCGGGTTGCCGACCCCTGATCTATGCGGTGGTATCACTAAAATTTTCACCAAAATGTAGACTGGACTTTCCTATGATGTATCGGTTAGTGTGTGGCCGAACATTGCGCCTCACAAACTAGTCTGTTTGCCCATGTGCTAAAACAAAGAATCACACATGTTTGGGACTTTTTGACTGCAAAGAAGCCCACCGTGTGGCCGAAAAAGTTGCGAGAGCCAGCACTTTGATAAAGATAGTGAGAAACATTGTTGAATTCAAAATAGAACTCATAGCAAAGTACATACTGTAGATGGCGTCTGTGTGGCTCTTCTTTCTTTCTTTATCCATTTTGTTTGTACCGTATTTTTCGGACTATAAATCGCAGTTTTTTTCATAGTTTGGCCGGGGGTGCGACTTATACTCAGGAACGACTTATGTGTGAAATTATTAACACATTACCGTAAAATATCAAATAATATTATTTAGCTCATTCACGTAAGAGACTAGACGTATAAGATTTCATGGGATTTATTTATTAGGAGTGACAGATTGTTTGGTAAACGTATAGCATGTTCTATATGTTATAGTTATTTGAATGACTCTTACCATAATATGTTACGTTAACATACCAGGTACGTTCTCAGTTGGTTATTTATGCCTCATATAACGTACACTTATTCAGCCTGTTGTTCACTATTCTTTATTTATTTTAAATTGCCTTTCAAATGTCTATTCTTGGTGTTGGGTTTTATCAAATAAATTTCCCCAAAAAATGTGACTTATACTCCAGTGCGACTTATATGTTTTTTTCCTTCTTTATTATGCATTTTCGGGCGGTGCGACTTATACTCCGAAAAATACGGTACATGTATAAGTATGCGTATTTTTCTCCTCCAGAAAATGTTTTTTTGTTAATATGTTTGGGTTTTTGGAACACATTAATTGGATTTACATTACTATGGGAAAAATGTATTTGGTTTTCGTACGATTCGGTGTTTGTCAAACCTTTTGGAACAAATTACTTACAAAGGGGCGGTATAGCTCGGTTGGTAGAGCAGCCGTGCCAGCAACTTCAGGGTTGCAGGTTCGATCCCCGCTTCCGCCATCCTAGTCACTGCCGTTGTGTCCTTGGGCAAGACACTTTACCCACCTGCTCCCAGTGCCACCCACACTGGTTTAAAAAAAAAAAAAAAAATGTAACTTAGATATTGGGTTTCACAATGTAAAGCGCTTTGAGTCACTTGAGAAAAGCGCTATATAAATATAATTCACTTCACTTCACTCACAAAAACTTAGTACCGCCATATTTCAGCTGAATTATACCCCTTGCAAAACCTATGGAATCCCCAGATTTGGAGAATGTTCTTTCCGGTGTTTAATTTTGTCCAAAAAAAGCAGTTAAGAAACATGACACAAAAGTACAGTTATTTCAAATGGCAACTTTCTGGCTTTAAGAAACACCTAAAGAAATCAATAATACATATTGCGGTAGTCAGTAAAAGTTTAATTTTTAAATCAGAGTGAAAAAGTGATGGAATTACTCAATTCTGAGGATTAAATCACTCTGTAAAATGCAATTTCCAAAGATAACACCTGCATTAGATTAAATATATTCATTAGTCTGCAGTTAAAAAGCAGTGGTCACACCTTGGAGAGCTGTTGCAGCAGGTAGTTAACATGAATCATGGCTCCAACACCAGAGATGTCAATTGAAACAAAGGAAAGGATAATCCAACTTCTTCTAGAAGGTAAATCATTGCGCAATGTTGCAAAATATGTTGATTGTTCACAGCCAGCTATGTATAAAATCTGAACAAACAACTGGGGACGGTTGTAAAAAGTGAGTATACTGGTAATACAAAAGAAAACAGCAAATCATCGAGACAGAAAACGTTAAGCAATATGTCTTGAAAACCGAAAATGCACAGCAAAACAAATGAACGGAAACTGGAGTCACCGTCTGTGACCGAACAGTAAGAAACCGCCGAAAGAAATTGGAAATTAAAAACAGAAAAGCTAATAATCAATCAATAACAATCGTCAATAACACCTAAACAGAAAAAAACAAGACTACAATGGGCTAAAGAAAAGCTATCATGGACTATGAACTATGGATGACTGGATGAAGGTCATATTTAGTAATGAATCGCAAAGTGATGACGCCGAAACTTGTTTGGTGCCGTTCCCAAGAGATTTATGACGACGACTGCCTGAAGAAAACACGCAAATTTCCACAATCATTGATGATATGGGGCTGCGTGTCAGATAATGACACGGGAGATGGCGGTCCTTACATCTTTATCAAATGCACAAGTTGACATTCTGGAAACTTTTCTTATTCAATCAATCGAAAGAATGTTTGGGGATGATGACATCACTTTTCAAGATAATAATGCAAAAACTGAAGACTTTCCTTGAAGAGACATACATAAGGTCAATGTCATGGCCTGCAAATAGTCTGGATGTCAATCCAATTGAAAATATGTGGTGGAAATCTAAGAATTATCTGACAACAGCAATCAGACAACGTTGGAGCAAGATCGATGAAGAGTACAGTTTGTTTCTCATTAAGTCCATGCCTTAGAGACTGCGACCTGTTATAAAAGCCAGAGTACTAGTGGTGTGTTGGAGTTAGGACTGCAACTAACGATTAATTTGATAATCGATTAATCTGTCGATTATTACTTCGATTGATCTATTAATAATCGAATAAAAGAGACAAACTACATTTCTATCCTTTCCAGTATTTTATTGGGGGGAAAAAAGTACACTGGCACCATACTTATTTTGATTATTGTTTCTCAGCTGTTTGTACATGTTGCAGTTTATAAATAAAGGTTTATAAAAAAATAAAAAATTAAAATTAAAATTGCCTCTGCGCATGCGCATAGCACAGATCCAAGGAATCGATGACTAAATTAATCGCCAACTATTTTTATAATCGATTAGTTGTTGCAGCCCTAGATGGAGTGTTTTTTTTTTTCCTCATAAATGTTTCACTCTGCTTGATCTAATAATGAAATTGTTACTGATTACACAATTTATTTTCTTGATTTATTTTAGTGTTTCTTAAAGCCAGAAAGTTGCCATTTGAAATGAATGTGATTATGTGTCATATCTGTTACCTTTTTTACCTATAAAATTAAACAACGGAATGAACACACGGCAAAAACTGAAATCTAAGTAAGATTAAATATCTCAAATAAGGGTGATATTTGCTGCTTATTTTCTGTCTGATAAGATAATTCTTCTCACTAAGCAGATTTTATGTGTTTTACTTGTTTTAAGAGTTTTGGTCCTAAATTATCTCAGTAAGATATTACAGCTTGTAGCTGAGATTTTATGACCTATATTGAGTAAAACATGCTTGAAACTAGAATATCTACTGTTGCAAAGTTGTGTCATCAACACTCACAAGTATAAAACTACTTTTTTTAAAGTAATAATTTCTTATTTCAAGCATGTAAAAAAAAAAATCATGACTTTGACACAATTGTGTCTCATAATTAAAACAGATGACAGCCAAATGGACTTTTGCAGTTTTATTTTCAATGAAACAATAGAAAATATGTACTCATATAGTAGTGCACTTGTTATTAGTGAGAATATACTTATTTTAAGGTATTTTTGGGTTCATTGAGGTTAGCTAATTTTACTTGTTCTGGAAAGTCTTGACAAGCCAAATTTTCTTGTTCTATCGGCAGATAATTTTGCTTAGTTCAAATAAAATACCTTTAATTTATTTTCTTGTTTTTGAACACTGACTTTTTGCAGTGCATCCTTCAAGTCTACTAATTCCGTCATTTATTTCCACAGGTTGTATATACTGTACATAAATCCACTGGGAGAATACACCCTTTTGTTATTTTTTGTCCTGTGTTATTTCCCTCTGACAGCTAAGAGTTTGGTTGCACGTCTGATGGAAGTGGATCAGGACCAGAGACTGACAGCCCAGGAGGCTATTAACCATGAATGGTAGACAATGGACATCATACAAATCACATTCTGTGTGAATTACAACAGGGGCTTGTGTGCTTTATAAAAACAGGATCTCCGGTGGCGCAGCATCAGATAAAAACATCAAGGAACATGTTTGTGCACAAATAGAAAAGAACTTCGCTCGAGCCAAATGGAAGGTAAGTCCCTCAACTATAGCCACATTTGAGCTAAGCTTTTGAAAAAAAATTTGAAAGATGCAGATGCTGTTCAACTTGGTAATGCTGCCTGTTGGGCCTGTTGGTGTGTTCTGGTGTGGTACTTGTGAAAAGTAGGAACATCTCTCTACCTTTCACCTGCACTGTACAGGGAATTTACTGCTCTTAGTTCTGGGCAAAGTATTCACACGACTGATCTTTAACTAAAACATAATCTGAGCAGTCTGGCTTTACTCTCAAGACAATCATTTCAACTTTGTGTTTGTTATTATTTTGTTGTGGTTCAACGCTGGACCTTTTTTGATACCCTAAACATTTATTGTTATTATGCGGTTTAGTCGTCACTCATGCTGCTATTAGATACTTTAGTCATGTTACCAAGCCATCATTATGCTGATACTGGTTACTGTTAATACCATTTCTTCCTGCCTCTGATTATCTAAATGCATTTTTTTATTTGGAGTGTTTTTACATTTTTAATTACATGTTTAATTTTATTGAGAACCTTAGGGAAAGTTGTGTTATGTTTGCAGAATCTACTAGTGACATGTCTGACTTGTTTTTGGTTCAATTCAGGTGTTAGTCAGCAACGGAATCTTTCTACCACACTGTTCAAAACATGGGAACTGCGTGGCGCGGTTGGTAGAGTGGCTGTGCCAGCAACCTGAGGGTTCCTGATTCGATCCCCGGCTTCTACCACCCTAGTCACGTCTGTTGTGTTCTTGAGCAAGACACTTCACCCTTGCTCCTAATGGGTCGTGGATAGTTAAGTTAAAGTTAAAGGGGAACATTATCACAATTTCAGAAGGGTTAAAACCATTAAAAATCAGTTCCCAGTGGCTTATTTTATTTTTCAAAGTTTTTTTCAAAATTTTACCCATCACGCAATATCCCTAAAAAAAGCTTCAAAGTGCCTGATTTTAACCATCGTTATATACACCCGTCCATTTTCCTGTGACGTCACACAGTGATGCCAATACAAACAGACATGGCGCATAGAACAGCAAGCTATAGCGACATTAGCTCGGATTCAGACTCGGATTTCAGCGGCTTAAGCGATTCAACAGATTACGCATGTATTGAAACGGATGGTTGTAGTGTGGAGGCAGGTAGCGAAAACGAAATTGAAGAAGAAACTGAAGCTATTGAGCCATATCGGTTTGAACCGTATGCAAGCGAAACCGACGAAAACGACACGACAGCCAGCGACACGGGAGAAAGCGAGGACGAATTCAGCGATCGCCTTCTAACCAACGATTGGTATGTGTTTGTTTGGCATTAAAAGGGGGTGATCAAGGGTGATGGGTCAAATGCAGAGAATAATCTCGCCACACCTAGTGTGTGTGTGACAATCATTGGTACTTTAACTTTAACTTTAAAGGAAACTAACAACTATGAACTAGGTTTACAGCATATGCAATACATTTGGCAACAACATGCACTTTGAGAGTGCAGACAGCCCAGTTTTAATCAATTAATATATTCTGTAGACATACCCTCATCCGCACTCTTTTCCTGGGGGTCTGGCGGCAGATTTATTTGACTTTATCGTTGGAAATGCATCTGCTTTGAGTGTCGCAGGATATCCACACATTCTTGCCATCTCTGTCGTAGCATAGCTTTCGTCGGTAAAGTGTGTGGAACAAACGTCCAATTTCTTGCCACTTTCGCATCTTTGGGCCACTGGTGCAACTTGAATCCGTCCCTGTTCGTGTTGTTACACCCTCCGACAACACACCGACGAGGTATGATGTCTCCAAGGTATGGAAAACAGTCGAAAAAACGGAAAATAACAGAGCTGATTTGACTCGGTGTTTGTAATGTGTTTGAGAAAATGGCGGATTGCTGTTGTGACGTCATCGCTCCGAGAGCGAATAATAGAAAGGCGTTTAATTCGCCAAAATTCACCCATTTAGAGTTCGTAAATCGGTTAAAAAAATATATGGTCTTTTTTCTGCAACATCAAGGTATATATTGACGCTTACATAGGTCTGGTGATAATGTTCCCCTTTAAAGTACTAATGATTGTCACACACACTAGGTGTGGTGAAATTTGTCCTCTGCATTTGACCCGTCCCCTTGTTCACCCCCTAGGAGGTGAGGGGAGCAGTGGGCAGCAGCGGTGCCGCGCCCGGGAATAATTTTTGGTGATTTAACCCCCAATTCCAACCCTTGATGCGGAGTGCCAAGCAGGGCGGTAATGGGTCCCATTTTTAGAGTCTTTGGTATGACTCGGCCGGGGTTTGAACTCACAACCTACCCATCTCAGGGCGGACACTCTAACCACTCGGCCACTGAGTAGGGCCTTGCATGGTAGCCCCCTCCATCAGTGTGTGAATGTGTGTGTAAAATGGTGATTGTGGAAATAGTGTCAAAGCGATTTGAGTACCTTGAAGGTAGAAAAGCGCTATACAAGTATAATCCATTTACATGTATGAATCGAGGTTTTGGTCATGCAATGGTCTAAATTGAAGTAGGGGATTTCATTACTGAAGATTAGGGATGAGCGATTTGGCCTAAAATCTAAATGGTGGCATCTATGGTAGCGATTCGAGAACAGTTATTTTTTAAATTAATTCAAAACGGTGCCGTATGCCACAATAGCATGAAGGTGATATTGTGCCAGTAACGTCTCAACATGAACATGTCTGCTTCTCAATCTTTCCATTAAGAATCCTTCCGCCTTCCACAGAAAGCCGTGCGGGTCACCACCATCATGAAGAGGCTGAGGGCAACAGAGCAAAGTACCACCAAGGCCACCACGGGGGATCCCGCGGCTCCTCAGGACGCTGCAGACCCTTCCACGCCTTCACCTGCTACCGCCACACCACAGGAAGTAGTCCCAGAGCTAGACAAAACGGTGCCAGAGACCTCGGACGGCAAGGCGGAGCCACAGCAGCAGAACCCACCGCCACAAGAAGCAGAGCCCACATCACGGTGCAATGGAGACACGTTGGCTACTGAGACCGGGGATGAGCAAGGCTAAGGTCCTCGTTGTACCCTCAATCATGCACACTGTACAATAGCTGCTAGCATGGTGACACCGACTCTGCTTCTCTCTCTTGCAGCATTAGCATCATCTCATGATGGCTATGTGCCAATTTACCTTAGTGCTCCGCATTGCATTGAACTTAATATCTTTTTCCAGTTGTATTATGTATATAATAGGTCACATGGTACAAAATATATTCTACACACACAAGCTATGGCTTACAGTTAAAGTCCATTTTCTGGTAAAAAAAAAAAAAAAAGAAAAGAAAAAAGAAAGAAAGAAAGATTCATTTTTATTGAACGGACTTCGGAAACCACTTTTTGTTCTTAAAATTAGAAGACAAGTTTAGACTGTACGGGTCTATTGTACAGAATGGAGAAAATTCCTAACAAGGAAAGTTTGCTTGTCTTATATTTATTTATTTTTTACAGTACGGTCTGTACTTAACAGTTACTGTGCCTCACAACCATGTGAGTTTTTGGGGGCCTTGTACATACAAAGCACAAAAAACCATCTGCTTAACTTCCTGCTCAGGAAATAACCTCATGATGTAAAGATTGTGTACATAAGAGAACTTTGTAGAAGTAGCTAAAAGAGCATGCATTCTCACAAAGCATTCACTTGGTTGACAAAAGCGCACTACTACTACTACTTTGTTCTGTTTACACATTGAACTTGTTGTGTTTCTTCTTCTGGTTTGTGTTTGTTTTCATCACAAGGCAGTTCTATGCATCTGAATTAATTTGTAGCTTTTTTTTTTTTCCTAAAAAACTAAACAAAACAAAAAAAAACACCACAGTAGATTAATCACTGTATAGGTAAGTGGTTTTACAGTACACTTGTTTTAGCCAGCTGACTCCTGTGCGACAAGTCTTAAACTAACTTTAAACATGTGCATTATTAATCCACCTCATTTTTACTGGTTTTGGAGGTTTCCACCAATCATTAGCGTTCTTTACGGTTATATCTCCTTTCATTATATTTCAGTCATTAGTATTTACCATATTTTCCGGACTATAAGCCACTACTTTTCCCAAGCTTTGAATTTTTCTTCACTAACGGCAAATTTTAGAATGGATTAAGCAAAAAAATCAAACAATGCACTAAAACGATCCACTTTAAGAAACTGTTCAAACTCAAAGTGTTTATAAACTGAAAGGGAGAAGAATCCTGATAAATGTCTTGAACCTTATTAAAAAAAAATTCAAAATCTTATTCATCTCATTAAGGATTAATAAAGACAATGACTTTTCTGTTTTGTTTGATCAGCCAATTGGAAACAATTAAGGTATTTAAATAAAACATTTGCAAAATATTTCTATGTAAATATGTAATTTCACAATGTACCTGTGTATAGGTTGTATTCCATCACCTGACTTTTAAACGGAAGTAAACTAAGTGGTGGGCCACCAACTGTGGAGCAAACAGAGTGCGAACTATCCGAGTACGCAAAAGGCCTAGATTTTACCACCAAAAGCAGATACGAGCAAAAAAATCTAAATATGCAATGGAAACAAAAAAGATTTGTAGAGTGATATCAAGGATTATCCGTCGTGGAGTTCCGAGACATGTCGAACTATCTTGTGCTCCGGATGTCATTCTATATGACAAAACAGATGAAAACTTGAAAAAGCAAGGAGGCCAACAACTTCTTTGTGTGTGATTGGGTCAAGGAAATTGGTACCAAGACTCTCCCGGGTAAATCATGCATCATTTTTTGCATGGATACGGTTTCATTTCATGTTTGTTGCCTTATTATTGTTGCATGCTTCATTTACGAGTACGCGTGTTTTCCCCCCGTCTTTATCAAAATATAACTGAGATAGGATCCGAAAGGGACAAGCGGTAGACAATGGATGGATGGATGGATTGATAACTACAGATGTCAACGTTGTGTATGTGCAAAAAGCTTCATTTATGATTGCTGCCTTTTGTAAAAGCTTAACTCTTTTAGGTTTTGCTCACATTTGATTTCTTTTGTTTAGATTGGCCGAGTTGGTGCTTTACGAAACACTCGTAGCAAAAATGTCCTTTAAGAACTCTGAAACAAGATAACATACAAATATTAGGGGTGTAACGGTACATGTATTTGTATTGAACCGTTTCGGTACGGGGGTTCCGGTTCGGTTTGGAGGTGTACCGAACGAGTTTCCACACGGACATATTAAGTAGCGTAACGCACGTTGTGTAAACAATGCACACCGAGACACAACACACGGCATGTTAGCAGCTAACGGGCTACGATAGACTGACCATACGTCCTCTTTTCACCAGACATGTCCTCTTTTGCGGAGCTGTCAGGGCGGAGTTTCTTAAATACCTCAAATGTCTGGCATTTTGAGTTAGGGTTGCGTGTATTTTCAATGTACGTTCAGGGTTAAGAAGGGGTTAAAAACAAAACAAATTGTGAAGGTGTGCGCACGCAGCAGCATTGGTGAGGGAGGGGCAGAGACAGAGAGAGCGAGAGAGTTATGATAAACGCGCATGCGTCGCCAGGCTCTGCTTTTTATCCATAGATTTATCAGATTTAATTTTTTAATATCTATAGCAGGGGTGTTAAAAGTGTGTCCCGGAGGCCATTTGCGGCCCACGGCTAATGTTTTAAAGGCCCACGGCACATTCTAAAAATACTATTAAAATAAACAAAAACACAACAAAAGTGAAATAAAAAAGCTTAAAGGTTAAATGTAATTTAGAAAAAGTTGCAATGTTGACTAGTAAAACAAAGCTGTTTTTTTTTTCTTTCAAACTGTCATTGCTCAAAACATAATATTGAATCAAAATCAATGTTATTATGAATTATTGACCTATCCAAGGTTCCCATTACTTCACATCAAATATTACACTAAGAAAAATATTTTTGGTAGAAGATTTTGCAAATTTGGTAAATAAATAACCCAAAAATTTATATTTTGTTGTTTTCTTACTGTACCGAAAATGAACCGAACCGTGACCTCTAAACCGAGGTACGTACCGAACCGACATTTTTGTGTACCGTTACACCCCTAACAAATATACTTAAATTTTAAAGGTATATTGAACAAACCTTTAACAAAGTGATCGCTGCAAACTCGTGCATTCTTCGACTCGATCTGCTCCCCTGCTTTTTCTCATAGTTTTTCGTAAAATCCTGCACTCTTTCGCCCTTCTTTATTAGCTCTCGAGGAACTCTGAAGAAACTTTTATGCTTTTCACCATTTGAACGTTTCCAACAGCCTAAAACAAAGCAAGCATAGGATATTTTTCTTCGAGAAAGGAAAAAGGCCGCCCAGAACGCTATGACAACGGAGTCTCACATATGAGCCGGATATGACATCAGGTGAATACAACCTATATCTGCAGCTTACATCCCGGTGCGGGTAATATATGAAAATATGTTTTTTTTCTTCTAAAATTGAGTGAGTGCTGCTTATATACCAGTGCGGCTTATAGTCTGGAAAACATGTAGTTCACTCCATGCTTTAAACAGTTATCTACTCTTACTTGTCGCAGGAAATTAAGCAATATTTAACAGGCTAAAGAAACTGATTGCCACAAAATGTGTTTGTGTGCACACGTCGACAGTGGGTTTCCCGCCCAGGGCGCCATTGAACCTTGACCCGCCACTACACGTCTACTGCATGTCTGTGAGTCACCACTTGATCGAGTGCTAACAGCGATCAGCGGTCAGTCCTATTACTGGGGGTGTCCCGATAGAAGTTTTCACCTTTAGCGTTCTTAATTGGTTTATCCGATATTGACCCGATACCGATACATGTACCACATGTAACTGCAGTTCTTAACTCAATGTTACAAAAAGCTAGTCCAAGCATTTTTTTGTCATTGAAACCTTTTTTTGAAATGTTTTCTAAATAACTGGATTTTAATATTTGCTTGTCATCTTGACTTCTGATTGCAAAGCATTTTTTCCGCCAGTGTGTTGTGTAGCTGCTAGCTCCTAGTAGACTATAGCCTACATTGTTTACCTTTTTTAAATGACTTGACTAAAATACAAGAAAAGTGTACTTATTAGATGACATTTAGCTGTTAACTGGCTTGTCCAGCACTGTGCAAGTAAACATGCTGCAGGACTTCTTGTATCAGACATTTAAGATGCTAGCTAATATCATCCAATATTGTTTTTTTTTGCTAATATCGAACCAATGTCAATATCACATCGGGACACCCATACTTATTATGTGATTTATTGGCAACCTGTCCGTAATGTCACCTGGGATAGGCTCCAGCTCACCTGAACTTTTGACCTAAAACAGGATAAGAGGTAGAAAATAAACTATTATTGTTGTTGTTTTTATTAAATAAGGCGGCTAAAGTGTAATTTAAAAGTTTGCACACATTACCTAAAGGCTGTCAAAATATCACTTAATTATTTAAGAAATATGTATTTTTGATAAACCGGAAGCTATTTATTTAAATGCTAATCTTAATTTATTTGTTGCAGAGATTATTTAAACATGTTCACTCTTGAGTTGTGCTGAAGTTAATTCTAAGACCAATTTTGCAGGTAATACTGTTAAGTGTTAGCATTTAGGTGTGTTCAGGATATTTACTGTATGCGGATTGTTGTAGTTCATCCTGTTTGTTTAGATGGAAAATGAATATTGTTGCACAGTTTAAAGCCTATTTCACTTCTCACTGTAGTATTCCATGTCTGGTCATTTTCCACACATTCCCAAAAGTGTTTGTAGATGTAAAGTTGGCCTGGACCAGCCCCCACCTGTAGGTCCTTTCTTGCATTTATTTGTTGGCTCTGTAATGTACTCCTTGACAGAGTTGATGACTTTGGTGGTAATAAAACTTCATTCAAATTTAATGTACAGTGTGCTTTCCTATCATGAATGTTCTTTTAACGTACGCTAGCGATAAAGGTGATGATTTTGATAGGTTCAAACATTCTTAACAAGTTACATCAAGGAGCACGTTTATACTTTGATAATTCAACATGACCGGAAAGGAGCAGACACTAATTTAATTCTACACTTTCTGCTTGTCTCAGCAATTAATGATAGTTTATTTGCTTCCTGTGTATAAATATTAACCTGGTATAGTCATAGAATAAAAGAAAAAACAAATCTAATAATTATCTTTAAAAAATTAAAAAAGTAATTAAAAAATAAAATAAACAATGATACTAAAGATACATTAAGAAATCAAAGGAAGAAACACTGACAGAAACATTGATTAATGCATGAACAATTGTAGAATATGGACGGAAATAGTACCTTATTAAATAATGATTAATGTTTCTTCAACCCAATAGGTACAGTAATACTATAATATATTCCTCTTATGCAGTATAAGGATGACAGCATTATATATGAACTGTTTCTCATGGGCTCAAGTTAGTGCAATGCTAAATTAACAAGTACAGTCACCAGTAAACGTTTGTTGTGAAACACCACCTTTCAATGGAGGGTCAAAGGGCACAAAATTAAATACATCTCTAAATGATTACCTAAATGGGTTATTAATAAATTACAGTTGTAATTAAATACATAAATGTGTCATTAATTTAATTAAAATTTAATTGTGCACATAAATAATTAATTATATAGTTAATTATTGATTGTATTATTTCATTATTGAATTAAATATTTCAGAATTAAATTATTAGTTATTAGTCTTGGTTGATATCTTCGCCTGAAAGTGTAAGACTTGTAAAGTTTCAGGCTTCGAACCAGAGCAATCGCTGGACTAGATTTGCGTCACTAACCCACTGACTTTGAAGGGTGAGTTAGGTAGATACAATAAATTAATGAAGCGAAGTTTGACGTATGAATATAAATTAATGAAGCCCTGTCACAATTCATTACATCGTAATATAATTGATTGAAATGACTGAAATGATTGAAAATAGAAATTACTTAATGATTAATTAAACATTGACATTATTAATACAATTATGAACAAATGAAATGTACTTTTACAGTTGAAAAATGGGTAATGCATTTAATAACACATTTATGTACAGTATTTAATTCCAATTTTAATTAGTAAATGTCACATATAAGTAAATAATTTAATCAATAATTGAATTTTGTCCCATTATATCCTCCATGATTGCCAGGTACCTTGAACACTTAAAATGAAATACAAGCTAAAAAGAATTGTGATTTTTAGGAATAAATATGTAGTGTACAATATGTATTTTCTTAAGGTAGGACTGATGAACTTGAAGGGCAAGGCTCCAAGCAGTACCTAATTGCAGCCTGCCACCTGGTGGTCAAATGTGTGTTTTGCAGCTATTATTTGAAGAGTTATAGAGAGCCTAGGTAGGGACTTGTGTATGAGAGTTAAAGTTAAAGTACCAATGATTGTCACACACACTTTAGGTGTGGCAAAATTGTTCTCTGCATTTCACCCATCACCCTTGATCACCCCCTGGGAGGTGAGGGGAGCAGTGAGCAGCAGCGGTGGCAGCGCCCGGGAATCATTTAACCCCCAATTCCAACCTTTGATGCTGAGTGCCAAGCAGGGAGCTAATGGGTCCCATTTTTATAGTCTTTGGTATGACTCGGCCGGGGTTTGAACTCACAACCTACCGATCTCAGGGTGGACACTCTAATGTAGGTCAGTAACTACCTTCTCACTGTAACATATTTATAGACACTCTAATGAGATCCAACACAAGAGTTCTACTAACAAATCTGTCTTTGCAACAAAAAGAGTCTCCCGTTTAGAAGTGCAGCACACTTGCCATAGACAGTACAGATATGTAGTACAGTAATGTTATTTAGTTCCTAAAACCTACAGTATTGTTGTTAGGGCAACAGGGTTTTTTTATATTAGGGTTCTGAGTTAGAGTTTAGGCCAGTGAGTCTCAAGGCGTTATAAATTGGGGTAAAAAGCTTGGCCCCAAAATTCAAACTAGCGTTAGTGCTTCATTATAAGGTTAGGGTTTCATAATAGAATCTCTAGTTAGGGTTCAGGCTCCACATTAGGGTTTTCAAGCATCGATCTCACCATAGGAATTTTAATCAGCGTCCTAAAAAGTAACTGGTAGCTGTGCCTGGAGAGGTCTACAATGACAGCCACACAACAACTACTACTACTACAAGGAAATAATGAACAACAATCCAATAGAGTGGAATCCTACAGTAACTACCGCGGACTGCAGCTTAGGCTTCTCTCCCCAATGACACATTACTTGGCAACAGGCGCCACCTTTTAAAGGCACACACTCAAATCTCACAAAACATGTCTCAATGGTATCCACAGTTACAATAAAATACTTCTGTATTATTATTACTTACTTCTGCTACATCAAATAATGTCACCCATTTCACTTAGTATACATTTGCATAACATATGTCATTTTACTCGTTTAAACCTGGGTCAAAATTAAATAAAAATTGATTGATATTTTTGTTTGGATTTCAAGTTGGAGAGATTTGAGAAAAATAGTTATGAAAAAAAAAAAAAAAATGTATGCTTCAGCACTGTTTGGCTTTGAAGACAATGTAAAATCGAATGTACCTATATGGTTAAGTGTCATTAAACTTCACGTACACACAGACTATCTGTGCATCTTGTCACTGTCTTAGGCATCACGTAAAAGATTTTGAAAAAGACAATATGAAAAAAAGAATGCAAAACGTAGTGGCAAAATCGCTAATTTGGGTTTGCATGGTTGGCGGTAAACTTTCTAAACTTAAATGAGAACAAGACAGAAATAATTGTGTTTCACTCAAAAGTAAAACAGACTGCTACCCCCAGTGACCTGGACCCCTTGATATCTTATTTAAAACCAACAGTCACAAATCTTGGTTTTAAGTTCGACAAAGATTTTAAATTGGAGCAGCAGGTTAACTCCGTTGTACGATCTAGTTTTCATCATCTAAGACAGTGGTCCCCAACCACCGGGTCGCGGCCCGGTACCGGTCCGTGGATCGATTGGTACCGGGCCTCACAAGAAATTAAAAAATAAATAAAGAAATTTAAAAAAAAAGATTGTTCTTATTTTGTTTTTTAATTAAATCAACATAGAATACACAAGATACACTTACAATTAGTGCACCAACCAAAAAAACCTTCCTCCCCCATTTACACTCATTCACACAAAAGGGTTGTTTCTTTCTGTTATTATTATTTCTGGTTCCTACATTATATATCAATATATATCAATACAGTCTGCAGGGATACAGTCCGTAAGCACACATGATTGTATTTTTTTATGACAAAATTTTTAAGCGTTGACCGGTCCGCAGTTACAAAAAGGTTGGGGACCACTGATCTAAGACTTTTAACAAAAATGTAATCAGTTTTATCTTTTAACGACTTTGAGCGGGTAATCCATGCTTTTATTTCATCACGTTTGGACTACTGCAACTCCCTCTATGTTGGAATGAAGCAGGCCTCAATCGCTCGATTGTAGTTAGTCCAAAATGCTGCTGCTCGCCTTGTAACTGACACTAAAAACATGAACACATTACCCCAATTTTAGCACCCAGTTCATTTTAAAATTCATTTTAAAATATTGTTGTTTGTTTTTAAATCTCTTAACGAATTAGCGCCACAATATATGCCAGACAATTTAAAAATGTACACCCCCACAAGGTCTCTGAGGTCAGCTGATCAGTTTCTTCTTGTCGTCCCAAAAACCCGTTTAAAATCCAGAGGTGATCGTGCATTTTCTGCTGTGGCTCCAAAACTTTGGAACAATATGCCTCCAGCTATTCGGACGGCTCCCTGTTTAATGAGTTTTAAATCACGTCTTAAAACATATTTTTACTCTTTGGCTTTCATGAGAGTTGTGTGATTTTTAGTCTATTTTATTTTCTCTCATGTATTTTATGTTGAAGTGTATTAATTAACTCATATTATGTTCTACATATGGTGAATGCTCATATTCATCTTGGAGAAAGCAAACCTTCAAGTTTGAGTAAACAATGGTATTTCAGTTTGAGCACATAAGATAAGGCCCCTGAGTTTTACATTCGCAGGTGAATTGGATCACTTCTCGTAGGAAGGAGGCCATAATTGGGACTTCGGAATGCAAAAGTGATAGCCATATCCTTGAGAGGAAACTACCTGCTTAGTTCAAACACCAACCTTTAAGTTATGACTTAAAGCAGTTGTTTCCCAGACACTTACACACAAACATCTCCTTTTATGGTCAGGTGGTGCTGTTTGGACTTAGCGCACACCCAGACAGACAAAGAAGGAATGGCTTCTCCAGTTAGGAATCCTCCATTTCTTTACTAAGATTCCTCCGGATACTGCAGGCCTGTTTAAATGACGCTCGCTTGTAATAAAGCAACTTTTGGTTTTAGCAAAGCGTCTCCGACGTCTCTTTGGATCCAACTACGCAGCCGCGTCTTCCCTCGACCCGGGAGGGGACGACAAGACCAGAAATACACTTCAATGTAGAGATGTCCGATAATGGCTTTTTTGCCGATATCCGATATTGTCCAACTCTTAATTACCGATTCCCATATCAACCGATACCGATATATACAGTCGTGGAATTAACACATTATTATGCCTAATTTTGTTGTGATGCCCCGCTGGATGCATTAAACAATGTAACAAGGTTTTCCAAAATAAATCAACTCAATTTATGGAAAAAAAAATGCCAACATGGCACTGCCATATTTATTATTGAAGTCACAAAGTGCATTATTTTTTTTAACATGCCTCAAAACAGCAGCTTGGAATTTGTGAGATGCTCTCCCTGAGAGAGCATGAGGAGGTTGAGGTGGGCAGGGGGCAGGGGGTGTATATTGTAGCGTCTAGGACAGGGGTCGGCAACCCGCGGCTCCGGAGCCGCATGCGGCTCTTTGATCACTTTGATGCGGCTCAGCTGGGGGGGGGGGGGGGTTTGGTGGTAGCGGGGGTGTATAATGTAGCCCGGAAGAGTTAGGGATGCATGGGATTCTGGGTATTTGTTCTGTTGTGTTTATGTTGTGTTACAGTGCGGTGTTCTCCCGAAATGTGTTTCTCATTGTTGTTTGGTGTGGGTTCACAGTGGGGCGCATATTAGTAACAGTGTTAAAGTTGTTTAAACGGGCACCCTCTGTGTGACCTGTATGGCTGTTGAACAAGTATGCCTTGCAGTCACTTATGTGTGTCTGCAGAAGCCGCGTACAACATGTGACTGGGCTGGCAAGCTGTTTGTACAGGTTGTAGAGGGCGCTAAAGGCAGTGCCATCATAGCACGCCATTATTATTGTTGTTTGGGTGAAAATCAGCAGACATTCGAGAGAATAGTTGCTCTGAAATTCGGGAGTCTCCCGGAAAAATTGGGAGGGTTGGCAAGTGTGATGCTGTCAAGCGGCCTTCATATAAAACTCGCGGGCCGCACTAACATTACATTTTCATATTAAGGTGCGGGCCGCGTGTCTGAGACCCCTGGTTTATACATAGCACAAAGCAAAAAAAAAATTTGTATGCAGTGTTATTTCATTTTAAATTTCAAGAGTTTTGTGGCTCCCATTGTTTTCTTTATTTTGTGAAACTTGTTAAAATGGCTCTTTGAGCGGTAAAGGTTGCCGACCCCTGGTCTAGGAAGTTAGTGCTTCAAGGGGTTCTGGGTATTTGTTCTGTTGTGTGTATGTTGTGTTACGGTGCGGATGTTCTCCCGAACTGTGTTTGTCATTCTTGTTTGGTGTGGGTTCACAGTGTGGCGCATATTTGTAACAGTGTTAAAGTTGTTTATACGGCCACTCTCAGTGTGACCTGTATGGCTGTTGATCAAGTATGCCTTGCATTCACTTGTGTGTGTGAAAAGCCATAGATATTATGTAACTGGGCCGGCACGCAGAGGCAGTGCCTTTAAGGTTTATTGGCGCTCTGTATTTCTCCCTATGCGATACCGATAATTTTGAAACCCATACCGATAATTTCCGATATTACATTTTAAATCATTTATCGGCCGATAATATCGGCAGTCCGATATTATCGGACATCCCTACTTAAATGTCTTTATTCTTTTTATAGTTAAATGTTTTATGTTACTGACTCCTCCAGTATGCATGTCTTAACTTCTGTGCAGCACTTTGTGAAACTTCTATTGTTTTATTTTTTTTAAATGTGCTATATAAATAAAGTGGATTGGATATGATAAGTTGGCCACATGAATTGTGCTAAAGAAGAGTTACGACGACCTCTAGTGTTAGAACTTGGAACGACAAGCTCCCTTTAAAATGTGCTTAAAGAAAGAAAACGCTACTAAAATACTGAGTAACCGGTAAGTAAGTTCTGATGTATTTAGTCACTTTTTAATGGTGCTTGCACTGCAACCGGTGTGTTTGTGTGTGAGAGACATTACAAAATGTGCACATTTTACAGTCAATTATGACACTATAACAGGGCTAATGTTAGCATATGCTAGCTAAAACACAACAACTTACCGCAACGTGTTTTGTCTGGTGGGAAGTGGAATTCTTGTCGGTCGGAACGTGAACATTTGTACTGACATGGCAAGAAATAGCTGTTGTTTTTCAATGTTTAAAGGTTAACATTTATTAGCCTCGTCTGACTCGTAAATATGTCACTTTCTTCAGTATTGCCGCCATTATTTTTCCTCTGGTCACGTGACTGCCAAGCTCCGTTTGATTGGTGGAACGGAGTCCAACGTCACCTGGGCTCAGCTTGGTTGGGTGAAACAAAGTCACGTGACAGCACCCGCCGGAAGTGGTGTCTCTAACGAGCCTAATATGGCGTTTGCAAATAATTATCAATATTTCAAAATAATGTAGCGGTCGAAATTAAACACAATGTAACATTTCTTCTTCACAAAAATATATATTTATGGAATATGTTCATATGTATTCATGAATATATTTAAAGCAATTTGTGGTTTTAAAAAATACGTGTATTTCACACAAACGTGCATCCATACTTCTTCGACAGATACGACTTTATTCCAGAGAGTTCTGGACAAAACATTCAGTAATCACAATAAGGAGCAAGCATTCCATTCTTATAAAATATAGAGCTTTAATTTATTAGTCAGCAACAACAATGGAACGAGAGGATACGAGTCATTTACACATTTAGGTCATTACAATAACATCACCTCATTTGCATTTTGTCTTTTTTTTTTTCTTCTTTTTTTTTTTAAGTTTGATGATGCTTAAAGAAAAATGCAAACACTACAAACACTGAAAAACTAAAAAAAAAAAAAAAAAATCCACAATAAAAAATACATGTTGTACAAACTTTTGTTTTTTTCCCGACATGTGGTCGACTTTGATCCTAGATGGACAGAGGGGATGCAAATCAATGCCAAGAAAGAGAAACTTTGTTTAAATTCTGGAAGAATTAGTCAATATTTTGAATGAAACCTACTTTGCATTATTTTTAAGACTGTAGTCAATAGAGGCATCACTTCATAATAATAAGGACCCATAGATGGATTTGAAATACATACTTTACGTCAAGTAAAATATATATTTGCTTGTACTGTATGTTTGGAGACGCTGCAGCTTTACATTTACTGCGCTGGCATCGGTTCTCGTATCGTTCATCCCTTTCAGGATGGAGAACAGGACAATAGAAAGCACACATGAAGTCTTATCAGAATTACAATACAAATACATTTTCATGCACACAAAGAAAGCCAGCTTCCCAATATTTGGTTAGTGTCACAACATTGTTACAATGCTCAGTTGTGTAGACAGTAAACAGGCTTTTTTTTTTTTTTTTTTTTTTTTTTTTAATTCTTCTTCCTCCAAAACATGAAATGACCGAAAAAACAAAAAAATCTAGGCACCTATTTCCAACGTGTATTCACAGAAGTCCACAATTGTGCTTGTTTGCATTTGGCCCCCAGCTGTCGGCCCTTACAAAAAAAAAAAAAAAAAAAGTACGAGAAAATGCCCTTTGTACAAAATGTTGACCCTTTATTGCACCACCGCCTCAGTTCATATTGTATTTGGTAAAGCCCCGCCTTTTCATATTCCATATAAATCTACTGCATTTGTCGTCTTGTGTCGGTGTCCTGCCTGGTACAGGACCCGCAGCAGCAAGAAACGACGGCGACCCACGTTACCGCTCATCGACAACACGTTTTCCTGTTGGGACAAAAAGAGCGTCGACGCACGACAAATGAGTTCTCGCAATGACAGTAACAGCGACAATAAAATTAACAACATCGATAAGAACGACAATATTTGCCCCCAAAGTTACCTATACACGAAGAGGATGATACTATGTACAACCTACAATAAATACTGAGTAGCATATATCTTACGGTTTGAAACAATGCATGTGGGGTTTTTGTTCCTCAGCCTTATCTTCTCGCTTTGTTTTTTTTCCCCTCTCTTATCGAGTCTCTCCCAGTTTTCACATTCGTGCTCCTCATGTCTCCGCGTCCTCCCGCTCGTCCTCCTGCTCCCCCTCGCCATGATGCCGGCGGTTGCGCGGCTTCTTCTGCTCCTTGAGCTCCTTCAGGTCTTTGACCTTGAGGGCGCCCAGCGTGGGGTCTCCGAACTGCCAGTAGTCCTGGCAGTACTGGTTGATGAGGCTCATCTCGGGTTGGCTCAGGATGGTCAGCAGGTCCTTGTACTGGAGAGCGCTGGGGGTCCACTGGGTGCTGGAGTGGAGAGAGGACGGAAGCAGGCCTCCGCCGCCCTCCACCAGCACGTTGTTGACGGCCCGGCTGGACAGCACCACCAGCTGCAGCTTGACGAGGGTGTGCTTGAAGTTCTTTTCTGTGGCGCTGCATTGGTACATTCCGGAGTCGAAGGGCTGGAGGGACCTCAGGAGCAGACCTTGCTCCGTCTTCACCACCCGACCATCGGAACGCATCTGCAGGCAGAAAAACACGTTAAGTAGAGATGTCCTATAATAATATCGGCTGATAAATGCTTTAAAATGTAATATTTGGAAATTATCAAGATTCCAGATGCTTTATTATTGTCCATTCTTTAACATGTACAAGACACGTAAGAACTGAAATTTCATTTTCGGCACAGTCCCACTAAGAGCAGACATACGTTACAGGGAAACAAGACGGGACCGCCGACGGATCAGCCACTTATGGCGCTCCAGGTGGGAAAAAGGTGATATTGGGAAAGGGGGGGAAGAGTAAAAAATATCAGTCTAAGGCTGGACCCTCGGGAGGGAGTCCAGACTGAGTCCAAGGGAAAAAACTTCATTTAGCATAGCACACATAAACTTGTTACATATAATCACAACAACTCGCAACAGAGGGGGGGGAGATTTGGGGCCCTGGAGGCCGGCCTGCTGCTATAAAGCGCTACTACCGGCTTATTAGTGATTCCCAGAGCCCAAAAAAAAGTCTGCGGGCTATAGAGCGTTTTCTATTCGGGCTCCAGTACTATGGAATGCCCTCCCGGTAACAATTAGAGATGCTACCTCAGTAGAAGCATTTAAGTCCCATCTTAAAACTCATTTGTATACTCTAGCCTTTAAATAGACCCCCCTTTAGACCAGTTGATCTGCCGTTTCTTTTCTTTTCTCCTCTGCTCCCCTCTTCCTTGTGGAGGGGGGAGGGGGGGGGGGGGGGGCTGTCCAGAGTCGGGACCCGGGGTGGACCGCTCGCCTGTGCATCGGCTGGGAACATCTCTGCGCTGCTGACCCGTCTCCGCTCGGGATGGTGTCCTGCTGGCCCCACTATGGACTGGACTCTTACTATTATGTTGGATCCACTATGGACTGGACTCTCACAATATTATGTCAGACCCACTCGACATTCATTGCATTCGGTCTCCCCTAGAGGGGGGGGGGGCACATATGCGGTCCTGTCCAAGGTTTCTCATAGTCATTCACATCGACGTCCCACTGGGGTGAGTTTTTCCTTGCCCTTATGTGGGCTTTGTACCGAGGATGTCGTTGTGGCTTGTGCAGCCCTTTGAGACACTTGTGATTTAGGGCTATATAAATAAACATTGATTGATTGATTGATACTAGCCGTCCATAACCCCGAAGAGGAATTAAGCAGCGGTGGTGAGGGGCGTTGGATGGGGGTTGGGAGTGTGTTTGTATATATGCCCATTGTCTTTGGGTGAAGTGTAAATGTTCATAAGTCCAGAGTCGTTCTGCATGCAATGCAAGCAAAGTTCGATTCCCAGGTGTCGTTGAGGAGGGTAGGAGGGAGTGAGGTCAAAAAGCGTCCATCTTTGAAATCCCTCCGGGGATGATTACAGAACAGCCTGTTCTTGTCTCAAGGCCATTCGGGGGAGTCAAATCGTAGATAAGGATTTTTGTTTTTTCTCGAACAGGCATTAACAATGACTTGTCTATTCTATTTGTCCATGCTGGCTCTCATATCCAAACCTTCCTTTATAGCAAGCTTTTCCATGATGTGATCCATCTTGTGATTCAGTTCAGAAATCGCCACAGACTGTGTTGCCACAGCCCGGCCCAATCGGTCCATTGCGACGAACAGCCTTTGGGCTCCTTGAGTCGCTGCCATCGTTTTACGACTTTTACGATACACCAGAGCAATGCCCAGCCCAATCAGCAGGTGCCCCACGATCATGGTTCCAAATAGGTAGATGTCTTCCACGTCCTCGATGGAAAGGACTGAAAGGCACATGATTCTCCATTTGTCCCAGGAATCTCTCACGTACCCCGCAGCAGCAATGGTTCCATCAGGGCAGCCAGGCTCCCCAGAACCTCTTTTCCTCGTCGAAAAGATTGTGTCAATAGAGTCGAGAGTCCAGCTAATCAATTCCATGTCTGATGATTAGATTTGGAGGACAGCGCAAAGAAAGAGGCTTCCAAAAAAAGTTTAGACAAGACAAGACAAAAAAAAGAGAGCAAGCCAGGAAAATACGGGAGGAGAAAAAAATTCGACCGCCCCTCACCAGAGGCAAGCTGGTATCGGTATCCGTTTCAAAAAGTAAAATTAATGACTTTTTAAAATGCTACTGTACGGAGCGGTACATATCCAGTAAAACACGGAGGTAGCCAACCCTCCCGATTTTCCCGGGAGACTCTCGAATTTCAGTGCCACTACCGAAAACTCCCGGGGCAACCATTCTCCTGAATTTCTCCCGATTTCCACCCGGACAACAATATTGGGGGCGTGCCTTAAAAGCACTGCCTTTAGCGTCCTCTACAACCTGTCGTCACGTCCACTTTTCCTCCATACAAACAGCGTGCCGGCCTCAGTCACATAACATATGCGGCTTTTACACACACATAAGTGAATGCCATGCATACTTGGTCAACAGCCATACAGGTCACACTGAGGGTGGCCGTATAAACAACTTTAACACTGTCACAAATACGCGCCACACTGTGAACCCACACCAAACAAGAATGACAAACACATTTCGGGAGAACATCCTCACCGTAACACAACATAAACACAACAGGACAAATACCCAGAAACCCTTGCAGCACTAACTCTTCCGGGACACTACAATATACACCCCCCGCTACTCCCTAGCCCCCCCCCCCACCTAAACCCCCCCCAACCCCACCCACCTCAACCTCCTCATGCTCTCTCAGGGAGAGCATGAGGAGTGTTACTGAGTGTTGCTAAAAGAAAAGGCAATGTGTTGCTGCCATTAAATTCTAAGTTAATGATTATTTGCAAAAAAAAAATTACTTTCTCAGTTCGAACATTAAATAGTTTGTCTTTGCAGTCTATTCAATTGAATATAAGTTGAAATAGATTTGCAAATCATTGTATGCTGTTTTTATTTACGAATTACACAACATGCCAACTTTACTGGTTTAGGGGTTTGTATAATGTCTTCAGCAATAAGCTTGCACCCAGCAGTGTTTTTGTTTCTTTCCCCAAACCATCTCACCTCCTTCCTGCGGTCGCTGTTATCTCTCTGTAGATGCCATTTGATCACGGCATGTGGGGAGCGGGCCTGACACTCCAAGAAGGTGCTGCTTCCCTCCACCCCATACTGTACCATCTCTAGAGTATTCTTATTGGCTGTAGGGCAGAAGGAGAGAGGAGTTACCATGGAAACAAAACACTCATTACCATGAGCTCCCATCGCCCAAAATCCAAATAGGGGGGAAATCAAAGCACTCGATTTCCACAAATTACCATAAAACTGACAGAATAGCACCATTACAGACCATAACAATGAGCGCCATCATCTTTTTTTTTTTTTAAGTACCAGTGAGGCGTATCATTACATCTGGGCTGATAAATAAACAAGTGGCGTCAACAGAGGCTCTCAAAAACATGCGTCTCACCGTTGGAGTTGAAGCCTCGACACTGGCGAATGGGGTTCCCGTACTTGACGTCCTGCCTCCGGCTACGTCTAAAGGGGTCAGACCTGTAGTGCGGAATAAAGAGAGAAAAGAAAGGCATAAAGCAACTGCAAGCCATTCAAATCCATACAGTATGATCATGCTATGAATATTTAGTACTCCTCAAGGTGCAACTGCAAACCAGTGTGAAATTATAACATTTACTGTAACACCAATAACCATTACTTACATCAGAGTTTTTACCCCATTTTTTTTGTTGCTACTTTCTAAGCATGAAAGAAACCATACATATTTAAGGTGTTGGGGAAATGTGTGTGTATATGTACAGGTAAAAGCCAGTAAATTAGAATATTTTGAAAAACTTGATTTATTTCAGTAATTGCATTCAAAAGGTGTAACTTGTACATTATATTTATTCATTGCACACAGACTGATGCATTCAAATATTTATTTAATTTAATTTTGATGATATGAAGTGGCAACAAATGAAAATCCAAAATTCCGTGTGTCACAAAATTAGAATATTACTTAAGGCTAATACAAAAAAGGGATTTTTAGAAATGTTGGCCAACTGAAAAGTATGAAAATGAAAAATATGAGCATGTACAATACTCAATACTTGGTTGGAGCTCCTTTTGCCTCAATTACTGCGTTAATGCGGCGTGGCATGGAGTCGATGAGTTTCTGGCACTGCTCAGGTGTTATGAGAGCCCAGGTTGCTCTGATAGTGGCCTTCAACTCTTCTGCGTTTTTGGGTCTGGCATTCTGCATCTTCCTTTTCACAATACCCCACAGATTTTCTATGGGGCTAAGGTCAGGGGAGTTGGCGGGCCAATTTAGAACAGAAATACCATGGTCCGTAAACCAGGCACGGGTAGATTTTGCGCTGTGTGCAGGCGCCAAGTCCTGTTGGAACTTGAAATCTCCATCTCCATAGAGCAGGTCAGCAGCAGGAAGCATGAAGTGCTCTAAAACTTGCTGGTAGACGGCTGCGTTGACCCTGGATCTCAGGAAACAGAGTGGACCGACACCAGCAGATGACATGGCACCCCAAACCATCACTGATGGTGGAAACTTTACACTAGACTTCAGGCAACGTGGATCCTGTGCCTCTCCAGTCTTCCTCCAGACTCTGGGACCTCGATTTCCAAAGGAAATGCAAAATTTGCTTTCGTCAGAAAACATGACTTTGGACCACTCAGCAGCAGTCCAGCTGGTGTCGGTCCACTCTGTTTCCTGAGATCCAGGGTCAACGCAGCCGTCTACCAGCAAGTTTTAGAGCACTTCATGCTTCCTGCTGCTGACCTGCTCTATGGAGATGGAGATTTCAAGTTCCAACAGGACTTGGCGCCTGCACACAGCGCAAAATCTACCCGTGCCTGGTTTACGGACCATGGTATTTCTGTTCTAAATTGGCCCGCCAACTCCCCTGACCTTAGCCCCATAGAAAATCTGTGGGGTATTGTGAAAAGGAAGATGCAGAATGCCAGACCCAAAAACGCAGAAGAGTTGAAGGCCACTATCAGAGCAACCTGGGCTCTCATAACACCTGAGCAGTGCCAGAAACTCATCGACTCCATGCCACGCCGCATTAACGCAGTAATTGAGGCAAAAGGAGCTCCAACCAAGTATTGAGTATTGTACATGCTCATATTTTTCATTTTCATACTTTTCAGTTGGCCAACATTTCTAAAAATCCCTTTTTTGTATTAGCCTTACACAATATTCTAATTTTGTGACACACGGAATTTTGGATTTTCATTTGTTGCCACTTCAAATCATCAAAATTAAATGAAATAAACATTTGAATGCATCAGTCTGTGTGCAATGAATAAATATAATGTACAAGTTACACCTTTTGAATGCAATTACTGAAATAAATCAAGTTTTTCAAAATATTCTAATTTACTGGCTTTTACCTGTATATATATATACTAGAGATGTCCGATAATGGCTTTTTTTGCCGATATCCGATATTGTCCAACTCTTAATTACCGATTCCGATATCAACCGATACCGATATATACAGTCGTGGAATTAACACATTATTATGCCTCATTTTGTTGTGATGCCCCGCTGGATGCATTAAACAATGTAACAAGGTTTTCCAAAATAAATCAACTCAAGTAATGGAAAAAAATGCCAACATGGCACTGCTATATTTATTATTGAAGTCACAAAGTGCATTATTTTTTTTAACATGCCTCAAAACAGCAGCTTGGAATTTGGGACATGCTCTCCCTGAGAGAGCATGAGGAGGTTGAGGTGGGTGGGGTTAGGGGGGCGGGGTTAAGGGGGGGGGGTGTATATTGTAGCGTCCCAGAAGAGTTAGTGCTGCAAGGGGTTCTGGGTATTTGTTCTGTTGTGTTTATGTTGTGTTACGGTGCGGATGTTCTCCCGAAATGTGTTTGTCATTCTTGTTTGGTGTGGGTTCACAGTGTGGCGCATATTTGTAACAGTGTTATGTGGTGACTTTAATATTGACTTATTGAACCCTAACAAGCAAAAGTCTATTGATGACTTCATTGATACAATGTACAGCATCAGTTTATATCCTAAAATCACAAAGCCAAGCAGAATTACAGGACACTGTGCCACGCTTATTGATAATATTTTTACCAATGATTTTGATAATAACACTACAAGTGGTCTACTTATAACCGATGTTAGTGATCATCTGCCAGTTTTTATAATATATGATGGAAACTACAAGAAGAATATGGAAGACAAAAGGACATTTCGAAGACTGTGCACAGAGAAGAGGATGATTGCTTTCAAAATTGAGCTACAAAAGCAAGATTGGGACAATGTGTACAATGAAAATGAGGTTGATGAAGCATATGAACATTTCTTAAACAAGTTCATAATACTTTATAACAAACATTGTCCATGGATACAACTCAGTAATAAGCAGAGAAAGAATAATCAACCATGGATGACAAAAGGATTAAAAAATGCTTGTAAGAAGAAGAATACACTATATAGGAAATTTATAGCACAAAGAACTACAGAGGCAGAAATTAAGTACAAAAAGTATAAAAACAAGTTAACATACATACTACGATTATGTAGAAAAGAATATTACAGTGAATTATTGGACAAGAACAAAACTAATATGAGAGCAACATGGGGCATCCTCAATAGCATTATTAAAAATGGCACTAAGAGGGACTACCCTCAATACTTCTTAGACGGAAATAAAAAAAATGACAACATAAAGGAAGTAGTTGAAAGCTTCAATAATTATTTTGTAAATATTGGACCAAAATTGGAAGAAAGGATTCCAGACCCAGTTTCAATTGAGGACTATAATGATACCATAGAGCGAAATCCCAACTCCATGTTCCTCAGTAATGTGACACAGGAGGAAATAGTTACAATCGTGAAAAAATGTAAATCCAAGACTTCAACTGATTGTAATGAAATTGATATGGAAACGATAAAAAAGGTTATTGAAGAGATTTCAGGACCATTAATGTATATTAGTAACCTATCATTTCAAACAGGTACATTTCCAAACAAAATTAAAATAGCTAAAGTTGCACCAATTTACAAGACTGGCGACAAACATCAATTTACAAACTATAGACCTGTTTCCTTACTTCCACAATTTTCTAAAATCATTGAAAAACTGTTCAATAACAGATTAGAGAGTTTCATAAATAAAAATAGAATACTCGAAGAAAATCAATATGGATACAGAGCTAATGTTTCAACTTCGATGGCTTTAATTGAAATTACAGAAGAAATTACCAATGCTATAAATAATAAAAAATGTGCGGCAGCAGTTTTTATGGATCTAACTAAAGCATTTGACACAATTAATCACAATATTCTAATCAAAAAACTAGAACGATATGGCATCAGAGGGTTAGTCTTAAACTGGATAAGAAGTTATCTAATGAACAGGAAACAATACGTGAAGGTAGGCGAACACACCTCTACAACGCTAAATATATCCTGTGGTGTACCTCAGGGATCAATACTAGGACCTAAATTATTCAATCTATATATAAATGACATTTGTAAAGTTACAAAAGATTTAAAGTTAGTATTATTTGCGGATGATACAACAGCGTTTTGTTCAGGAGAGAATACACAGAAGATACTACAAATAATAACAGAAGAAATGAACAAATTAAAAAGATGGTTTGACAAAAACAGACTATCGTTGAATCTCAGTAAAACTAAAATAATGCTATTTGGTAACAGTAGAAGAGAAAGTCAAACACAAATACAAATAGACGGAATAGAAATTGAAAGAGTAAATGAAACCAAATTTCTAGGTATAATGATTGATGATAAATTGAACTGGAAATCTCACGTAAAAAATATACAACATAAAGTAGCAAGAAACACGTCAATAATGAATAAAGCAAAACATGTTCTAGACAAAAAATCACTTCATATTCTCTACTGCTCACTAGTGTTACCATATCTGAGTTATTGTGCAGAAATATGGGGAAATAATTACAAAAGTACACTTCATTCATTAACGGTGTTACAAAAAAGATCAGTTAGAATAATACATAATGTTGGATATAGAGAACACACAAATCCTTTATTTATTGAATCAAAGATTCTGAAATTCTACGACATAGTGAATTTGCAAACAGCTAAAATTATACACAAAGCAAACTATAACCTGCTACCCAAGAATATACAACAATTCTTCTCAAAAAAAGAGGAGAAATATAATCTTAGAGAGAAATGTAATTTAAAACATTTGTATGCACGTACAACACTTAAGACCTTCAGTATATCAGTATGTGGAATTAAATTATGGAATGGATTAAGCAAAGCAATCAAACAATGTACTAATATGATCCACTTCAAGAAACTCTTCAAACTTAAAGTGTTTACAAAGTACAAAGAAGAAGAACCATGATAAACATTCTGAATTTATTTAACTCATCCATTCTTTCTTTCTTTCACTCACAAAATAATCTTACTTATCTCAACATATGAAATGTAACTTACTTCACCAATTATTATTTATTTACTTATTTTATTGTGATTACTTATGGAGTATATTGTGAATAAATTGAGAACAGGAAGTGAACAAAAGTTTTAGCAACTGTCATGTAAAAGAAAAGGGGTAGGATTAAATAAGCTTTGCTTCTTCCTACTCCTTTTGAAAAGAGAAACTGGAGATTGTGATGTATCATGTTGTATACTTGCATGTTCGAAATAAACTCAAACTCAACTCAACTCAAACTCAAAGTTGTTTATACGGCCGCCCTCAGTGTGACCTGTATTTCTGTTGACCAAGTATGCGTTGCATTCACTTGTGTGTGTGAAAAGCCGTAGATATTATGTGATTGGGCCGGCACGCAAAGGCAGAGCCTTTAAGGTTTATTGGTGCTCTGTACTTCTCCCTACGTCCGTGTACCACTCCATACAGCGGCGTTTTAAAAAAGTCATAAATTTTACTTTTTGAAACCGATACCGATAATTTCCGATATTACATTTTTAAAGCATATATCGGCGATGATAATATCGGACATCTCTAAAATATATATATATATATATATATATATATATATACATATATGTGTGTGTGTGTGTGTGTGTGTGTGTATATACAGTTGTTGTCAAAAGTTTACATACACTTGTAAAGAACATAAAGTCATGGCTGTCTTCAGTTTCCAATAATTTCTACAACTCTTATTTTTTTGTGATAGAGTGATTGGAGCACATACTTGTTAGTCACAAAAAACATTCATGAAGTTTGGTTCTTTTATGAATTTATTATGGGTCTACTGAAAATGTGAGCAAATCTGCTGGGTCAAAAGTATACATACAGCAATGTTAATATTTGGTTATATGTCCCTTGGCAAGTTTCACTGCAATAAGGCGCTTTTGGTAGCCATCCACAAGCTTCTGGTTAAATTTTTGACCACTCCTCTTGACAAAATTGTTGCAGTTCAGCTAAATTTGTTGGTTTTCTGACATGGACTTGTTTCTTCAGCATTGTCCACATGTTCTCAATGGAGTTTAAATCAGGACTTTGGGAAGGCCATTCTAAAACATTAATTCTAGCCTGGTTTAGCCATTCCTTTACCACTTTTGATGTGTGTTTGGGGTCATTGTCCTATTGGAACACCCAACTGCGCCCAAGACCCAACCTCCGGGCTGATAATTTTAGGTTGTCCTGAAGAATTTGGAGGTAATCCTCCTTTTTCATTGTCCCATTTACTCTATGTAAAGAACCAGTTCCATTGGCAGCAAAACGGGCCCAGAGCATAATACTACCACCACCATGCTTGACGGTAGGAATGGTGTTCATGGGATTAAAGGCCTCACCTTTTCTCCTCCAAACATATTGCTGGGTATTGTGGCCAAACAGCTAAATTTTTGTTTCATCTGACCACAGAACTTTCCTTCAGAAAGTCTTGTCTTTGTCCATGTGATCAGCAGCAAACTTTAGACGAGCCTTAAGGTGTCGCTTCTGGAGCAAGGGCTTCCTTCTTGCATGGTAGACTCTCAGTCCATGGCGATGCAAAACACGCTTGACTGTGGACACTGACACCTGTGTTCCAGCAGCTTCCAATTCCTTGCAGACCTGCTTTTTGGTGGTTCTCGGTTGACTCTTGATCATTCTGACCAATTTTCTCTCAGCAGCAGGTGATAGCTTGCGTTTTCTTCCTGATCGTGGCAGTGACAAAACTGTGCCATGCACTTTATACTTACGAATTGTCTGCACAGTTGCTCTTGGGACCTTAAGCTGCTTTGAAATGGCTCCATTTGACTTTCCTGACTTGTTCAAGTCAATGATTTGTTTTTTCAAATCTGTGCTGAGTTCCTTTGACTTTCCCATTGTCGCGTTTGTAACCGAATCTAATGACTGCATCACATGAGCCCTATTTAAAACGGCTCAGAGAAGTCAACAGGTGTCGGCAATCATAATCACTCACATGAAGTTAAGAGGCCATGCCATGAAGCTAATTTGATTTGATTGTAACTTTTCTACATCATCAAAATTGATAATGTATGTTGCTGTATGTATACTTTTGACCCAGCAGATTTGGTCACATTTTCAGTAGACCCATAATAAATTCATTAAAGAACCAAACTTTATGAATGTTTTTTGTGACCAACAAGTATGTGCTCCAATCACTCTATCACATAAAAATAAGAGTTGTAGAAATTATTGGAACTCAAGACAGCCATGGCATTATATATATTCTCTCTATTCAAACGATGAGAATACCCAAGAACATATTTTATTTTATTTTTTAAATTTTATTTTTTATTTTATTTTATTTTTTTATTTTTTATTTTTTTAATCTTATTATTTATTTGTGTGTGGCGTCGCGCGGGTCTCACTTCCTGTTGGATGGGGTCCGTGCCCGTGTGGCCCGACCTTGCGCTGTGGGGTCTCTGTTGGTGACTTAGTGTGGTGGCGGCGCAGCCCCCGTGTCTGGTCTGGATGCTGTGTCTCGGTTGTTTGGGCGGTGGTGTGTTTGTGCGGGTTTGGGTTGGGGTGGGGGGCCTTTTGGTTGGGGGGGTTGTTGGTGTCTCTTGTTTGCGTGTTGGCGTTCGGGCTGACCGGCGGGCTGGCGCCGGCTGGTCTCCGTGGCCCTGGTGGCGTGTGGTTGCTGGTCGCAGTTTTTTTTTTTGATCGCTTTGATTTGATTGGCTGGTGCTGGCTGTCTGGGGTTATTGCGGCTGCTGTTTCTGTTGCCGTTTGTTTGTGGTGTGGGCGCCCGTGGCTGCTGGGTCTGGTGCAGGGGTGTGGCTGATGTTGTGACTGATGGCAGCGCGCGCGCGTGATGGCTGTCGGGGCTGACGAACTGTGTATATGTATGTATATGTGTGTGTATGTATGTATGTTTATATATGTGTATGTGTACATATGTGTATGTATATGTATATATGTGTATGTGTGGGTATGTATACGTGTATGTGTGTATGTGTATGTATATATGTATGTATGTATGTATGTATATTTCTGGGGGTACGCTCTGGGCCTGCCTGTCAGACGGGGGTCGACGCCTCAGGCTACTGCATCCGAACTGCGTGTCTGGAGCTCCTGGGTCCCGCTGTCCATCCCTTCCGGGTGCCCGTCTTGGTTGGGGCCTGTTGGGCCTAGTCCCTGCCTCTATTGTGGTAGCTTGGTGCTGCAAGGTATTCCGAGGTGCTGCGAGTCGGCCAGTTGCTGGGGTAGTGACCTTGTTTGTCAGCATGTCTGTGATCTTCTTTTAATTCTTTTTTTTTTAAATTAATTAATTAATTAATTTATTTATTTATTTATTTTTTAATATATTTTATTAATATTATTTTTTAATTTTCCCCTCCCTCAGGGGGGGGGCTCGGCGGGGCGGTTGCTGGTTGTTCCATCT
>NC_084575.2:22883066-22900566 GCF_033978685.3 Nerophis lumbriciformis
TGGAAGCACATAATTGGAAACTAACTCATGAGAAAACACACAAAACATTTGGCATCTAATCGTGGCATGCAGTGACTTCAATGCGAATAAAAATAGCTTTTTTTTTATTGCAGAGTCTGAATTGATCGGCGAGTGTGCTGTGACCGGGTGAATCTATAAAAAGTTTATTTTCGACAGTGTTTGGAAAAACAACTCATGACTTCAAGATATATATTTAAAGAATGTACAATTTAAAAAAAAAATTTAAAAAAAGTATGATACTTATGCAGAGGATGGGGCTTGGTTTCAATTGCAATGTGGGACGCCTGTACAATGGAGAGCTTGCAGATACCCAATACATATTATCTAGACCAGACTTGGGCAATTAATTTGACTTGGGGGCCAAACTTTCATGACTATTTACATTATATATTGTAACTGAAGGCATCAAAACTATGAATGGAGTTATGTACTTAACAAAAAAAGTTGAAATAACTGAAAACATGTTTTGTATTCTCATTTCTTCAAAATAGCCACCCGTTGCTCTGATTACTGCTTTGCATACTCTTGGCATTCTCTCAAACCAAACAAGAATGACAAACACATTTCGGGAGAACATCCGCACTGTAACACAACAGAACAAATACCCAGAACTCCTTGCAGCACGAACTCTTCCGGGACGCTACAATATACACCCCCCGGTTACCCTCCACCTCAACTACCCCCCCCGCCCCCAACCCCTGCCCACCTCAACCTCCTCATGCTCTCCATGTCCCAAATTCCAAGCTGTTGTTTTGAGGCATGTTAAAAAAAAATGCAATTTGTGACTTCAATAATAAATATGGCAGTGCCATGTTGGCATTTTTTTTCCATAACTTGAGTTGATTTATTTTGGAAAACCTTGTTGCATTGTTTAATGCATCCAGCGGGGCATCACAACAAAATTAGGCATAATAATGTGTTAATTATTGTTAATTATGTCCTCCTCGTGACTGCGTGGGTTCCCTCCGGGTACTCCGGCTTCCTCCCACCTCCAAAGACATGCACCTGGGGATAAGTTGATTGGCAACACTAAATTGGCCCTAGTGTGTGAATGTGAGTGTGAATGTTGTCTGTCTATCTGTGTTGGCCCTGCGATGAGGTGGCGACTTGTCCAGGGTGTACCCCGCCTTCCGCCCGATTGTAGCTGAGATAGGCTCCAGCGCCCCCCGCGACCCCAAAGGGAATAAGCGGTAGAAAATGGATGGATGGATGGATAGATAATGTGTTAATTCCACGACTGTATATATCGGTATCGGTTGATATCGGAATCGGTAATTAAGAGTTGGACAATATCGGCAAAAAAGCCATTATCGGACATCTCTAATTAGCAATGTTGTTATTATAAGCGCGAGCGCAGACAAACTGTTTTTTTAGCACACAGCTAAGTAGACTTTTGTTGCTTTACTGCGAGCTGGCTGCGATGTCCTGCTGCTCCCGCGTCATCGCATCTCAGCTCGTCAAAGTTATACTAGATTATAAATCATGCCTCTCATTTGGATATTAGGAAGAGTTAGCCAAAAATCTAGAAGTTGTTCATCTGTGACATGCATACTTGCCAACCCTCTCGGATTTTCCGGGAGACTCCCGAAATTCAGCGCCTCTCCCGAAAACCTCCCGGGACAAATTTTCTCCCGAAATTCAGGCGGAGCTGGAGGCCACGCCCCCTCCAGCTCCATGCGGACCTGAGTGACGTGTCGACAGCCTGTTTTCACGTCCGCTTTCCCACAATATAAAAAGCATGCCTGCCCAATCACGTTATAACTGTAGAATGATCGAGGGCGAGTTCTTGGTTTCTTATGTGGGTTTATTGTTAGGCAGTTTCATTAACGTCCTCCCAGCGCGACAACAACACACAACAACAGCAGTCACGTTTTCGTCAACCGTAAAGCAGTTCGTCTGCTGTAAACAGCAATGTTGTGACACTCTTAAACAGGACAATACTGCCATCTACTGTACATGCATATGTGACAATAACATCTATGGCTTTTAGAGAGTCCAGTGCACAACTGCGCACACAACAAGGAGACGAAGCAGAATGCATCATCAGAGAGGGTGTTCAGCATGGTTAGAAAAATAGTGACAGAGAATAGAACAAGGATGGACAATTCAACCCTTAACTCAACAATGAGTAGATGAGTGTTATGTGTGTGTATATGTGTAAATAAATGAACACTGAAATTCAAGTATTTCTCTTATTTATATATATATATATATATATATATATATATATATATATATATATATATATATATATATATATATATATATATATATATAATAAAATAAATATATACGTATATATATATATAGCTAGAATTCACTGAAAGTCAAGTATTTCTTATATATACTTGGTGAATTCTAGCTGTAAATATACTCCTCCCCTCTTAACCACGCCCCCCCCCCCCCCCCCCCCCCCCCCCCCCCCCCGAAATCGAAGGTCTCAAGGTTGGCAAGTATGGACATGTATACAATACAATGTATACACACACACACAACTGCAGACAGTGTCTGCAGGGAGACTTTTCCTTGTTAACCCTTCGTGTGCATCATGATTAATGCTTCATCTCAACGGGAAGATATGGACATCCTATCTGTCGTCATCCACGTAAGAGTTCTTCATCTCAACGGGAAGATATGGACATCCTATCAGTCGTCATCCACGTAAGAGCAGACGTTGTACAGTAAGCGATTGTTTTATTATGTTTGTATTCCTTGTTTGGCACTTAGCAATACTGCTACATGATGCTCAGTGATCTGTTTAACAGAGCTTCTAAAACATGTAGCTCATCCTCTTTATATTCAGGATCAAAAATATAAGTTTATCGATCATAATTTTCCCCAAACTTATCGTTGTTGGCTCTCACAAAGTCTGCATGATTTGCATTGTTGTTGGTAAGGAAGGGATCTGTAGTCCTACCTCTACGTCATGCAGTGATGTCACTTATCTCTCAAAATGGCTCGGGAATCTCCGCGAGATTGATACTATTTTTGATCGTATCTATTTACTATCTAGTCTTTAAATGTCATACATCAGATATATATGAAAATAGCTCTAATATAGAGGCAACTTGCTTTTCCACTCTACTGGTACTTTAAGTTGTCACTGCCCTCCAGATTAAATACCCTGTTGTTAATTATATGTGAATAGAATGAGGTAGAAAAAAAGCCCTTTGAAAGGAAAGAATGTTTTATCTTGATGATAAATGATTACAGGAGAGACAATCCCACCACTGACATAGGAATTCTTTCAATGGCTCTAGTTTATTTCATTCAGTCCTCGGACTGTGTTACCGGGAGAAAGACGACATTTGTGCAAAGGTTCAAGCCGACTCACCAGTTCCTAAGAAAAGCACTTCATAGTTGCCATCTGCAGCTGTCACCTGGTCCACTGCAATAGTGGTGAACTCATAGTCCACGTTGGTCCTGACCACTAGGGGGCGCTTGTGTACTGGGTACACTGAATTGTACATAGCAGGGTGATTCCTCATGAAGTTTATCACTTCATCCGGATAGTCCTTAGTGGACTTCATGTTGGGGGTGAATGTACCTCCAGGGCACTGCGGACAGAACATTCAGCAGGTGAAGGAAAACATACATAAAGACCTGTCTTGAAGAAACATTGAGCTTAGAAGTGCTGACAGTGTTTTGCCTACATGGTTTCTATTTGTGGTTTAGGTGGAAAGAAAAATCAATGTTATGGCAGCTTGCAGTGGGATTCATGCGAGGTTAGACATTCTAAAGGTAAAACTTACCGTGCCTGGTCGGGGGTAAGGGATCTTCCCCGTGTAGGCCACCCACTGGTAATTGGGACCTTCTTTGTGTGCAAAAGGTCCGTTGAAGACCATGCGGATGTCAGCCATGGAGTAGACGCAAACAGCAGAGCCTTTGAAAACTGACCTATGACAAAATAGGACGGTTAATAATTGGGAAGCACACTGAAAGTCAAACATCCCAAAAACACTAACCCAGAAACTGAAAAAACTCCATAGATGACAGGGTTTTTGGTGTCTTGCGTTGGCTGTATGTAAACATCTCCTGAATGACAAAAGCAAAGGATGCGTCACTTCATTGCGAAGAGAAAGGTTTGGTTGATTGATTGAAACTTTTAAAGGAAGATAATACATTATATGAAACAGTACAGTTCACACAGTACAGTACATATTTCGTACAAATGACACCCGAATACGTTTTTCAACTTGTTTAAGTCGGGGTCCACGTTAATCAATTCATGGTAAAGGTGCAACATTGAGTTCCTATGAAAGAATATTTACACAGGTTTCCGTGAACCTGTGTGAGATTACTTGGCTAAGAAACTAATCTGCAAAAGAAGTTGAACTTTGATCTTTGTTGGAAAAACATGCTACTGATTATTGGATTTAGAGAAAGTGGGATTGTGTCTTTACGCTGTGAAAATGTAGGACAATCCAACAAGGGGCTCAAGGGGCGATGCAAGGTCAGAGCGGTCATGTGGCATTATAACACGGCCTTAAGCGACAATGTAGTCTTTTTATGTAAAATAGCATGACTATGTTATTGGTTTGGAATAAGAAGAATGCCATCTCAATAAACCTACTGTGCTGTAATCCTCCAGTCAGACAAGGTTCTGACAAATACTGGATTTAGGTTAACATGATGCTGCTCATAGCCAAGTGGTTCTGGGTTTCAACCCTGCTCAAACCTTCTTGTGTGGAGTTGGCAGATTTTCTCTGGGTACTCCGGTTTTTTCCCACAGCCTTACAAACCTGCATAGCGCCTTTTTCCTCCGCAGGAGCTTTTTCAGAAACTCCATGGGCTTTTAAAAACCCTTAGGCTTGTCCAAACACTTGGCCATAAAGCGCTAACTCTATTTTTTGTAAATCTCAGGTCACTTTATCTTACAAGCTTTGTTTTGTACTTTTGTAAAAATAATATTAATAATAATTTTTAAAAAATCAGACGATAGGCCCTTTTCCACCGCGGGAACTTTTACAGGAACTAAACCAAAAACTACCCACGTAAATAAAGTTTCAACAGGAACTAACTTTTGAAAGTTGAGGAGCGGGTTGTGCTGTGGAACGCTAATTGGTTGAACACAGTTGGGGCATTTCTTAAACTTTGTATTTTGAAATTTCACCCGCCATTACAGTATGCGGGAAAAACTTGTTTATTTCTTGTGTATATTTATGACAACATACTTGACAACGGAGAGAAAAAAAGAATAATAGGAACTTTTTGGGGGCATCTGTGTGCTCAAGAACTCTAATGGAACAACTGTATTTTTCGGACTATAAGTCGCAGTTTTTTTCATAGTTTGGCCGGGCTCCAGTGCGACTTATATGTTTTTTTCCTTCTTTATTATGCATTTTCGGCAGGTGCGACTTATACTCCGGTGCGACTTATACATGTCTATTCCATGTATTTGTGTTTGACTTTCTCTTCTACTGTTACCAAATACCATTGTTTTTGTTGCACTGAGATTCAAAGATAGTCTGTTTTTGTCAACCCATCTTCTTTAATTTATGAATTTTTTCTGTTGTTATTTGTATTAGCTTCTATGTCTCCTCTCCTGAAGAAAACACAGTTATGTTGTCTGCTAATAATACTAACATTAAGTCCTTTCTAACTTAACAAATGTCGTTTATGTAGAGACTGAACCATTTTGGTCCCAGTATTGATCCCTGGGGTATGCCACAAGATATATTTAGCTCTGTAGACATGTGTGTTCGCCTAGCTTCACTGATTGCTTCCTGTTGGTTAAGTAGCTTCCCAGTCCAAGACCAGCCCTCTGGTGCCATACCTGTCAATTTTGTTTATGAAGTTATTATGATTGTGTCAAAAGAACACTTCTAGACAACTTCAACCCTAGACTAACACCCTCCCCCCTCCACATCCCACCTCCCCGGATTGTAAATAATCAAATGTATATACTTGTTCTTATCCTTTCTGAGCTCACTATGTTCACTGCTCACTGTACATATCCTACCAAGTCAGACCTACACTGTTTCAATGTCCATTTCTCAGATGATATTATTGTTGATGACTGAAGTGCTGATATCAACCAAACCTAACCCCCCCTCCCCCCGCCCCAACCCCCCCGGATTGTAAATAATGTAAATAATTCAATGTATATACTCTGATGATTAACTTGTGTGATGACTGTGTTATGCTGATAGTATATAGTTGTACCATGAACTGATTAACGTGGACCCCGACTTAAACAAGTTCAAAAACTTATTCGGGTGTTACCATTTAGTGGTCAATTGTACGGAATATGTACTGTACTGTACAATCTACTAAAAAAAGTTTCAATCAATCAATCAATCAAAGCTTTGATTAGATCCATAAACACAGTGTTTACCATCTATCGCGTTAGTTATTTATTCCGGAATTTCAATTCATGCCATTGATGTTGAAATGTTGGCTCTGTATCAGTATTGGTTATCTGTAAATGTTTCACTTTTAGTCATGAATTTGTCCAATGTTTTGTTTTTTGAATAATTTTAGAAAGATGAGGAAGTAAGGACACAGTTTGTAAACAGGCGTTTGTCTCCTGTCTTATAAATCGGTATGACTTTTGCTATTTTCATTTTGTTTGGGAATTTGTGTGAAAAATGAGTTATTCATGAAAACATATGGCTGGTAAAGCTTAGAAAGTATAGCAAAAACGAGTGAAAGGCACTTGTCTTGTACAGACAGACAATCACAAGAATTGAGCTGTCAGATAAGCAAACAAAATGATACATAGCGTTTGAACGTCGCCCTTAAATCTCAACTGCAAAAGTTTTGTTCCAAACCACATTGGAGCATCTGCACAGTGTTGCATTCCTCTTGAGACTTGAATGAAATGTGAGTTCATTCCTTGGGGGGGAAAAAAAAGCCTAAAGCTGAGAGATAACAAGCACTTACTATATTTCTTAGTAACAGATTCCCCAAAGCCATTCACACAGAATATGCAACCAAATAGCAAAGTTGCTAAAGTTATGGTCAATGCACGACTGGCTGTCATTATGTCACATAGTAGATGATTGCCAGGGAATACATTTACACTAAACAATCATCCAGCTGTCTTAACCTCGAGAATAAATTGCAATCCACAATAGAAAATTGAAAATATTTTCCCACATTCAAACTTCCTGGAATAATGATTAAAAAACAATAATGTTTTTTGCTGTTTGTTTCCCCAAAATGATTGTTATATTAGCAAGAATGTATTAAAGTGAAGAGAGAAATTAATTACCGTATTTTCCGCACTATAAGGCGCACCTAAAAACCTCCAATTTTCTCAAAAGCTGACAGTGCGTCTTATAATCCGGTGCGCCTTATATATGGACCAATATTGAGCCACAACAGGTCTCGCAACCCCAGCCTCTACTGTAGCGTCTATTCCAGGGGTGCTCATTACGTCGATCGCGAGCTACCGGTCGATCGCGAAGGGTGTGTCAGTCGATCACAAGCCAGGCATTAAAAAAATAGTCCTAAAAATGAGCAATCATAAATCTTCACTATGACGTCACTTTCGTCACTTGATTGACATTCACGGCACCCGAGGGTCTTCTGAGATGACGCTGGCTGCTGCCAGCTCATTAAAATTACCGACAGGAAGGCGAGAAACACTTTATTTCAACAGACTCTGGCGCCGTACCTGTCGTCAAAACTCCAAAGATCGACTGCACAGTTGCACAATAAAAGCGCTTCTTCATCCTGCCTGCGCTAACAAAAAAAGAGTCTCAGAAAGCTGGCGTGCACAAGCTAGTAAGCTAGGGAGTTTGCCGACAATGTATTTCTTGTAAAGTGTATACAAAGGAGTACGGAAGCTGGATAAATAAGATGCCAAAAACCAACCACTTTCATGTGGTATTGGACAGAAAGGAGGACTTTTTTTCTCCTCCATTCGAAAATGCGGATGTTATCAGCACCACTGTCTGATTCCAATCACTGCAAGTCATCAGAATCAGGTAATACACCAACTTATATTCTTGTCTTTATGAAAGAAAGGAATCTATATGTGTTAAACATGCTTGTATTATCTTTAAACACTTTTAACTTATTAACAATATTAACTATATGTGTTAAACATGCTTGTATTATCTTTAACCACCTTTAACTTATTACCAATATTAACTATAAGTGTTAAACATGCTTGTATTATCTTTAAACACATTTAACTTGTTAACAATATTAACTATATGTGTTAAACATTCTTGTATGATCATTAAACACCTTTAATTTATTAACAATATTAACTATATGTGTTAAACATGCTTGCATTATCTTTAAACACCTTTAACTTATTAACAATATTAACTATATGTGTTAAACATGCTTGTATTTTCATTAAACACCTTTAACTTGTTAACAATATTAACTATATGTATTAAACATACTTGTATTTTCATTAAACACCTTTAATTTATTAACAATATTAACTATATGTCTTAAACATGCTTGTATCATCATTAAACACCTTTAACTTGTTAACAATATTAACTATATGTGTTAAACATGCTTGTATTATCTTTAAACACCTTTAACTTGTTAACAATATTAACTATAAGTGTTAAACATGCTTGTATTATCTTTAAACACCTTTAAGTTGTTAACAATATTAACTATATGTGTTAAACATTCTTGTATTATCATTAAACACCTTTAATTTATTAACAATATTAACTATATGTGTTAAACATGCTTGCATTATCTTTAAACACCTTTAACTTATTAACAATATTAACTATATGTGTTAAACATGCTTGTATTTTCATTAAACAACTTTAATTTATTAACAATATCAACTATATGTCTTAAACATGCTTGTATTATCTTTAACCACCTTTAACTTATTACCAATATTAACTATAAGTGTTAAACATGCTTGTATTATCTTTAAACACATTTAACTTGTTAACAATATTAACTATATGTGTTAAACATTCTTGTATTATCATTAAACACCTTTAATTTATTAACAATATTAAATATATGTGTTAAACATGCTTGCATTATCTTTAAACACCTTTAACTTATTAACAATATTAACTATATGTGTTAAACATGCTTGTATTTTCATTAAACACCTTTAACTTGTTAACAATATTAACTATATGTATTAAACATACTTGTATTTTCATTAAACACCTTTAATTTATTAACAATATTAACTATATGTCTTAAACATGCTTGTATCATCATTAAACACCTTTAACTTGTTAACAATATTAACTATATGTGTTAAACATGCTTGTATTATCTTTAAACACCTTTAACTTGTTAACAATATTAACTATACGTGTTAAACATCTTTAACCACCTTTAAGTTGTTAACAATATTAACTATATGTGTTAAACATGCTTGTATTATCTTTAAACACCTTTAACTTATTACCAATATTAACTATAAGTGTTAAACATGCTTGTATTATCTTTAAACACCTTTAACTTGTTAACAATATTAACTATATGTGTTCAACATGCTTACATTATCTTTAAACACCTTTAACTTATTAACAATATTAACTATATGTGTTAAACATGCTTGTATTATCATTAAACACCTTTAACTTGTTAACAAAAACATATTTCATAAATAAGTAAATATAAATTATATATATGAATGAGGTAGATCCCCACGACTTGATCAATTGAAAAATAGCTCGCCTGCAGAAAAAGTGTGAGCACCCCTAGTCTATTCTATGCGCCTTATAATGTGGTGCGCCTTATATATGAACAAAGTTTTAAAATAGGCCATTCATTGAAGGTGCGCCTTATAATCCGGTGCGCCTTATAGTGCGGAAAATACGGTAAAATAATAATGTGATAAAAGAAAAGCTGAATAACATTTGGCAAGGTAAATAGAGGAAATAAGTTTATAACAGTGGTGTGCCATCAAGGCCAGCAAGGCCTTCTCTGCTGGCCGTACATAACCAGAAATCATGATCATAATTAAAGATAAAAGTTCTTTTTAATGTACTTTCCCTAAATATCCAAAAGTATTCATATTCTCTTCATGTCATATTATGCTCCTTCCAGTGCTGTTGCTTTTAGGTTAGAGTTTTTAATCCAATCAGAATTCAGCTAGCTTATGTTGCCATGCTGTACAAAATTTGCCCGGGGCCTTCAGAATCAACAATGCGACTGTGAACTGTAAGTGAGCGGGCACATACAGTTGATAGATGATTGCGATAGCCAATCAGATCACAAGTTGTTGTCAGTAAGGCCTTCTAGCTGGCATTTACGCGTCCTGTGATTGGATACTCACTGGTTTGAGCCGCGGCGGTGGTATGCATTTCAGCAGAGCCACACCCGGGACTGTTAGCGGATGAATTTGAGAACACATACAGTTGATAGACAGTTGCGACAGCCAATCAGATCACAAGTTGTTGACTGCAGCCTATCTAGGTAGCCTGATGTTAACGAGACCTGTCATTCCAAAGTGAGTATCCAATCACAAGTTGCAATTTCAATTGACTAAAGTTCAAGTTAAAGTGCCAATGATTGTCACACACACACGAGCAGAGAAATTACCGATACTCACACTTTTAACCCACAAAGAAAGAGGAAAAAAACATTGATTAGGTGGCAGATATATATTTGTAAGGCCATTTTCAAGAAGGATATTTAAAGAGAAACTACATCTCGTGAGACGATGTCGGCCAACCCCGAAAGCTATCTCAGCTGAAATTCCCGTCACTTGAATCAACAAATTGTGAGTTCAAATATTTATATTTTATTTCCTTATATTTTCATGTTTAATATGTTTTTTTGCAATTTGTGGTTAAAATAGTTTGGTACGCTTTGTCAACAACACAATGATAATAATGATAACCATGGTCATTTTGGGTCACAATAACCACAGTATGAAACTTTGATATTGTTATATCACTTCTTCACGAGTCATGAGGAACGACCAGCGCCATTATTACAAACCCCAAAACCAGTGAAGTTGGCACCTTGCGTAAATGGTAAATAAAAACAGAATACAATGATTTGCAAATCCTTTTCAACTTATATTCAATTGAATAGACTGCAAAGACAAGATATTTAATGTTCGAACTGAGAAACGTAATTTTTTTTGCAAAAATTCATTAATTTAGGAATTTAATGGCAGCAACACATTGCAAAAAAGTTGTCACAGGGGCATTTATACCACTGTGCTACATGGCCTTTCCTTTTAACAACACTCAGTAAACGTTTGGGAACTGTGGAGACCAATTTTTGAAGCTTTTCAGGCGGAATTCTTTCCCATTCTTGCTTGATGTACAGCTTAAGTTGTTCAACAGTCCGGGGGTCTCCATTGAGGTATTTTAGGCTTCATAATGTGCCACACATTTTCAATTGGAGACAGGTCTGGACTACAGGCAGGCCCGTCTAGTACCCGCACTCTTTTACTATGAAGCCACATTGTTGTAGCACGTGGCTTAGCATTGTCTTGCTGAAATAAGCAGGGGCGTCCATGATAACATTGCTTTGATGGCAACATAATGTATGTTGCTCAAAACCCATGCCTTGGGCACTAATACACCCCACAGATGCCGGCTTTTCAACTTTGCGCCTATAACAATCCGGATGGTTCTTTTGCTCTTTGTTCCGTAAGACACCACGTCCACAGTTTCCAAAAACAATTTGAAATGTGGACTCCTCAGACCACAGAACACTTTTCCACTTTGCATCAGTCCGTCTTAGATGAGCTTGGGCCCAGCGAAGCCAGCTGCGTTTCTGGGTGTTGTTGATAAATGGCATAGTCGAGTTTTAACTTGCACTTACAGATGTAGCGACGAACTGTAGTTACCAACGGTGGCTTTCTGAAGTGTTCCTGAGCCCATGTGGTGATGTCCTTTACACACTGATGTCGCTTTTTGATGCAGTACTGCCTGAGGGATCGAAGGTCCGTAATATCATCGCTTACGCGCAGTGATTTCTCCAGATTCTCTGAACCTTTTGATGATATTACAGACCGTAGATGGTGAAATCCCTAAATTCCTTGCAATAGCTGGTTGAGAAATGTTCTTAAACTGTTCGACAATTTGCTCACGCATTTGTTCACAAAGTGGTGACCCTCGCCCCATCCTTGTTTGTGAATGACCGAGCATTTCATGGAAGCTGCTTTTACACCCAATCATGGCACCCACCTGTTCCCAATTAGCCTGTCCACCTGTGGGATGTTCCAAACAAGTGTTTGATGAGCATTCCTCAACTTTCTCAGTCTTTTTTTTGCCACTTGTGCCAGCTTTTTTGAAACATGTTGCAGGCATCAAATTCCAAATGAGCTAATATTTGCAGAAAATAAAGTTTTTCAGTTCGAACATTAAATATCTTGTCTTTGCAGTCTATTCAATTGAATATAGGTTGAAAAGGATTTGCAAATCATTGTATTCTGTTTTTATTTACGACTTACACAACGTGCCAACTTCACTGGTTTTGGGGTTAGCTGCACTCATACCTGGGATTCAAATAACCCCAAAGCAATCCTGCAACCTACTTAGTGGCTTAGTGGTTAGAGTGTCCGCCCTGAGATCAGTAGGTTGTGAGTTCAAACCCCGGCCGAGTCATACCAAAGACTAAAAAATGGGACCCATTACCTCCCTGCTTGGCACTCAGCATCAAGGGTTGGAATTGGGGGTTAATCACCAAAAATGATTTCCCGGGCGCGGCACCGCTGGTGCTCACTGCTCCCCTCACCTCCCAGGAGGTGAACAAGGGGATGGGTCAAATGCAGAGGACAAATTTCACCACACCTAGTGTGTGTGTGACAATCATTGGTACTTTAACTACACTATCATCAGATTCACAGCACAATTGAACGCCCATGACTCGCCTCTGTGTCAGCACTGACGCTGAAATGACTGCAAAATTGGCAAACGACTACAACTTTTACTACACAACCGTACAGACATGTCATGGATTTATTTCGTGTGTGTCACCATTGCAGTTGTTCAAATGCTTTTAAATAATTGTCACCTTAAAAAAAAAACAAGGCTTACGAGTCTGAATCTGTGTTGAGATGAAAGCCAGTAATGTGTCATCGTGACGAGGGGACTTAAACTATAATCACACTCTACTTTTCATTCTTGAAGAGCGTCGGTGATTTTGTGCATCAGGCCCGAGTCAGTGTGTGCTGAGATGTTAAAAGCACACTGGGATATTCCAGGCCTTTGTAGCAGAAAGCCTACTCTTCTCACAGTCACACACATTCCATCCAGTGGTGATCTGATCTGCAGACCATCAGCCCCCCTTGTTCACACAAATAAAAATAAAAAAGAGCAAGACATCTTGAAAGGAAACGACACGGCGGGGGGAAGGATTCTTGGATGCCGTTACTGTACCCTGAATGGGTCGTAAAATGCGAAGAAGGCCAAAATGTGGGCCAAAGACCCAGTTCTTGAAGGTATGTGTATGTAGGGCACTTTTAGCAGGTGCTGCGGTAGCATAAAAAAAACATACTTCTCCTTTTATCAGTTGGGATCATGCATGACAGGAGCTTGAAATTGAATATGCTTTGAATACAGCTAGTCTTTTTTTCTATGCAATTCAATACTTACTGTCAAATATGATGAATGTATATTTAATGTACAATATAGGCCAGAGGTCGGCAACCTGTACGAACAAAAGAGCCATTTTGACCCCTCTTTAGAGCCGCAAAAACATAACAGAGCTTATAGAATTTAAAAATGTGTTTTTATTTTTTTATATTCAATTTTACAGGCACTATCAAGAAGCTAACGTATTTCTCGTTAAAGAATGCACCTCACACATACAGTACAGGCCAAAAGTTTGGTCACACCTTCTCATTTCAATGCGTTTTTTATTTTCATGACTATTTACCTTATAGATTGTCACTGAAAGCATCAAAACTATGACACCTCTGAAGTGAAAACCATTTCAGGTGACTACCTCTTGAAGCTCATGGAGAGAATGCCAAGAGTGTGCAAAGCAGTAATCAGAGCAAAGGGTGGCTATTTTGAAGAAACTACAATATTAAATATGTTTTCAGTTATTTCACCTTTTTTTGTTAAGTGCATAACTCCACATGTGTTCATTCATAATTTTGATGCCTTCAGTGACAATCTACAATGTAAATAGTAGAGATGTCCGATAATGGCTTTTTTGCCGATATCCGATATTGTCCAACTCTTAATTACCGATTCCGATATCAACCGATACCGATATATACAGTTGTGGAATCAACACATTATTATGCCTAATGTTGTTGTGATGCCCCGCTGGATGCATTAAACAATGCAACAAGGTTTTCCAAAATAAATCAACTCAAGTTATGGAAAAAAAATGCCAACATGGCACTGCCATATTTATTATTGAAGTCACAAAGTGCATAATTATTTTTAACATGCCTCAAAACAGCAGCTTGGAATTTAGGACCTGCTCTCCCTGAGAGAGCATGAGGAGGTATTGTAGCGTCCCGGAAGAGTTAGTGCTGCAAGGGGTTCTGGGTATTTGCTCTGTTGTGTTTATGTTGTGTAACGGTGCGGATGTTCTCCCAAAATGTGTTTGTCATTCTTGTTTGGTGTGGGTTCACAGTGTGGCGCATAAAGTTGTTTATACGGCCACCCTCAGTGTGACCTGTATGGCTGTTTTTACGAGGCAATCATAGTAGTATCGACAATGTATGGCTCTTGTATTTGGTATCGTTGCAGTCGTTGTCTGTGTATGTACAACATTATAGAGGAATGGAAAAACAGTACAAGTTCTTTTTTTATTCTGGCAACTTAGCTGCCAGTTTTTCTACCGTAAAAACAAATGTACCGTCTTTTCGTTTACAGTAATACACCGTTAAAAACAACAACCGTAGATTTTACAGTCAAAAACTGGCAGCTCAGTCAACAGAATTTTAACGCAAAAAAACATAGTATTTTTCTTCAATTTACAGTAATATGCTGTAAAGAGCAAAATAAAATGTATTGTCATTTTTATTAATTTGATGGGTAGTTTGCTGTAAAGTTAAGCATTTTTTTAAATTTCTATTTAGACAAAAACATGTTTGGAAAGTATGGTAATATTCTGTAATATTTGTTGCAATATTGGGTCGGTATAGCTTGGTTGGTAGAGTGGCCGTGCCAGCAATTTCAGGGTTCCAGGTTCGATCCCCGCTTCCGCCATCCTAGTCACGGCCGTTGTGTCCTTGGGCAAGACACTTTTTACCCACCTGCTCCCAGTGCCACCCACACTGGTTTAAATGTAACTTAGATATTGGGTTTCACTATGTAAAGCGCCCCCCCGCGACCCCAAAAGGGAATAAGCGGTAGAAAGTGGATGGATGGATGGATATGTAAAGCGCTTTGAGTCACTTGAGAAAAAGCACTATATAAATATAATTCACTAATTCACACTAATATTGGATACTATTAAAGTTTAAAAGGCATTCAATTTCAAGCATGACATATATTTTTCTCTGTCAAAATGACAAAAATCCATTACATTTAGTGAGAAAATATTAAAGGGGAACATTATCACAATTTCAGAATGGTTAAAACCATTAAAAATCAGTTCCCAGTGGCTTATTATATTTTTCGAAGTTTTTTTCAAAATTTTACCCATCACGCAATATCCCTAAAAAAAGCTTCAAAGTGCCTGATTTTAACCATCGTTATAAACACCCGTCCATTTTCCTGTGACGTCACATAGTGAAGCCAACACAAACAAACATGGCGGAAAGAACAGCAAGATATAGCGACATTAGCTCGGATTCAGACTTGATTTTAGCGGTTTATGCGATTCAACAGATTACGAATGTATTGAAACGGATGGTTGTAGTGTGGAGGCAGGTAGCGAAAACGAAATTGAAGAAGAAACTGAAGCTATTGAGCCATATCGGTTTGAATCGTATGCAAGCGAAACCGACGAAAACCACACGACAGCCAGCGACACGGGAGAAAGCGAGGACGAATTCGGCGATCGCCTTCTAACCAACGATTGGTATGTGTTTGTTTGGCATTAAAGGAAACTAACAACTATGAACTAGGTTTACAGCATATGAAATACATTTGGCAACAACATGCACTTTGAGAGTGCAGACAGCCCAATTTTCATCAATTAATATATTCTGTAGACATACCCTTATGTCAGCAGGCCAGGGAAGCTAGGGTCGCTATTCTTCTCTTGATGGTGTGAGCCAAGACATCCAGGGGGTTTAGCTTGCTCGTCTGCGGGAACAAACTGCCGCCATTGGTTGCCGTGCTACCGAGGTCCTTTGTCCCTGAATTGCTCACACACTCCGGCAGATTCAATGGGGGTCTGGCGGCAGATTTCTTTGACTTTATCGTTGGAAATGCATCTGCTTTGAGTGTCGCAGGATATCCACACATTCTTGCCATCTCTGTCGTAGCATAGCTTTCGTCGGTAAAGTGTGCGGAACAAACGTCCAATTTCTTGCCACTTTCGCATCTTTGGGCCACTGGTGCAACTTGAATCCGTCCCTGTTCGTGTTGTTACACCCTCCGACAACACACCGACGAGGCATGATGTCTCCAAGGTACGGAAAACAGTCGAAAAAACGGAAAATAACAGAGCTGATTTGACTCGGTGTTTGAGAAAATGGCGGATTGCTTCCCGATGTGACACCACGTTGTGACGTCATCGCTCCGAGAGCGAATATTAGAAAGGCGTTTAATTCGCCAAAATTCACCCAAATAGAGTTCAGAAATCGGTTTAAAAAATATATGGTCTTTTTTCTGCAACATCAAGGTATATATTGACGCTTACATAAGTCTGGTGATAATGTTCCCCTTTAAGAACTTTTTTGACACATCATTTCCAGGTGTTTGCGGGCCAGATAAAATGATGTCGCGGGCCAGATCTGGCCCCCAGGGCTTTGAGTTTGACACCAGTGCACAACCAGGATGCTAAAAATGTTGCTGACCCCTGGTACAGGTAGCAACAGAAGCGCCAGAATAATTAAACTGACCTTTAGAATTTGGAGTAAATTGAGTTTTATTTTATTTTTTTTAGATTTTTTTAAAAAGGGATTTTTTTCGCTGTTAACTGGCATAGGGGAGAGCATACTTAAAGAGATACACAATTGTTTGATACCCCGAATATAAGACAATGCCATTATATGGTGTCAATGTGTTACTCACGAAGCTCATCAAAGTGTGTCTCCATCCCGTCTGCCCCTGGTACCGAGCAGATGAGCCTGGCCTTCAAGAAGGTGCTCCACTTGTTGACAAGGCAGCAGTGACCTCCATCGTCATTCTGCAAAGGGGGAAAAATAATAATTAATAGTCAGTTAGCAAAACCCTCCTCTTTTGAGACAGGTGGAATCTCCCACACAAAAGTGAACATGCTGGTTTGCATTATGCTGTGTAGTAAAGAGCTCGGACTAAGACTGGTATGTGTTTAGTCAGCAAGTATCCTTAAAAACAATACTCTGAATAGTATGGTAATATACTGGATTCAACCTTAGCTGGCCAATAGGTCCTGGTTCCTTGTGTGCAAAACTACTGTACTATAGTATGAACAACAAACCTTAAAAGGCCTTTTGCCTATCGTT